>NC_083405.1:133794848-134166752 GCF_020745735.1 Hemiscyllium ocellatum
TTAAAACTATGACTTTATGGAGGGAATGCAATATGTGATGGTGCAGATCAGACTAATCTGGTATATGTGTGTGACTGCTGCAAGTAGCCATTTGTAATAAGTATGATTTCAGATTGCGATTTTTTAAATTTTGTGGAATAAAGCTGCTCTGTCTGTCCAAGAAAACTTACTGTTCCTCAACGTTTTCCTCTAGGTTGATGTGGCTTGTGCTTCAGAAGAGACTCAAAGTAAGTAATGTATGAAAGGAATATGTCTTGTTACCTTAATTCAGAGAATTTATTGGTAGTGGATGGAAGGGAAAGAATGCATTGGACCGACCTTTACTTGCATAATCTGGTTGCAGGGAAAATATCCATGTAGTATGTAGCACAGCGTAAACAAAGTTTCTCCTCTGCAGCTTTTTCTGACTTCTTGTTGTTCTCAAGCCTTTCTGAGCTGTAGGTTTTATTGTCAATGGATTGTGTTGGCACAGATAAATTAGCCTGTACGTTTTTGCTTGTTGGAAATAAAAGCCTAAGGTTGCTTTACTAAGCCGTAAAGAAGGAAGGGAAGTGGTTTGGGAAAATTTTGAGAAGGAAATGTTACAGAGGGGAGGGCATTTGGAAGGCAAGGGATTCCAGAAAGAAAGTAAAAGCCTTAGTGGAACAGAGATGCTGAGGAGAGAATTACAGTTTGGTGGAGGGGCAATTGGAACAAATATGACAACATTTTTGCCATTCCGTAGCTGGAGAAGTGACTGAGGCCAGGAGTGTGAGGGAGCTGAGGAAGAATGCTTCAGTTTTGATACATTAAACTAAAGGAAGTTTTTACTCTGATTATGCTTGATCTTCCCCTGCCTAACCCTAACTTTATCCAACCAAGTGACTTGACTAAGTGAATAGGTCCTGTACTTAGGCCAGTACTAAAGACAGTCAAGACGGAATGCAAGGCAGCAGCTTGATAACAATTGTAACATATTAATGTTTTTCTCTTATATTTTCCTTTATCTGCTTGGCTTGGAAACATGGTGGTTTCACTCGTCAAAATGTAGAAGAATTTGCACATCTCTGTGATATCACAATACTGTCACCAAATATTTCCAACCTTTGTCTTTTATAGAAAGTGCTAACTCTTCCTTGGGTTGGGATGGTTGCAATAATGCTGGCTGCTGGAAACCACTCAGGACCATTATTTGATTGTGAGGTTATGCATTGAATGTTCCCGAAAGGCATATCAATGGAGTTCACCATATCGACCTTGGTTTTTATTTGATGTCCATAAGTATACATTTTTAGCAAAGTTTACTGAATGAGGGGCATGAGGAGGAAGAGTTGTGTCTTTTTATATTTCCCTCTTTGTTTTGTCCAGGGAAGTATGAAGTCAACCTTGTATCCTGTTGTGTGGGGATAAAAAGACCTTTGCCCCCTGAAGATCAAAAAACTGATCCTGTGATTTCTCGGGCTGTGTGACTCACACATAATTCATTAATTAACCAACTGAACCACCTTTACACAAATGCTAACAAATAACATAGGTGACTGCCATTCCTTGATTGATTAATGCCTTGACTAATGAGCGAGGAGAAAGTGAGGACCGCAGATGCTGGAGATCAGAGCTGAAAATGTGTTGCTGGAAAAGCGCAGCAGGTCAGGCAGCATCCAAGGAACAGGAGGATCGACGTTTCGGGCATGAGTCCTGAAGAAGGGTTCATGCCCAAACGTCGAGACTTCTGCTCTTTGGATGCTGCCTGACCTGCTTGACTAATGAGCGTCAACTGTGCTCAAATATAAACAAAGCTTGGCAGTTTACTGTCAGTCATTGCCTAACTGGTGGATTTTCCATGGCGATATCTCCTACCAATCAGAGTCCATTTGTTAATCAATCAGCACTCTTTTGTAAAGTTTATAATGGTATTCTTGCAACTCTCCCAAGGGTTGCAAGATGAAAAGACTTAATGTCTCCCTTTTATCCCCCCAGTAATATTAACGCACAACTTCTGAAATAACCCAAAGTATTGTCTGAATTTTCTGGCATGGCTGGAGGGTGACTGTTTGTTTTTTTTTAAGTAATTCTAGTGTGTATAAAGAGAATCTGAACTTCAAGACCGGAAATTCCCAACCCCACTATGGGTCAGCTGGAATTGTATATGGTAAAATAACGTATCTGAAAGACGAGAATGCAACCCGTTCCAGCTTGCACGGATGGTGCCTGACTGATGTGGATCGAACTTGTTTATGTTGTGTTGCATTGGAACTGAATTCACTGATATTAATGTATTGGATTAAACCATTTACACCCCAGGGCACACTAATAATCCATGTTTTTTGAATCCACAGAATTGTATAGAGAATATAGAACTATCAAGCAAAATAGGGAGGGACGTACTATAGAGAACAATCAACATCCACCGGTAGATTCTGGGAGTAAGCCCTTGATGAAAACTAGCCAAAATGAGGAGGTGAGTCTAGATTTCTGCATTATGTCCGTTTTCTTTGCTGCTTTTTCCATAATATGTCCCTGCATAGAATATTCCTCATGGAATTTTGTGCAGCAAAAATCAAACAATTCTGTCTGCCTCCAGGTAACCAGTCATTTACAGAATATTGTGGCTTAAGCAGCAGGACAGGCTGTGATCTCTGACAGAGAGACTACTTAGTGAACCCGATTGATTCTGCTCTTCAGCCAATAAAGATAGATGTTTGCCTTTCCAAACTTACAGCTGTCTCTGATTTGTAGCTTTTATGTTCCTTTTTTAATAATTGGATTTGAACTGTCAATGTCTCTTTTCCACCAACATGTAGAACAAGGGATACCTCCGGTTATGTTAAAGGTTGATGGGGTAAGCTGTTAATGATAGAGTGCCACAGGCAATTGTGCTGGGGTCTCAACTATTCACAATCCATATTAACAACTTGGATGAAGGAGCCACCATTATTGTAGCCAAACTTATTGACAGTATGGTAAATAGAGAAAGCAATTTGTGAAGAGGCTAAAAATGGACATACAGAGGTTAGGTGAGTGGGAAATATTGACTGATGAAATATAGTGCAGTCAAACACAGATGTCCATTTTGGCAGCAAAAACAGAAATGCAGGATCTTATTTAAATGAAGAGAGATGACAGCACTGTGGTACAGAGCGATCGGGTATCCTTGCACATAGATCACAAAAATAAACATATAACTCAGAAGGCAAGCAGAATCTTCAGCTTTATTTCAAGGCAGTAGAGTATAAAAGTAGATGTACAAAGAGATTTGGGTGTCCTTGCAAAACCAGTTGATGAAGGACAGACAGGTGCAGCGAGCAACGAAGATGGCACATGATGGAGGGGCCTTCATTGCAAGACAATTTGAGTTTAGAAGTAAGAATGTCTTACTGCAGTCATTACTACAACCTTAGACGACATTGGTGAGATCATGTGGTATTCTGGTTTCCTTAAGAATTCCGTTGGAAGTAGTTTAGAAAATGTTCACAAGGCCATGATGAAGGAGCTGCCCTTTGAGGAAAGGTTGAACAGGTTGGGCTAGTACTCAGCGAAGGTTAGAAGAATGAGAGGTAATGTTATTGAAACATGTAAGATTCTAAAGAAGCTTGATTCCAAGCATGTTTCTTCTGGAGGGAGCTGGGAGCAATCAATTGGCATGGATTAGAATTGATTGACTGAGGGGAAGCATTTTTCCAGGTAGCAGGCAGTGCCCAGTGGGTTAAGATCGTAAGATGTCGGAGCAGAAACAGATCATTGAGCCCACTGTGTCTTCTCCACCTTTTCAATGAATCACAGCTGATTTGATAAACCTCAACTCCACCTTCCTTGTTTTTGTCTCCATAACCCTTGGTTCCCTTAATGATTAAAAGTCTAGTTATCTCAGCCTTAAAGATATGTAATGAGTCCGCCTCTATAGCCTTTATGTTAAACAATTCCACAGATTTGCCAGCTTTTGCAAGAAGAAATTCCTCTTCACATATAAATGTGCAACCCATTATCCATTCAGCCCTCTGGTCGTAGACATTTAAAGACAGGGCAAAGGAGGCTTCATGAAAACTTTGACATGGTAACTTCGAGAACGGCTTCTTCTCCTCTGATCAGACTGCTGAACAGACCTCTCGTGTATCAGAATTGATTTTTGTAACTTCTCTGTAACTGTAACACTACATTCTGTGTGATCTGTCTGGATAGCACGTAAAGCAATACATGTTGCTGCATTTCGCACATGGGACAATAATAAATCAAATCCAACAAGTCTGACTGAGTGAGGAGACACATGGCAGATGCAGGACAATGTGGCTAAAATGGAGTTAAATACTTTGTTGTGAATTACAGACAGGAAGAGTATTATTTAATGAAGTACTGGGAAATGTAGATGTACAAAGAGGTTTGGGTGTCCTTGTACACCAGTTGATGAAGGACAGGCAGGTGCAGCAAGAAAAAAAGATGGCACATGATAGAGGGTAGTTTGGTGCACTGATCTTTATATTGCTGAGGCTAAACGCCAGCTCGCGGACACCTCCTCCTACTGCCCCCTTGATCATGACCCCACCTCCCACCACCAAACCATCATCTCCCAGACCATCCATAAGCTCATCACCTCAGGGGATCTCCCATCCACCACTCCAACCCCACACCGCCCGTTTCTACCTCCTGCCCAAAATCCACAAACCTGACTGCCCCGGCCGACCCATTGTCTCAGCCTGCTCCTGCCCCACAGAACTCATCTCTGCATACCTCGACATGGTCCTGTCCCCCTTAGTCCAAGAACTCCCCAACCACATTCCACCTCCTCCATGATTTTCGCTTCCCCGGCCCCCAACGCCTTACCTTCACCATGGACATCCAGTCCCTATACACCTCCAGCCCCATCACGAAGGCCTCAAAGCCCACTGCTTCTTCCTTTCCCGCCGAACCAACCAGTACCCTTCCACTGACACTCTCCTTCGACTGACTGAACTGGTCCTCACTCTTAACAACTTCTCCTTCCAATCCTCCCAGTTCCTCCAAACCAAAGGAGTAGCCATGGGCACCTGCATGGGCCCTAGCTATGCCTGCCTCTTCGTCGGATATGTGGAACAGTCCATCTTCCGCAGCTACACTGGCACCACCCCCCACCTTTTCCTCCGCTACATCGATGACTGTATCGGCACTATCTCATGCTCCCACGAGGAGGTTGAACAGTTCATCCACTTTACCAACACCTTCCACCCCGACCTCAAATTCACCTGGACCGTCTCGAAGACTCCTCCCTCCCCTTCCTAGACCTTTCCATATCTATCTTGGACGACCGACTCAACACGGACGTATACTATAAACCGACTGACTCCCACAGCTACCTAGATTACACCTCCTCCCACCCTGTCCCCTGTAAAAACGCCATCCCATATTCCCAATTCCTTTGCCTTCGCCGCATCTGCTCCCAGGAGGACCAGTTCCAATACCGAACAACTCAGATGGCCTCCTTCTTCAAAGACTGCAATTTCCCCTCAGACGTGGTTGATGATGCTCTCCACCGCATCTCCTCTACTTCCCGCACCTCCGCCCTTGAACCCCGCCCCTCCAATCGCCACCAGGACAGAACCCCACTACTCCTCACCTACCACCCCACCAACCTCCAGATACATCGGATCATCCTTCGTCATTTCCGCCATCTCCAAACAGATCCCACCACCAACGATATATTTCCCTCCCCACCCCTATCAGCCTTCCGGAAAGACCACTCCCTCCGCCACTCCCTCGTCAGGTCCACACCCCCCACCAACCCAACCTCCTCCACTCCCGACACCTTCCCCTGCAACCGCAAAAAATGCAAAACTTGCACCCACACCTCCCCCCTCACTTCCCTCCAAGGTCCCAAGGGATCCTTCAATATCTATCAGAAATTCACCTGCACTCCACACACGTCATTTACTGCATCCGCTGCACCCGATGTGGTCTCCTCTATATTGGGGAGACAGGCCGCCTACTTGCGGAACGTTTCAGAGAACACCTCTGGGACACCCGGACCAACCAACCCAACCGCCCCGTAGCTGAACACTTTAACTCCCCTTCCCACTCCACCAAGGACATGCAGGTCCTTGGCCTCCTCCATCGCCAGACCATGGCAACACGACGCCTGGAGGAAGAGCACCTCATCTTCCACCTAGGAACCCTCCAACCACAAGGGATGAATGCAGATTTCTCCAGCTTCCTCATTTCCCCTCCCCCCACCTTTTCTCAGTCCTAACCCTCAGACTCAGCACCGCCTTCTTGACCTGCAATCTTCTTCCCGACCTCTCCGCCCCCACCCCCTCTCTGGCCTATCACCCTCACCTTAACCTCCTTCCACCTATCGCATCCCCAATGCCCCTCCTCCCTACCTTTTATCTTAGCCTGCTTGGCACACCCTCCTCATTCCTGAAGAAGGGCTCATGCCCGAAACGTGGATTCTTCTTCTCCTTTGATGCTGCCTGACCTGCTGCGCTTTTCCAGCAACACATTTTTAAGCTCTGATCCTCCGCATCTGCAGTCCTCACTTTCTCCTACATGATAGAGGGGCCTTCATTGCAAGACAATTTGAGTTTAGAAGTAAGAATGTCTTACTGCAGTCATACAGGACCTTGTTGGGACCACACCGGAAGTAATGTGTATGATGTTGGTCTTTCTTCCTAAGAGAGAATATTCTTGGCACAAAGGGATTAACTGGACTAATAACAGAGATGGCAAGATGATCTTTTTGAATATAGATGGCTCGATTTGGCCTGTATTCGTTATAGTTAAGAGAGATGAGATAAAAGGTGAAACAATTCTAACAAGGAGGAAGCTAGATGCAGGGAGTATGATTTTCCTGGTTGAAAACTCTAGAACTGGGGGACACAGACTCAGGATAGTATTGACTGATGAAATATAATGTAACCAAACACAGATGGCACGGTGGCACAGTGGTTAGCACTGCTGCCTCACAGCACCTGTAGACCCGGGTTCAATTCCCGACTCAGGTGACTGACTGTGTGGAGTTTGCACGTTCTCCCCGTGTCTGCGTGGGTTTCCTCCGGGTGCTCCGGTTTCCTCCCACAGTCCAAAGATGTGCAGGTCAGGTGAATTGGCCAAGCTAAATTGCCCGTAGTGTTAGGTAAGGGGTAAATGTAGGGGTATGGGTGGGTTGCGCTTCGGCGGGTCGGTGTGGACTTGTTGGGCCGAAGGGCCTGTTTCCACACTGTAAGTCTAATCTAATCTAAAAGATCTCTATTTTGGCACCACAAACAGAAATGCGGGATCTTTCAGGGTAGGGCATTTCCGACTGCGATGAGGAAAACAATTCTTCATTCAAAAGATAGTGTATCTGTGGAATACTCTACCACAGAAATCACTGAATATTGTCAAGAACGAGATAATTTTTTTAGATATGGCATCGAGAGGTAGAGGGAGAAATTGGAAATGTGGCTTTGAGATTTCGGTTCAACTATTGTCATATTGAGTGGTGGAACAAACTCAAATGACTGGCTGCTTCCTCCTAGTTCTATGTAACGAGGAACACAGTTAAAAATTAAGATGGAGATAGAATTTCCTCTGCAGATCATTATGATTCTCTTTCTGCAGACAGCGGTGGAGGTTGGGTCTTTGTCTTTACCTTTGTGTTCAGACCTATGACAAGGAAGTCTCTGGCTATGTGGGACAGACAGGAAAATGAACTTACGGGCACACTCAAACTAACCATGATGCAGCCATGACTATTGAATGATGGAGCAGACTCCATGGACTGATTGACCCAGTCCTGCTGTTTATGTAGGGTTTTTTTGAATTTCACTGCTATTATGTAGACACATGACTCCAGATGCATTGATGGGGGTAGATAATTATTTGCTCGAGTAGGGAAATCCAAACAATGTGGAAAATGTTTAATATTTGAACCATTCAGAATTTGTTTTGCACAAGGGGCATGGTGTTCTAACCAGCAAGAACAAAACAGGCATTGAACAAGTCACTGTCATTTGGTCCATCCGTTGTTTGGTAACTGGCATGAATCACGTCATTTTGTGACTGGATAACTGGTTGAGCCTTCCAATGCCATGTGAGCAGCTATTGGTCATCTTTTGAGATGGCTGTAACTGAGGAGGAATCTAGTTTGTTCTTAAAAAAAACTAAATTCAGCTGATTTGTCTCTCCAGGCTTCTAAGTGTGATACTTGGGGATTACATCTTAATCGTCAGAACAGAAAGTTTCAGGAGCTCACGCCGAAAGAGCACGGTGCTCTAAAAGCATCAGCACAGTATTATGGAATGAAATTAAAGGAGAAATTTGGAACATCAGGAAAGGTAAGTGTTACTTCCTTTGCTGCTTCCCACCCCGTGTATCACACGTATGAAATCGTCTGCCCTGGCTCAGGAGGGTACGGTTGCAGTTACTTCAGTTGTGATGTAGCTATCTCTGTGGAACATGTTGGTGTTGGATTAACCTGGTAACACGGCTGATATCAGACTCTTGGTAAACAGTCACAGGAACTTTGAAAAGCTGTCTTTCGAGAGGGAGTCAGGGGAGTGGAATGTGGTTTTTCTGTCACAAACTTGACGCAGTCCACAAATTATTTGAAAGCAGAATTAAGTAGTTATTTGAAACCGGAGAACTTTAAGGGGTACTGGGAAGAAGGAAGTGAGTGAGTTTAGAGTTGGGTACTTTATCTGGAAGAATAAAACATAAAGTTGATGGGTCATTTGGTTTGTTTCCGTAATTCTCTTGGTGAATTCAGAGAAAGTACAACAAAGCTGAGTACCGGAGCTGCAACGTCAGCGAGTTTAGTTACAAGAGACTTCATAGTTTTCGCCGTTTGGTTTTAAATGTTTTGAACTTTAGTACGGCTGTACAAGTAAAAGACCAGAGCAAAAATAGTGAATGTCTTTTTTTTTAAATATCTGAAAGGAAAGGCCAATTTCTCTCCGTAAGTCGCTGACTTCAAGGAGGACGCAGATGTCCAAAGAGATCGATGATGGGGAGAATGGCCCAGTTGTTGGGGGACACCCTGTCACCCCCAAGCCTGCTGAAGATCTGCAGCTTGTATCTCAAGACGTTCCAGATGGATCTGATCAACTAGAATTTCAGCATCCAGTCATGAAAGGTATTTCTCCATCAAAAGTGCTCCGAACCCAGACAAGGACTCCCCAGTCTATTAATAAACTACAGCAATTACAGCAGTGTGTGTCTCGGAGATTATCCTCGATTGATCGTGGCTGGTTAGACAGATGCCAGGAGAGAACACAACCAGATGTTGAATTGCCCATACTGGGCAGACTTTCACTCCCAGCCAGTGGTAAATACAGTCTTGACTCTGATCATGGGGAACCTCCTTCATGCGGTCACTCTACTCCCCAAGTTGATCACAAGCCTCGAAATGTGAATGACACAATACAGGTAGCCAGTGAGCAGCATCTGCAACTAAGTGATTCCCCAACAGTCAATAAGGGGTCCTGTTCAGTGACTGCTACATCTCCCTCAGCTGGTGATACACCCTCCTCATTGGGTAATGTCTTTTTAAAAGTTAGACATGATGAGCTATCAATTTCTTCGAGTGATTTTCAGGATTCTGAAAAGCCTCCAGAATTAGGGAATGGCTATTTCCGAGATGATCATGCTTGCCAAAAATATGTTGACACAGGGAAAATGCAGATTCTAACAAGAACTGGTTTGGAACATCAATTGTACATTAATTCAGTGACCAGTGAAGAGAGAAATTGCAATGTCCCAGAATCTTTGCAGGAAAGTTATGATGAAGGAGAGAGAGAGACTGATTGTGAGCAGCCTAAAGTGATAAATACTGGGAAAGGCACACAAGACCTAAAGAGAAGCAGTAAGAAGCGACGGAGAACAATAGCAGCAGACGGAGTGAGTGCTGACGCTTGTGAAGATCTCAACGGCAATGCCAAGAAACGCAGAAAAGCAACTAAACCTTCAAACACTACCACAGCTCAGACGGTGAAGAAGCAAATCCTCAAAGCCAATTGCAGAACTGTGGTGGACGACAGCAGTCCACCAGCGAGTGAGGATGAGGGGAAGTCAAAACCTGAGCTGCCAAAGGAGAATCTCTACGGAGATGTGGAAGAAGGGAACATCTGTTCAGAGGCTCAGAAGAGCAGTGGCATGAGGTAGGTGAAGACATTGACCTATCAAGCAATATCAGAGATACATGAGAAAGATGTACTGGGGTTTGTTTTGCTTTCTATTTTAATGCTTGATTCAATGGAACAAATTCTTACTTTGGTTGCAGTTGTAGTTATCTATTACGAGACCAAGCCTGAGATGGAACTATTTGTCCTTCCCAGTTAGAGGAAATGCCATTATATAGTTCAAGCTAGCAAATATGCTATAAATGTGATCTTTTGGGCTGTTTCTTCAGGGCTTTTTTAGGTGTATTGATCTCATTTCTCATGCAAGGTGTATGAAATATCTTTCTATAACCTTGCTATACTTGAGCTGCTAGGGACCATAGTTGATTGAACTTAACCGAAAAGCAAAGGTGGATGACAAGTCGGAAGGCTGCCTTTTTTCATACTCCATACAACAAATGACTAAAAGAATGAGAGCAAAATTAGAGTACAAGAGAAAGCTAACAAGAAATATAGATAGTAAGAGTTTCAAATCATAATTCTATTAATTTTAAAATAGTTATGGAAACAGGCCTTGTATAAAACTTAAAGTTCTTAATTCGAGTAAGGCAAACTTTGAAGATATGAGACAAGAACTGTCAAAAGTTGATTGGAATAGACTGTTAGTGGGTAAAGGCACAACTGGCGAGGGGACGCTTTCAGAAGTGTGAAAACAAGTTCAGAAGCATTCTCTTCCTGTTCAAGAGAGGGCTAAGGTTGATCAGAGTGGAACAATGAATGAATGAATAAAGAGATTGAGGCTCTGGTCAAGAATAAGGAAGGGCTGTATTATTAGGAATAGATAGCTGGGATCAACTGAATTTCTTGAGGAGTAACAGAGGTGCAGAGTCATTCTTGAGAGGGAAATCAGGAAGGCAGAAAGGGAATATGAGATAACCTTATCTGCTAAGGCAAAGGATGATTCGAAGAGATTCTACAAATTCATTAGGAGCAAAAGAGCAAGTAGGAAGAGAATAGGGCCCCTTAAAGATCAGTGAGGTTGTCTATCTGTGGATCCACAGGAGATGAGAGAGATACTAAATTAATATTTTGTCAGTTTTTATTGTTGAGACAGAAATGGAGGAACTCGGAAATAAATATTGGTGTTTTAAAAATAGTCCCCATTACAGAAGACTAAGTGCTGGAGGACTGAAAAAACATTAAGGTGGATAAATCTCTATGACCTGATCAAATGTATCCCTGGACAGCATGGGAAGTTAATGAAGAAATTGCAGGGCCCCAATCAGAGATATTTGTATCATCTACAGCCACGAGTGAGGCAACAGAGGACTGGAGGATGGCTAATGTTGTACCTATATTTAAGAAAACCATAGACGAGTGAGTCTGACATCAGTGGTGGGGAAGTTGTTGAAGGGGATTCTGAGAAATAGGATTAACATGCATTTGGAGAGGCAAGGACTGATTCAGGATAGTCAGCATGGCTTTGAGCTCGGAAAATGTCTCACAAACTTGATGGAATTCTTTGAGGGCAAAGTGTTAACTGTTATCCACATGGACTTAAGTAAGGCCTTTGACAAAGTTGCACTGTAGATGGAAAATGTTAGAAGTTGTTATTAAGGACAGAAGAGCAGGTTACTTTAAAAAAATCAAGGTAATCTGGTGGAGTCATAGTTTTGTGAAAGGGGAAAGCTTATCTAATTAATTTATTGGAGTTTTTCAAAGAAGTAATGTGCAGTGGGTAAAAGGAGAATGAGTGGATGCAGTATACTGCAAACCGACTGAGAAAAGGATTTCTGTTGTAGATGTTTACATTGTAGTCGTGTTGAATCTTGACTGCTTGATCAATCTTCTCTACTATTACTTTTGCTTTGCTTATAATCTGTTGTAGAGTTGCACCACCTAAAAAAGATGGAAATTTTGTGAGAATCAACCTTAAGAAGAAATCACACGTCAGAGGTGGAGTGTTACGAGGAACGTATCTTCGCAAACAGGTACTGTATTTAAGTTACTTTCTGCGGTGGAACTTGTTGTTCATGACGCTTCTTTTGATGAATATAAAACTAGTAGCTTCTCCTTTTTTGAGGTATGGAAGTTTGAAAACAATGCAATTGTGTTCTTCCTGGTTTTTATTAATATTAATATGGTTATTAATATTTGGATAGCTGCAGGTTTTTTAGTATTTGAAAGATGATTTTAAAAGAGCAAGGACCTGACTATTGATATTAGCAGTGGTCTGATCAGAAAAAAAACACACCTTTTCAATTTTATCTGTTGCCTGAGATGCAGTCAATCATATCTGTACATTCCACTCAGGGAATGAACCAAAACTTGGCAATGTAGTTAACATGAACATCTGCCTGTTTGCCAGAAAAGCATCAACCTAGAGCATATTGTGTTGACGAGTCGCAGTCTTTGTGGACCCAAGCTAATACTTTGTGGATATGAGTTCAAATCCAGCTCAGCAGCAGCTGATTGAATTTAAATTCACTTCATCAAATTTGGAATTGTAAACCAATCTGTGACCGGGACTATAATAAGTCTCCTCGATTGTTGTAAAACCCACCTAATTCATTGATCTTTTAAGGAAGGAAATCAGCCATTGTAACCCATCTAGCCTCCGTGTCATTCCAGACCCAGCAAAATATGGTTGGATCTCAACCGCAGTCTGAAGTGGCCTAGTGGGCTCCTCAGTTCAAGGCCAGTTAGGGAAAGGTAACAAACACTGCTATTGCCAGCGACATTCACAGCCGCTGTTTTCCCATTCTTTCAATGTGGACGCTCAGCAGGTCTGGCAGCATCTGTGGAGAGAAATCAGCGTTAATGTTTCTGGTCCACTCACCCTTCCTTCGAACAGGAGCAGAAACGTTAGCTCTGATTTCTGTCCAAAGATGCTGCCAGACCTGCTGAGCGTTTCCAGCAATTTCTATTTTTGTTTCTGATTTCCAGCATCCACAGTTGTAGAGTCGTGCAGTCATACAGCATGGAAATAGATCCTTCAGTCCAAACACAACGCAATCCCAAACTGAACTAGTCCTTCCTACCTGCTCCTGATCCATATCCCTTCAAACCTTTCCTATTCATGTATCCATTCCAAATGTCTTTTAAATGTTGTAATTATTTTGGTTTTGAAAACAAATGTAGTTTACTAATGTGCCTTTCTGATATTATGGATTTCCAAAGGCCTGGAAGCAGAAGTGGAATTTAAAAGGGGAACGTTTTGGTGGTGGTGCTGGTCAATTCAGCAGAAAGGGAGACACGTGTTTCCGCTGTGGGGCAGCAGGTCACTGGGCCAAGAACTGCAGCGGTCAGGGTAAGTGTATTCAGTCATACCACTCTTGCCTTTCAGAGGTTGGACATTGTGCTTCTTTTTTTTTAAAAAGAAGACTTGTGTTGACTTTTATAGTAATGAGGGGAGACCCCAGGTGGCAGCCCCACCTGACCAGGCAAGAGCTCTAACAAGCAGCATGATGTGACAGTCAGGAATCCATGTTCTGCTTGGCTGAAATGATACCTCCACCCCTGCCAAACCACCACCTCCCCCCTCCCACACCCACCCTCCCTCCAGGCCTGTGGTTGGTATCAGAATTAATGTTTTGGATCAGGGTCGGCTATGAATAAACATTCCTGATGTTCCTGTATTCTGCTGCTTGTTCGGTTCACACCTCAGTTGGAGCCAAAAGGCTGATTGTTGAGATTGAGGTAGTGCAGAAGGACATCCTGACAGCTGTAAATTCGAGTAATTCTATTTTATCTGTGTCTGCTGGGGACGACTTAAGAGAAGTTAAGCTGGTATGTGCTGAAACAAATGAAGCCAGTGGGAAGAAAGTGGTTCTGTCATCCAAACTGGAATGATTTAGAGATTAGTTATCTCAGATCTTCAGCAGCTATTTGCTTGTGCTTAGAAGAAGACAAAAGTATAAACTTTTAATTTAAGAAACTTTATAGGAATTTAATCCCTTTTGTTTTGATTGGGGTGAAGAGATGGGAGTAAGGGTGCTGTTTAACGGGTATCCATGGAAACAGGTTATACCCGTCCATTATTCTCTTTTCAAGAATTGGAATGAGAGTATTTCTCATGCTCCAACAGCTTGTCAGTGAGAGAAAGTGAAGCGTATTAAAATCTGTCTTTTGCATCCTGAAGGAGTAAGTACAAAGACAATCAGCAACTGAAATTAACTTGAAACAGTAAGTTATAGAAAGCTGGAGGATTTGCAAGGGAGTCACAGCGCTTGATCCATACAGTATGGAATGAGTTTATTTCCTCTGATCAGAAGCCACAACAGCCGCAACTCCCCCAACCCAAACTTCCCCCCAACCCAAACTTCCCCCCCCCCCCCCCCAACCCATGCGCTCTATTTTCTCCCTATTCCAAATGTGAAGTAACTTTGGCAGCAGGCTGGAGAAAGGTGTTCGGTCTGAATGGACTTGAATACATCGATATTTCAAGATTCACCTTATTATAAAATCTATCATGTTTCAAATCTCCTTTTCTTTACTCAGAGAACAGTAAGGGTATGGAATGCTTTGCCTGCAATGGTAGTAGATTCACCAACTTTAAGCGCATTTAAATCGTCATTGGACAAACATATGGACGTACATGGAATAGTGTAGGTTAGATGGGCTTCAGATTGGTATGACTGGTCGGTGCAATATCGAGGGCCGAAGGGCCTGTACTGCGCTGTAATGTTCTATGCTGTGTGAAAAGGTGCCCCGACAATATTAATCAGTGGCTTCAGAATTTTATGGCACCTGTCCGAAACAGCAGTTAACAGGCCTGCACACTCAATAAAGGACTTTGCTGGTCTAAGAGGAAAGAATTACATGTCTGGTTGCTGCTGGAAGCAATGTTCACAGACTGCGCAATCTAAGTGGAACTGACTTTAACATATAAATCATCAGAAGAATTGTACAATGGTTGCAGCACAGAAGGAGCTCATTCAGCCCATGGTATGTGTTCCTGTTGCACAAGTGCAAATCACCTAGCACCTCCATCATCACCTTTCTTTTCTTTTCCCGGAGCTTTCCTGGGTCTTTGTCTCCCCCCGCCAGCCCACCGTCTTCTGGTCCATCTTTCTGGTGTAAACAGCTCTTTCAGGACTGATCTATGCCTGAGCACCCTGATATCTGGCAGCTTATGCTGTGTCAACCAACTGTCTGAATCCTTTTGGTAAATGACCATGGAACAGCTCCTCATGATTAGATTAGATTACTTACAGTGTGGAAACAGGCCCTTCGGCCCAACAAGTCCACACCGACCCACCGAAGCGCAACCCATCCATACCCTTACATTTACCCCTTACCTAACACTACAGGCAATTTAGCATGGCCAATTCACCTGACCCACACATCTTTGGACTGTGGGAGGAAACCGGAGCACCCGGAGGAAACCCACGCAGACACGGGGAGAACGTGCAAACTCCACACAGTCAGTCGCCTGAGTCGGGAATTGAACCCGGGTCTCAGGCGCTGTGAGGCAGCAGTGCTAACCACTGTGCCACCGTGCCGCCCAAAATGTTGATGTTGAATGACCGTTGTCACCTTGCTCACCTCCATTTGAAAGTTTTTGTTTCTTCCACAAACAAAAAATTGTTATTTTTGAAAATGCTGCACTCATAATCAAGAAGCGTGGTACATGATAAGTCTTTGTTTACGCTTGTAGATGGTTAGTCATAGAGTCATAGGGATGTACAGCACAGAACAGACCCTTTGGTCCAACTTGTCCATGTCGAACAGATATCCCAACCCAATCTTGCCAGCACCTGGCCCATATCCCTCCAAAACCTTCCTATTCATATACCCATCCAGATGCCTTTCAAATGTTGCAATTGTACCCGCCTCCACCACATCCTCTGGCAGCCCATTCCATACACGTACCACCCTCTGCATGAAAAAATTGCCCGTTAGGTCTCTTTTATATCTTGCCCCTCTCACCCTAAACCTATGCCCTTTAGTTCTCAACTCCCCCACCCTAGGGAAAAGACCTTGTCTATTCACCCTATCAATGCCCCTCATGATTTTATAAACCTCTATGAGATCACTCGTCAGCCTCCGATGCTCCAGGGAAAACAGCCCTAGCCTATTCACCCTCTCCCGATAGCAGGAGGTCTGATGCGACACGGGAAATGCTAAATATGGAATACTAAGAACACCGTTTTAAAGGGGAACCCCATTTCCAATAGTACCCTTGTAAAATCATCCTTTATTTTATTCTGCATTTCCTCATTACTCCTGCTAAAATAAATAATTTCACTTCTCTACATTAAATTTTGTCCTCAATGCACATGTCCAAACTACTAGCCTGTCTTTGCCCTCTTGAAGTTTATCACTGTCCTCCTTGCAATTCTGTAAACTTTCACTGTTCGGGCTATTGCTCTGGAAGGACTCCTGATGTGGGAAGAGATGTTCCCCTATTAAATGTTTGTCTCCAGCCAGAAATACTGAAGTGCCTTTCTATCACCTTTCCAATTACAAAATGACCAAAGTCCTTTGCACAACTTGAATGAGCTGCCAGAGGATGAAGTGGAGGCTGGTACAATTGCAACATTTAAGAGGCATTTGGATGGGTATCCGAGTAGGAAGGATTTGTAGGGATATGGGCCGGGTGCTGGCAGTTGGGTCGAGATTGGGTTGGGATATCTGGTCGGCATGGACGGGTTGGACCGTAGGGTCTGTTTCCATGCTGTACATCTCTATGACTCTATAACTTAGTAATGCCCTTAGCCTCTATTACACTTATAGTTTGCTTTCTCTCTAGACTAAACTTGCACATTACAGTAACCCTTGCTAACTAACCTCCATGTCTCTGGACAGGGGATCTTACAATGTAGAAGTGATACTAAACACCATTTCACATTTCTGAACAGTGCAGTAACTGTTGCAATGTCATGCTTTGTTTCAGGAGTTAACACCAGGTTTAAAGCAGTATCTGAGGAGAAAGTGGAAATGTCTGAGATGATAGATGATGAGATTGCCCCATTACCAACCTTGGAGGAAGTGGCACGTTTGACATCAATGTGTAACACTGAGAGGGGTAAGAGAGATGACTGAGAAACAAATGGTTCAGGTTTCAATAAAAACGAGTTTCATTTTCAATGTACAATGTAAAGGAAGAGAGTGGAGCAAAATAAAATTTAAAACCTTTTTAAAAACCACATTAGGTGTGCAGTTGAATGGAAGGATCCTGTTGGTCTGATTCACTGTTAGCATGACTAAAGAATCACATTGATTCTTGCATTTGGGCGACCTGCAGTTTGGAATAGAATGAGGCTTGTAAGTACTGCAAAACAAATGAAAATCCAAAGGTAGAGGGGAAGGTACACTTTAGTTATATTCTCCACGATCAATGAATGGATTGGTTTCCCTCAAAGGCCATGGGATTTTTCTCAGCGATGGGTGGTGTTGATAATTAATGGGGTGGAACCATTTATGGATACACTCGGGAAATCTCCTATTAGGACAGTCTAATCCTGAATGGGCCATCTTTCATGTTTAATAATGTTGGATATGAGTTAGTTAAAATTGACCACATAGTTTATCCATTTGTAACATCATTAGAAATGATGGCGATAAATCATGAGCAAATCTCCCACCTCACAGAAGCTGTTGAAATGAACCCTCTTTCCCTATTTTATTCAGACTTAGGGCTGCTGACTCTGAAAGTGGTCCTTCTTACATGTCTGTGTCACTGTTTTAACCTTGTAACCAGGACCATGTTCTTGGCTATCACATTTCCATTGCAGGCATCTCGGCTCCAGATAATACAAGGGCACAGTTTGAACCGGTGTCTGCTGCTGAGCTTCAAGTGAACACTGCCTGTCCGACATTTGAGAAACCAGATGCTCCCCCAGCAGTGGAACCTCTGTACAGGCTTGGAGAGGATGGAAAGGTCATAGGTATGAGATTTAATTGAGTTTTAACAAACCATCTTTTGCTACTTCGTCAATGATCTTTTTTTAAAATTTATTCATGGCATGAGGGTGTCGCTGGCTGGGCCAGCATTTATTGCCCATCCCTAATTATCCAGAGGGCATCCACTTTGCTGTGAGTCTGGAGTCACATGTAGGCCATGGGATTTCCTTCCTTAAAGGACATTAGTGGGTCTTTAATGCTAATCAGCATTGGTTACATGATCACTGTTAGACTATTAATTGCAGATTTTAATGGAATTCAAATTCCACCATTCACTGCAATGGGTCTTCAGAACATTCTTTGTGTCTCTAGATAAATAGATTAGTGATAATGAGACTAAGCCATTGCATCCTCTCCATACGGTCAGAAATGGGGATGTTTACCAAGGATTGATTATGCAATATTCGGCACCATTTGCAACTCCTCCAGTCATGAAACAGTCTATGTTCGTATGCAACAAGGTCTGGAAAACATTTAGGCTGGGGCTGACAAGTGGCAAGTAACAGTTGCAACACAGACTGCCAGGCAATGACCATCTCCAGTAAGAGGCAGTTTAACCATTGCTCCTTGACATTCAATGATGTTACCATCACTGAATCTCCCACTATTAACATTATGAAGATTACCACTGACCAGAAAGTCAATTGGACTTGCCACATAAATCCAGTGGCTGCAAAAGCAGGTCAGAGACTGAGCGTACTGCAAAGAGTAACTCACCTCCTGACTCCCCAAAGTCTGTCCACCAACTACAAGGCACAAGTCAAGAGTGTGGTGGAATACTTCCCAATCAAGAAGCTTGACACCATCTAGCAGTCTGCATGATTGGAACCACATCTACAAGCATCCAGCACTGTGATGGTCAGAAGCAGCAGTGTGTACTATCTACAAGATGCACCAAATTCATCAAGAATCCTCAGACAGCACCTTCCAAACCTACACCCACTTCCATCTAGAAGGACAAAGGAACACTAATACAAGGGAACACTACTATCAACAAGTTCCTCTCCAAGCCATTCATCATCCTGACTTGGAAATCTATCGCTGTTTCTCCACGGTCACTGGGACGAATGCCTGGGATTTCCTCCCTTAAGTGCGTTGTAGGTCAACCTACAGTATGTGGATTGCAGCAGTTTAAGAAGGTAGCTCATCACCACCTTCTCAAAGGTAGCTAGAGATGGGCAATAAATGCTGGTCAGCCAACGACACCCCACGTCCCGTGAATGAATTTATAAAAAAAAAGCCCCTTCACACTCTAATATTTGTAAGCTATCCTTGCCAGAAAGTATATATGAGCTTGGTGTAAGAGATAAGGTCATGTTTCCAAATAGTTCCATTATCACCTCTGCAGGAGGTTGCATGTTGATGTCCATGTGCAGCACTGCAAGGGAAGATATAATAGAGCAGTGGAGAGAAACCATCTTTGTGTAATGTTATCTGGCTGCCTAATTTTATTCTTAGTAATGGGTGAATATAAATGAATCTCTGTCTATTACTGACATTATAACTATTGGCAACTTTTTCATGCAGATGGTATAAAATGAGTTGCCAGAGGAAATGGTGGAGGTACAATTACAACATCGAAAAGGCATCTGGATGGTTACATGAACAGGAAGGGTTTAGAGGGATATTGGCAAATGGAACTAGATTAATTTAGGATATCAGATCAGCATGGATAAATTGGATCGAAGGGTCTGATTCCGTGCTGTATAACTCTATAACAGTGACTCTGATTTATTATGGAACACAAACGAATAACCACAGTCTTCTGTTGGTTGAGATCCCCACAAATAGGACAGTCCTTTACAATCAACCCAAAAGGACAGTGTAACAAGTGACTGATGTTAAGTGAAGCTTTAATTATGGAAAAATATGTATTAATATTGGTCATGTGATGTAGACATTATTGGCAAGACCAACATTTTGTGTCATTCCTAATTGCAGTTGAGGAGGTTGTGGTGAGCTGCTGCCTTGAATTGCTCCAATCCATTGAGTGTAGGGACACCTACCATGATTTGGATAAGGAGTTCCAGAACTTTGAGCCAGTTGTAGGGAAGGAACAACAACACAATTTCAAGTCAGGGTGGGGTGTGACTTGGAATAGAAATTGGTGTTCTAATTGGTAGAGGTTGAGTCTTGAAAGTGCTGGGGAAGCATCCTCTGAGTTGGTGCAGTGGAGCTTGTAGTTAGATGGGTTGCCAATCATGTGGACTACTTTCCTTTGGGGGAAATTTGAATTAACCATAAGGAAGGAAAGGTTTTGCATTTCTATAGAATATCTTAGGGTGTGTCAAACAGTATACACTGTTGTCAGGTGAAACATGTGGCAGCCAATTTCCAAAGGACGTGCTGTCTCAAACAGCAGTATGGTAATGACCAGGAAATCTCTATAGGATGATGATTGAGGAATAAATATTAGTAGGATACCAGAGATAAGTTCTCTGCTTTTCCTTGAAATGGTACCAGGCAGTCTTTTGCTTTGTCCTGTCAGAATGTTTGGTTCCATGGTTTAATGATTTTTCTGAAAGTGTAAGACAATGTACTGTCAGCCTGAGGGTTTTGTGCTCCGGTTTTGGAATGGGATTTGTGACCTGGTGATGTGTGCTACCAGCTCAGGCTCTGGATTTGGGTTACACTACATTTATTAATTTTTTTTAAAACTCTCTTTGTCAGCTACTCCGGCAGAGGTATTTGAAGCCCTGACAGAGCTCGGGTACCATTCGTTCAGACCAGGCCAGGAATTAACCGTGATGAGAATTTTATCAGGTATGTCAGAAAGAACAAACTGGTTCAGGCAGTGACCATGTTTCAGTAACATACGTATGGCAATAGTGGTGCAGTCCCTCCAGCCGGGAAGTCTGTTTATTCTGTAACTATTGGCACTATGTGGAAACCCACACTGTCAAATAAAGTTCTGCAAACAGGAATAAATGACATAGCCACTCAATATGAAGGCTGCGAGAGGTGAGAAGCAAGGCGAGGAAAGGCTTCATCTGTATGATGGCTTTACTGAATTATTCGTTTCCTTGTGACAATTAGAATGAGTCATATCTCCTCTGCTTCAGCATGTAAAGTAACTTCAAACTTTGTTTTAACTAGCACTTTGGAACTGGCACACTTGATTAAACCAGCAAAAATTATATACCTCAAATAGCAGACATTTACCGTATTATTGCAATCTCCACAATGTCTGAGTAGTCAGCTGAGAGTGCGAGTGAAAAGTCTCTCTGACAGTACACTTTTTAAAAAATTTAAGGCAAAGTTGCATCATTATTTAAGTGATTTATGTTGTAAATAATGTATAACAGGGATGTGTATACCTGCATTACTCTGTGTTTTTACATTGATTATGTGGACCTCTTGATCAACCAGAATATTTGATAACTGGTACACTCCTGGTCCCATAGGTGCTGGTCAATAAAATGTTTGCTGTACAACTTAGTTAATTAAAATGTAACACTTGAACACAACATTTTCAGAGGTGCTTAATGTTCTTGTGTGGTGTCTGTTCTGTCCATTGTCACCAAACTAGGTCTTTCTACTTTGGTTGTGCTCTCCACCGGAATGGGGAAATCATTTTGCTACCAATTACCTGCGTACCTGTATGCCAAGAGGTCAAAATGCATCACCTTGGTGATTTCACCTCTTGTCTCACTGATGGATGATCAGGTGAGATTTTCAGTTTATTTTCTTTATCGTATAGTGCATCTGTTTTTAAAGAGTGACCCTCACTACATTGACACTTTTAGAACATGTAACAGCATCTGTTCATAACCCAGAGGGTCCTTGCACTCAAGTCCTGTTCTGTCTAACTCCTAACTCGACAAATTATGAAGTATGTTTTACCCTAACAGATGATGCACCAATCCTACTTCAGTTACTTCTCAGTCACAAACCTAAACTATAACTCAGGCATACATTATGGTATTAGTACTCCATGCAAAATGCTGATAGTTTAAGGTTACTAAATGGAAGCAAGGCTAAGCACTCTGTGAGAACTCTGAAATATAAACAAAATGCTGGAAATGCACAGCAGGTCAGGCATCATCTGTCACAAGGTCTTTCAGATGGGGCTGAAAAGCCTGGTTATCTGTTTTGCAGCTATCTGTGGGATCATACTGAAACAAACTGGCTACTGCATTTTCTTCAGTCCAACAACATTTCATCACAGAATCCTGACTGTCTGTCTACAGCTGAGGATCAGTATTGATCAGAAACTGACTGTACCAGCTTTACAAATATTGCAGCCACCAGGAGCAAACGTGGAGAAGTGCAGCAGGCCCGGCACTGTCTGTGGAGAGAGAAACCGAGTTAATGTTTCGATGCCAGTATGATTTCTACAGAACTCGGAAATCAGAACTAACCTAACTGAACCAATAATTGCCCCATCTATCTACTGTCAGTTATCAGGGAAGTGATGGAAGGTGTACATTGCTTAGCTATGAGCTATTCACTGACATTCAGTTTGGATTTATCTTCTGATCTTTTACCTTTTAATTTTAATTATGATTTTTAAAAAAATGAACTCCATAGGTGAGTTAAGAGTGATTCCCCTTGACATCAAGCAGCACTTGACTGAGTATGGATTCTTGGAAGCAATGGGAGTAATGACAGTCACTCCACTGATTGGAATAATATGTAACACAAAGGTTACAGTTGCTGGAGGACATCACTGCAATCCAAGGACATCATTTTGGGCGGCACGGTGGCACAGTGGTTAGCACTGCTGCCGGTTCAATTCCCGGCTCAGGCGACTGACTGTGTGGAGTTTGCACATTCTCCCCGTGTCTGCAAGGGCTTCCTCCAGGTGCTCCGGTTTCCTCCCACAATCCAAAAATGTGCAGTTTAGGTAAATTGGCCATGCTAAATTGCCTGTAGTGTTGGCTACAGGGGTCAATGTAGGGGAATGGGTCTGGGTGGGTGTGCTTCGGCGGGTCGGTGTGGACTTGTTGGGCCGAAGGGCCTGTTTCCACACTGTAAATAATCTAATCTAATCACTGCAGGAATTCCTTCGTGTAGTATTCCAGGACCAGCCATTTTCAGTTGTGTCATCAATGACTTTCCTTCTGTTGTGAGATTAGTAGAGGGAAATGTTACCAGAGGTTTGCAGAATATTCGATATCATTTGTGATTCCTCAGATACTGAATTAGAATTAGCTTTATTGTCAGGTTTATTGTCCCTCATTAGGTACAAAGTCCCTAGGTAAAAATTTTATATACAGAAAGAGAAATAAAGGAGAAAAAAAGTTGCATTACCTTAGTGATTCATAGTATAAATTAGAAAGTAAGACTTAAAGTTTAAAGGATAAACATTACGTTGCAGTAGATCAGCACAGGGGCATCCACATGTGGTCTGACCGGCCTCACAAGCCTCTTACTGCCCACGGCAGTTCTGACTCCAGGCCTCCAGCTGGGTCCAGCAATAAGACATGGAGAACATTTAAGCTTTGGCTAATAAGTGGCAAGTGACACTTTCACTCTTCTAAACCCACAAACTCGACCACCTGGAAGGACAAGGGCAGGAGGTGCCTGGGACCATCACCTGCATGTTCCCAGTCAAGACATCTGCCATCCTGACTTGGAATCCTATCAAAATCACAGAACTTCCTTTGTAACAGCAATGTGGGTGTTCCGAGACCACAGGGACTGCAGCACATCAAGAAGTCAGCACACCATCTTTTCTGAGACAATGAGGGATGGGAATAATGATATAGCTAGTGATGCCCAGATCCTCCAGAAAAAAAATAAAAATGAAAAAAGTACTTGGTTGGATGTGAACTGCTTTGGGATAGCCTCATCGAGGTCTCAGTAGTGTGGAAACAGGCCCTTCGGCCTAACAAGTCCACACTGACCCTCCGAAGAGTATCCCACCCAGACCCATTTCCCTACCGTATTATTCTACATTTTCCCCTGAGTAATTCACCTAACCTACACATCCCTGCACACTATGAGCAATTTAGCACAGCCACTTCATCTCACCTGCACATCTTAGGATTTTGGGAGGAAACCGGAGCACCCAGAGGGGACCCACGCAGACAAGGGGAAAATGTGCAAACTCCACACAGACTCTCGCCCGAGGCTGGAATTGAACCCAGATCCCTGGTGCTGTGAAGCCTAAGGGCAGAAAAAAAAATCACTGATCTATTGTTTGCTTTATATCAGGTATGAGAATACCTTTTAAATCTTTTGAAAGGAACAACAAGCAATACTCAACATCAGCACAGGAGAAGGCAATTCAATCTATCCTACTCATGCTGACTCTTCGCAGGAGCAAATCACTGAGAGGCAATCCCTGGACTTTTCCCCATGACTCTACAAATTGTTCCTTTTCAGAGAGTAGTCCCTCTTGAATCCTTTGATTGAACTTGTCTCTTTCACATACTCGTGTCGAACATTCCAGACCGTAACCAGTTGCTGCGTGAAAATGTTTCTCCTCCTGTCACCATGACTACTTTTACCAATTATCTTATACCTGTGATCTCTTTTGATGCTTGCAGCATTGGGAAGTTTCTCCCTGTCTACTCAATCCAGAACCCTCATGATTTTGAACAGCTCTATCAAATTTCCCTCAATCTCTCTTCTCCAAGGAGAACAACCCCAGCTTTTCTGTTCTGCAACTGAAGTTCCTCATCACTGGAATATAATGGACCTTCTTTATTCCCTGTCTCATCCCTTCACTTCCTTTCTCATGTATGACCACGTACTGGGTGCAGTACTACATTTGAGGGTGAACCAGTATTTTGTACAGTTTTAAAATAACAACCTTTTGTTGTGGTTCTGTTCGCTGAGTTGGAAATTTGTGTTGCAAACGTTTCGTCCCCTGTCTAGGTGACATCCTCAGTGCTTGGGAGCCTCCTGTGAAGTGCTTCTGTGATGTTTCCTCCGGCATTTATAGTGAATCGTACCTGCCGCTTCCAGTTGTCAGTTCCAGCTGTCCACTGCAGTGGCTGGTATATTGGGTCCAGGTCGATGTGCTTATTGATTGAATGTGTGAATGAGTGCCATCCCTCTAGGAATTCCCTGGCTGTTCTCTGTTTGGCTTGTCCTATAATAGTAGTGTTGTCCCAGTCAAACTCATGTTGCTTGTCATCGGAGTGTGTGGCTCCTAAGGTCATGTCGTTTCGTGGCTAGTTGGTGTTCATGGATGCAGATCGTTAGCTGTCTTCCTGTTTGTCCTATGTAGTGTTTTGTGCAGTCCTTGCATGGGATTTTGTACACTACATTGGTTTTGCTCATGCAGGGTATCGGGTCCTTCGTTCTGATGAGTTGTTGTCTGAGAGTGGCTGTTGGTTTGTGTGCTGTTATGAGTCCTAGTGGTTGCAGTAGTCTGGCTGTCAGTTTGGAAATGCTCCTGATGTATTGTAGCGTGGCTAGTCCTTTGGGTTGCGGCATGTCCTCGTTCCGTTGTCTTTCCCTTAGGCATCTGTTGATGAAATTGCGCGGGTATCCGTTTTTGGCGAATACATTGTATAGGTGTTCTTCTTCCTCTTTTTGCAGTTCTGGTGTACTGCAGTGTGTTGTGGCCCTTTTGAACAGTGTCTTGATTTAACTTCTTTTGTGTGTGTTGGGGTGGTTGCTTTTGTAGTTTAGAACTTGGTCTGTGTGTGTGGCTTTCCTGTATACCTTTGTGGTGAATTCTCCATTAGGTGTTCTCTGTACCGTCACATCTAGGAATGGGAGTTGGTTGTCCTTTTCTTCCTCTCTAGTGAATCGGGACTCTGGACTCATAGCAGAAGTGGTAATGCAAAGGTTAGAACAAACAGTCTTACCGCAAATTCAATCCAAACTCTGGGTCAGATATGTAGATGACACCTTTGTAATCATTAAAAACACAGAAATAGAGAACAAACACCGGATCATCAACACCACACTCACAGGAATCCAATTCACTAGAGAGGAAGAAAAGGACAACCAACTCCCATTCCTAGATGTGACGGTACAGAGAACACCTAACAGAGAATTCATCACAAAGGTATACAGGAAAGCCACACACACAGACCAAGTCCTAAACTACGAAAGCAACCACCCCAACACACACAAAAAAAGTTGCATCAAGACACTGTTCAAAAGGGCCACAACACACTGTAGTACACCAGAACTGCAAAAAGAGGAAGAAGAACACCTATACAATGTATTCGCCAAACGGCTATCTGCGCAATTTCATCAACAGATGCCTAAGGGAAAGACAACGGAACGAGGACATGCCACAACCCAAAGGACAAACCACACTACCATGCATCAAAAACATTTCTGAACTGACAGCCAGACTACTCAACCACTAGGACTCATAACAGCACACAAACCAACAGCCACTCTCAGACAACAACTCACCAAGACGAAGGACCCGATACCCAGCATGAGCAAAACCAACGTAGTGTACAAAATCCCATGCAAGGACTGCACAAAACACTACATAGGACAAACAGGAAGATAGCTAACGGTCCGCATCCATGAACACCAACTAGCCATGAAACGACACAACCAGCTATCCTTAGTAGCCACACACGCAGATGTCAAGCAACATGAGTTCGACTGGGACAACACTACTATTACAGGACAAGCCGAACAGAGAACAGCCAGGGAATTCCTAGAGGCATGGCACTCATCCATAGATTCCATCAACAAACACATCGACCTGGACCCAATATACCGGCCACTGTAGCAGACAGCTGGAACTGACAACCGGAAGCGGCAGGTACAAATCACTATAAATGCCGGAGGAAACATCACAGAAGCGCTTCACAGGAGGCTCCCAAGCACTGAGGATGTCACCTAGACAGGGGATGAAACGTCTGCAACACAAATTCCCAGCTTGGCGAACAGAACCACAAAAACGAGCACCCGAGCTACAAATCTTCTCCCAAACTTTGAATAACAACCTTCTCTTTTTTACTTTGTCATTGTTGATAAAACCCTGGATTTTTATGCTTTATAAGTTGCATTCAACTTGTCTTTTATGTCACCTTCAATGGCATATGCACGTAGCTCCTTTTGTTAGTTCACTCCATGTCAAATTGTGCTCCGATATCAGGTTATTGGTGAGAAACTAATTAACTTTTGCAAATTTATTTTGTACCTTTCTAACAGGTTTCGGGGCTTCCTTCCAACCTAAAGGCAGTTTGTATCCACTCCAGTATGACAAGGACACAGAGAGAAGCAGCTATTGCAAAGGTCAGCTGAAGATTTAATGATTCATTGTGCTCATCAACTGTGGAAATATGACAATCTGACCTAGTTTCAATTATTCTTTGAGCTGTTTAGAGAACTGTGCCATACAGGTGGATATGCTGGCTCATCCTGTGTGTGCTGGCTCTAATATTTGTCCAAGTGTTTATTCAATTCCATTTTTGAAAGCTGATGTTGACTCTGCTTAGAATCATAGATTCCCGACAGTGGAAGCAGGCCATTCAGCCCATCAATTCCACACTGATCCTCAGAAAAGCATCCCACCCACATCTACCTCCTACCCTGTCCCTGCAAACCTGTATTTCCAATGGCAAATCCACCTAGACAGTACATCCCTGGGAAATTTACCACGGCCAGTCCACCTAACCTGCATGTCTTTGGACTGTGGAAGGCAACACACACATACATGCAAACTCTACACCACTTGCTTGAGGGCGGAATCGAACCTGAGTCCCTGGTTCTCCGTACTAACCACTGAACCACTGTGCTCCCACTGCTATTTTAGTCAGCATCCACTCTCTCAAATGGAAAGAACCCAATTATTTCTATCATCTTTTGGGATACACGAATGCCAATTTTACAGTACAGTTTGGAGTGAGGATACTGTTTCTTTGCTACAGGTTTCCATTAATCCCATTTTAAATATAAGCATTTAGATTAGCAGCAATGCTGTCATCAACATAAAAACTCCGGTACAAGTCTGCTGAATACTGATGCTAAAGGATTCTGAGAGATTATCCATATTTCAAAAGCATTGCTGGAAAGCATTTTTGGTTCAGAAATATGCTGTTGAAACAAGTTGTGTCCCCAGTACAGCTAGGTGATATCAAAGTTCTGAGGAAGGATCACTCGACCCAAAACGTTAACTCTGATTTCTCTCCACAGATGCTGCTGGACCTGCTGAGCTTTTACCAGCAATTTCTATTTTTATCTCTGATTTATAGCATCCCCAGTTCTTTCGGTTTTTAATATCAAATGATGCTAGTCCTTACAAATGTTAACTTTACAGAGCCATCAAAAACTTCACTTGTACAGTTTATTACTTCATGCCTTGAACTATAGGAACTTTTACCTCTTAAACCTCTATTACCAACATTATCGTGTCACATTTTGAATTTCTGGATTCACAGTGAGTATGAGAGTCAGGAGATGAGAAAAGATTAGCTCCCTGCCATAAAAAAGTAAGTGTCCCTTAATCCTGTATGGGTATATCCTTGTAACTGTCTGTGTGTAGTTTTTAACCTTGGTATGCTCAGAAGGTTGCAGAAGTAGGCCATTCAACCCCTACAGCCTGCTCCACTATTCCAAGCTGAGTATCTACCTCAATGCCATGTGCCTGCGCTATTCCCATATTCCTTGTCATTATAATTAGAAATCTAATGACCTCTGTTTTGGACTTCCACAGTCCTTGTGGATGAACAATACCAAACACTTGCTACCATCTGAGTGAAGGAGTTGTTTCGTATCTCAGTTTTACATGCCCCCTGCCTTTTAATTTGAGACTGTCTCATGGTTATAGACCCCAGAACTTGTGAAAACGTTCTTTATTCATTCACACTTTTTTTATATTTAACAATTTTGAAGGTTTCTATTAAATGTGCGTTATTCTTCGAAACACTGAAAATACAGGCCTAACTTAAAGCACTTTTGTGTGGGACCCATCAGATGTAGAGTCACCTGTGATGTTTCTTGCTGTCTTGTTTCTCCAAGTATGTGGCAGGCCATTGGATGCAGCTTTGTGTCTTTATCCTCTATTGAAACAATCTGTACTTTTTGGTCTCATGGGACCAAGCAGCAAGTCCTGTCATGTTTATGTCACTCAAGTTTCAGGCAATGATCATTTTTAAATTCACTTTATTTGTTTGCAGGGCCAGCATTTATTTCCATCCCTATTTGCCTACAACCATCTTGCTATCTCCAGCAAGAATATATTTGTGGGCGGCACGGTGGCACAGTGGTTAGCACTGCTGTCTCACAGCGCCAGAGATCCGGGTTCAATTCCCGCTTCAGGCGACTGACTGTGTGGAGTTTGCACGTTCTCCCTGTGTCTGTGTGGGTTTCCTCCGGGTGCTCCGGTTTCCTCCCACAGTCCAAAGATGTGCAGGTCAGGTGAATTGGCCATGCTAAATTGCCCGTAGTGTTAGGTAAGGGCCGAAGGGCCTGTTTCCACACTAAGTAATCTAATCTAATCTAATCTACCTCCCAGTGATATTTCTTGTCCTTACTAATATTTCTAATGTCCCACCATCAACACATTGTAAGTCGCTACTTGGAACAATCGTGACTATGAAAACAAGTCAGTGACTGGGAATTGTGATGACTGACTTCCCTAAGCTTATCCTTTACCTGCAAGGCAGGCGTATGATGGAACACTTTGCCTAAATGTGTACAGCTCTAATAACATCAAGTAGTTTGACATCATTCAGGACAAATTAGTCATTGATTGGAGCCCCGTTCACCACTGGCACAATGTACAACAGTTACTGACTTCACTCCCAACAGTTCTCATTGGATGATTGGTGATGTTGAGGTGTATGACCAGATGGTTGCAGAGCAGAATATATGCTGAAAGACATCAAGTATTTTAAAACAAACTGCAGCAGGAATATTTTTTTTGTTTCAATGTAATTGGAAGTAATTTCAGATTGGTTTGGATTCATATGTTTATCTTTGGATCCTCAGGTGAAAGAGGGTAAGGTCCATGTGCTGTTGCTGTCCCCAGAAGCACTTGTTGGTGGTGGTCGGGCTGGATCAAGTTGTCTCCCGCCTGCACACGAGCTTCCCCCAGTGGCTTTTGCATGTATTGATGAGGCACACTGTGTTTCGGAATGGTCTCACAACTTCAGACCATGCTATCTCCGTCTGTGTAAGGTAAGGGAGGAACATCTCAGTGGTGTCGTGGTTTAGACGGGTGGCTCCTTTGTGCAGTGCAGCTTTGATCAGGATTAGTTTGAGGGAAATAATCTGAATTCAAATTCGGAATCTAATTACATTTTCAGTTTCCTGCTCTCCTGACGATGCTTCCTAGAGCATGTGACCTATTTGATTGACACCCTGACTTCGAGTAGTGTATGTGATGGACATTGTAATGTTGGCCTTGCCCAATTTCCACCCTGATGCGTTTCCTGGAAGGACTTTTTGTCTTGCACCGAAGAGAACTGGGACGCGACGAACAGATATGGAAAACGGTTGCATTTATATTGTGCCTTTCTCAGTGGGGAGAGAAAAAGGGTCATGGAGACTATAAATCCCCATTGTAGCCACCTGCTAATACCCTGACTGATCTGTGTACCTGCTTGATCCAATTACTAAGGTTGACAGTTAACTGCATCTCCGCACCAATGATGAATCCACCAATCAGCACCACATTCTGATGTTGTATAAAACCATAAAATATAGGAGAAGAGTTAGGCTATTCAGCCCATCAGGTCTACTGCACCATTCGATCTTGGCTGACATGTTTTTCAGCTCCATTCTCCTGCCCTGTCTCCAAAACTTGATCCTCTTACTAATCAAGATCTTATCTATCCCTGTCTTAAATACACTCAATAACTTGGCCTCCACAGCCCTCTGGGGCAATGCGTTCTACAGATTCATCACCCTCTGGGTGAAGAAATTCCTCCTCCTCTCAATTTGAAAGGGTCATCCCTTCACTCTGAGGCTGTACCCTTGAACCCTAGTCTCTCCTACTATTGGAAACATCTTCTCCAGGCTGACTATCAAGGCCTTTTGGAAGTCTGGAAGTTTCATTCAGGATCTCCCCGTTCATCCTTCTAAACTTCATCAAGTGCAGACTCCGAGTCCTCAATTGCTTCTCATCTGACAAGCCCTTCAGCCCTGGCATCATTCTAGGAAGCCTTCTCTGGACTGCCTCCAATGCCAACACATCCTTCCTTGGATGCAGGGCCTAAAACTGCTCACAATATTCCAAAGACAGTCTGACCACATTCTTGTACATCTCTACTTTTGTATTCTGGCCCTCTTACATTGAACATAAAATATGAAACAGTACAGCATGGTACAGGCCCTTTAGCCCTCCATGTTGTACTGACCTTTTATCCTACTCTAGGATCAGACTAACCTACATACCCTTCATTTTGCTATCATTCATGTACCTATCCAAGAGTCGCTTAAATGTTCCTAATGTATCTGATTCTGCTACCACTGCTGACCGTGCCTTCCACTTCCCCACCACTCTGTGTAAAGAACCTACTTCTGATATCTCCCCCAAAACTTCCTCCAATTACCTTAAAATTATGTTCCCTCTTGATAGCCATTTCCTCTCTGGGAAAATGTTTCTGGCTATCCACTCAATCTTTGCCTCTCATCAGCTTGTACAACTCTTATCAAGTCATCTCTCATCCTTCTTCTCTCCAATGAGAAAAACCCTGGTTCCCTCAACCTTTCTTCGCAAGACATACTCTCCAGTCCAGGTAGCATTCTGGTAAATCTCCTCTGCACCCTCTCTAAAGCTTTCACATCAGGTAACTATAACTGAACACACTATTCCATGTGTGGTCCCACCAGAGCTTCATAAAGCTGCAGCATAACCTCGTGGCTGTTAAACTCAATCACCTTGCTAATGAAAGCCAACACATGATATGCCTTCTTAACAACTTGGGTGGTAACTTTGAGGGATCTAAGGAGGTGGACCCTAAGATCCCTCTGAATACTTTCCATCTACCATCACCCTCTGTCTTCTGTGGGCCAGCCAATTCTGTATCCAGACAGCCAAACTTTCCTGTATTCCATGCCTCCTTTCTGAATGAGCCTACCTTGGGGAACCTTATCAAATGCCTTGCTAAAATCCATGTACACCATATCCACTGCTCTACCTTCATCGATGTGTTTTGTCACATCCTCAAAGAATTCAATAAGGCTTGTGAGGCATTACCTACCCCTCACAAAGCCAAGCCAAGCCAAGCCAAGCTGACTATCTCTAATCAAACTTCCAAATAATCATAAATCCTGTCTCTCAGAATCCTCTCCAATAACTTGCCCACCAAGACATAAGACTGACTGGTCTGTAATTCCCAGGGTTATCCCTATTCCCTTTCTTGAACAAGGAAATAGCATTTGCCACCCTCCTATCATCTGGTACTACTCCAGTTGACAGTGAGGACGCAAAGGTCATCACCAAAGGCGCAGCAATCTCTTTCCTTGCTTCCTGTAATAGCCTTGGGAATATCCCGTCTGGCCCAGGGGACTTACCTATCCTCATGTTGTTCAAACTGTCACCACATTCTCCTCTTCAATATCAACCTGTTTAAGCATATCAGCCTGTTTCATGCTGTCCTCACAAACGACAAGCTCCCTCTCAGTAGTGAATACTGAAGCAAAGTATTCATTAAGGACAAAGTGAGGGCTGCAGATGCTGGAGACCAGAGCTGAAAATGTGTTGCTGGAAAAGCACAGCGGTCAGGCAGCATCCAAGGAAGAAGGGCTCATGCCCGAAACGTTGATTCACCTGCTCCTTGGATGCTGCCTGACCTGCTGCGCTTTTCCAGCAACACATTTTCAGCTATCCATTAAGGACCCCTCATACCTCCTCTGACTCCAGGCACAAGTTCCCTCCGCTATCCCCGATCAGCCCTACCCTCATTCTGGCCATCGTCTTGTTCCTCACAAAATGTAGAACTCATTGGGGTTTTCCTGAACCTTACCCACCAAAGCTTTTTCATGCCCCCTTCTGGGTCTCCGAAGTCTATTCTTCAGTTGCTTCCTGGCTGCTTTGTAACCCTCAAGAGCTCTGTCTCATCCTTGCTTCCTCAACCTTAAGTAAGCTTCTTTCCTCTTGACTAGATGTTCCACATCTCTTGTCATCCAAGGTTCCTTCACCATACCATCCCTTCCTTGCCTCAGTGGGACAAACCTATCCAGCACTTGCAGTGAGTGCTCCCTAAACAACCTCCACATATCTGTCATGCATTTCCCTGAGAATATCTGTTCCCAATTTATGGTCCACAGTTCTTGCCTAATAGCATTGTAATTCCCTCTCCTCCAATTAAATACTTTCCCATACTGTCTGCTTCTATCCTTCTCCATGATTGTAGTAAAGGTCAGGGAGTTGTGATCACTATCACTGAAATGCTCTCCCACTCAGAGATCTGACACCTGATATGGCTCATTGGATTTGCTGCTTGGCAATATGGCCTCCCCTCTACCTACATGTTGAGTCAGGGATCCTTCTTGGACACACCTGACAAAGTCTGCTCCATCCAACGATTTGCAGTAAGGAGGTTCCAATCAATATTAGGGAAGTTGAAGTCACCCAAGATAACAACCCTGTTACTTCTGCAGCTTTCCAAAATCTTGCTCCCAATCTACTCCTCTGTGTCTCTCTTGCTGTTGGGGGCTGTATACAATTCTCTCAATAAATTGACTTGCTTTCCTGCTTCTGACTTCCACCCGTACTGACTCAGCAGACAAACTCTCCTTGACGACCTCCCTTTCTGCATCTGTGATACAATCTCTGATTAGCAATGCTACTCATAGAACATAGAAAAGTACAGCACAGAACAGGCTCTTCGGTCCACAGTATTGTGCCGAAGATTATTCCTGATCTAAAATAAAATAAGCTAACCTACACACCCCTCAATTCACTGCTGTCCATGTGCATATCCAGCAGTCGCTTAAATGTCCCTAATGACTCTGCTTCCACCACCGCCGCTGGCAACGCATTCCATGCATTCACAACTCTCTGCGTAAAGAACCTATCTCTGACATCTCCTCTATACCTTCCTCCTAATATCTTAAAACTATGATCCCGTGTGCCAGTCAATCCTGCTCTGGGGCAAAGTCTCTGGCTACTCCCCTCCCTCTTCCTTTAGAAACATCTAAACCCCGGAACATGTAACAACCATTCCTGAACCTGTGATATCTGTAATGGCCACAACATCGTAGCTCCAAGTACTGATCCATGCTCTTAAGTTCATCACTCTTTATTCTTGACACTTCTTGTGTTAAAACATGCACACTTCAAACTATCACACTGACTGCAACTTTGCCCTAACAACTGTCTATCCTTTCTCAAAGACTCTCTGCACGCTGTATCTGCCTGTTCACCAGCTACCCCATCCTCTGATCTGTAGTTCCGGTTCCCATCCCCCTGCCAAACTAGTTTAAACCCTCTTGTAAAGCTCTAACAAAACCTTCAGCCCAGGATATTGGTGCCCTTCCAGTTCAGGTACAACCTATCCTCCAGGTATACAGGTCCCACCTTCCCCAGAATGTATCCCTATGATCCACATATCTGAAGCCCTCCCTCCTACATCAGCTCTGCAGCCATGTGTTCAGCTACACTCGCTCTCTGTTCCTAGCCCATGGCACTGGTAGCAATCCTGAGATTATTACTCTGCTTGTCTTGCCTTTTAGCTTACAACTTAACTTCCTACATTCACTTTTCAGGTCCTCCTCCCTTTTCCTAGCTATATCACCAAAGTGTACCACAATTTCTGGCTGCTCCCCCTCCCCCTTAAGAATCCTGTAGACTCAATCTGAGACATCCCTGATGCTGGCACCCCAGGAGTCTCGTTCACGACCACAGAATCTTCTGTCTTTCCTCTAACCGCTGAATCTCCTATCACTATTGCTGTCCTATTCTCCCCCTTCCCTTCTGATCCACAGAGCCAGGCTCACTGTCAGAGACCTGGCCGCTGGCTTTCCCCGGTACGTCATACCCACCCCCAACAGTATACTTATTATTGAGGGAGACAGCCAGGGGGGATCGCTGCACTGTCTGCCTATTCTCTTACCCTCTCCTGACAGTCACCTAGCTACCTTTATCCTGTAACTTAATTGGTGTCCTTTGTTTCAATTAAGCCTGTATCTTGTCCCCTAATTTTGAGTGTAAAATGAAAAGCTGTGACTCTGTTTTTAGTAATAATATATGATGGCATGTTTGTTTTCTCAAATGTGTTGGTCAAATGCAATGAGGTGCGAATGCATCAATTGTACATAATCTTGGTTAGATACCATCTGGAGCTCACGTCTTTAGTTTTGAACATCAAGGGTCAGCAATCACTTACAGAAGTAGAAAACTGTACATGCTGGAAATCCAAAATTAAAGTTGACAGTGCTGGAATAGCTCAGCAGGTTAGGTAGCATTTGTTAAGAGAAACCGAATCCTTGTTTCAGATTGATGAACTCCCACTGATTCTGATAGTGATTCGGATTCTGAATTTCCATTGATCTGAGGTACTTATCTCCACAGGTTCTGCCTGACCTGCTGAGTATTTCTCGCATTTTCTGTTGGGAAAGATTTGAAGGTTAAACAGATTCACTGGAATTATTTTTTAGATTAGACTTACAGTGTGGAAACAGGCCCTTCGGCCCAACAAGTCCACATCGACCCGCCGAAGCGCAACCCACCCATACCCCTACATTTACCCCTTACCTAACACTACGGGCAATTTAGCATGGCCAATTCACCTGACCTGCACATCTTTGGACTGTGGGAGGAAACCGGAGCACCCGGAGGAAACCCACGCAGACACGGGGAGAACGTGCAAACTCCACACAGTCAGTCGCCTGAGTCGGGAATTGAACCCGGGTCTCAGGCGCTGTGAGGCAGCAGTGCTAACCACTGTGCCGCCGTGCCGCCCACAATTATGCCTTTGATTAATTGGTCAAATTGAGGACAGAGTGAGCATGGCTGTATAGATATTCTTAATCACTGTCTTCAGATGGATTATCATTATACCTCTGAAGCAGGTGAGTTTGAACTTGGGCCTTTTGGATCAGAGGCAGGGACATGACCAGACCAGAAGAGCCCTTAATGATGGCTGCATATCCTTGAGATATGATTATTTATGTGCTAAAGGAATACAATTGTTTGACTAAAGAAAGACTGAGTACTGGACACTTGACTATTCGAGCATAGGCAGTGCCAAAGCGTTTGCATCCTATCACAAATCAGTCATTTTGAGATGAGGGAGGGTGATTGGAGGAATTTGAAAAGAAAATCAGTGACGCACTGAACACTACTGTCAGTTAGCTAGTAGGCTAATTAAATTGCTCCTTTTCTCAGTTATGTCAGAACTTCAGCCAGTGAATGAACAAATTCAATTTAAATTCCAAATGTCACTAGAGAGTAACCTGCAGAGTTCCAGTATGTTTATTCTTTAGTCAATTATTTTGTCTGATCTGCAGGTCCTGAAGGAACGTTTGGGAGTGAAATGCCTGCTGGGATTAACAGCCACTGCCACGCTAGCGACAGCCCAAAATATCGCACATCACCTTGGGATCCAGGAGCGAGAAGGAATAGCTGTACGCTCTGCAGATGTACCAGCCAATTTATTCCTCAGTGTGTCTACTGACCGGGATAGAGACCAGGTAAAGCCTGAGAGTCGGACTGTTAATAGCCCATTGTAGAAGGGAGCTTTTTAATCACTTACTGGGTGTGGTCCTTGCTGGCTAGGATAGCATGAGAGCGAAAAGCATCTGGCTCTTGTTAGTAACTGTGTAAAAATATGCAATAATGTGGTTACGAAACATTAACTCAGCTTTCTGTCCACAGATGCTGCCAGATCTGTTGAGTTTTTCCAACAAGTTCTGTTTTTGTTTGCAATAATGTGGTGTATGAGACCCAAATTAAATTGAAGTTAGACCAGATGAACATTGAACTTTTTAAAATGATGCTATTCTATAACCAAGGTTTGGACTTAGGCAAAGGCAAATTACTGCGGATGCTGGAATCTGAAACCAAAAGAGAAAATGCTGGAAAATCTCAGCAGGTCTGGCAGCATCTGTAAGGAGAGAAAAGAGCTGACATTTTGAGTCTAACTGACCCTTTGTCAAAGCTGTGACCTGCTGAGATTTTCCAGCATTTTCTCTTTTGGATTGGACTTAGCTACTCTGTACCTAAGATGGTGCAGTATGTTAGTGACATTGTTACACTGTGAGTAGTCTATAACTGAAGAAGCTGTACCTTGACATCTAAGATGGCACTATAAGTGGCAACTAATGATCTTTTCACTGTACTCATTTGAGCATGTGACAATGAAGCTAATTCATGCATTCATTCAAATTGGATATCACTGAGAATAGGAGAAAGTGAGGACCGCAGATGCTGGAGATCAGAGCTGAAAATGTGTTGCTGGAAAAGTGCAGCAGGTCAGGCAGCATCCAAGGAACAGGAGAATCGACGTTTCGGGCATGAGCCCGATTCCTGAGGAAGGGCTCATGCCCGAAAAGTCAATTCTCCTGCTGCTTGGATGCTGCCTGACCTGCTGTGCTTTGCCAGCAACACATTTTCAGCTCTATCACTGAGAATACTAGCATTTATTGCACTTGCTTAATTGCCTTTGTAAAGCTGCCTTGAACAAAGTGCTATTGGGTAGAATGATTCAGGTTTTTATCCTTGCAATCCTGCAGGAATGGTGTTATAAAGAGTGATTTTTTTTTTACATATTAAAGGCATCGAGAGTTATGGAGAGAGAGTAGGAATATGGTGCTGAGGTAGAGGATCAGCCATGATCATAGTGAATGGCAGAGCAGGTTCCAACAGCCTACTCCTCCATCCACTTTCTATATTTTCAAGTTTGGAGGGGAGTTTGCTGGTGATTATGATCTTCCCATATGTCTGCTGCTTTTGTCCTTGTAGGTGGCAGAAACTTTGCTCCAGAAATAATATTTTAGAATATCAACTTTATGTTTTATATCTGTGTGCTTTTTTTTTATTGTGGTAAATTGTTTAATTTCATTCCTGCCCAGGCTCTTGTAACTTTGATCCAAGGGGATCGATTTGCCTCTTTGGATTCCATTATTGTCTACTGCACACGAAGAGAAGAGACGACCCGCATTGCAGCCCTGCTCCGGACATGCCTTCAGGGAGTCACACTAAAGGAGTCGCCACAAGAACTAAATGAGGAGGGGAAGATGGCTGAGGAAATCCTAGCAAAACGAAAGAAAGCTATGGGTAAGTTGCCTTTGGAAGCTCAGGATGTTGCTCAAAATGAGTTGTTTGGGGTAGAAACTGAAATGCTATACACTCAATCACTGGGGCATAAAATGTCTGGAAAGCATATCAATTTAGCAATGGCTTGCAGCTCCACAAAAGGCCCACTGCTAAATTTGCTAAGTTCATTTTTTTAAGGACACTTCTAATCAGGAGTTAAGTCCTTTTAAATGGCTAAGTTTAGATCTGGTGCCAATTTAAAGATTCCATTGAGAAATTTGTTAGGCAGGAATAGAACATTTTAAAAGGGATAGTGTTATCTCCAGTGTCAGAGGACTATAACTATAATGCCAGTCTTGATATACACTACAACCTCGATTATCCAAACAAGACGAGCGGTGAGTATTTTGTTCGAATAACTGATCTGATTGTAAACAAGTGGTAATTTGAGCGCTGTTTATCAAACATGCCTCAGTTATCTGGCATTGCATGCCATAATGCTGTTAACTGTGAACTGAATGCTGAGTTGCCTAATACCCTTTTTACAGGACGTTGAGAGCTTTTTCAGATAATTGATGTTCAGATAATCGAGGTTGTACTGTATGTGAGAATAAGAAGGTACTGTTCACAGATATGGAAAACACTGCCTGGAACCAATTCAATGGAGGAGAAAGTGAGGACTGCAGATGCTGGAGATCAGAGCTGAAAATGTGTGGCTGGAAAAGCGCAGCAGGTCAGGCAGCATCCAAAGAGCAGGAGAATCGACGTTTCGGGCATGAGCCCTTCTTCAGGAATTCCTGAAGAAGGGCTCATGCCCGAAACGTCGATTCTCCTGCTCTTTGGATGCTGCCTGACCTGCTGCGCTTTTCCAGCAACACATTTTCAGCACCAATTCAGTGGAGCCACTGCAAGTTGAATCTGGACTGTCTGACAAGGGTGAACTGGTATAACTCATTGACAAGTTCAATATTTTATATCAAGAAGCACAAAACACCAAAAAGAAACTTGAAGAAATAGTGACACAAATATATTTTTACATGAGTGCTTATGATCTGGCATGCATTACCAGAGAGTGCAGCCAGATTCAACATAGGATTCTAAAAAGAAATTGGATAAGCACTGAGAGAGAGAATTTGCCAGGTCATGTAGAAGGAGGAGGGGAATGGGACTAGCTGAATTTATTTGGCAACTGTTTGAATGAACCCAGATGGCCTCCTTCTTCAAAGACCGCAATTTCCCCCCAGACGTGATCTACAATGCTCTCCACCACATCTCCTCCACTTCCCGCTCCTCTGCCCTTGAGCCCTGTCCCTCCAATCGCAACCAGGACAGAACCATACTGGTTCTCACCTACCACCCCACCAACCTCCATATACATCATATCATCCGTCGTCATTTCCGCCACCTCCAAACGGACCCCACCACCAGGGATATATTTCCCTCCCCTCCCCTATCAGCGTTCCGAAAAGACCACTCCCTCCGTGACTCCCTCGTCAGGTCCACACCCCCCACCAACCCAACCTCCACTCCCGACACCTTCCCTTGCAACCGCAAGAAATGCAAAACTTGTGCCCACACCTCCCCCCTTACTTCCCTCCAAGGCCCCAAGGGATCCTTCCATATCCGCCACAAATTCACCTGCACCTCCACACACATCATTTACTGCATCCGCTGCACCCAATGTGGCCTCCTCTATATTGGAGAGACAGGCCACCTACTTGCAGAACGTTTCAGAGAACACCTCTGGGACACCCGGACCAACCAACCCAACCATCCCGTGGCTCAACACTTCAACTCCCCCTCCCACTCCACCAAGGACATGCAGGTCCTTGGACTCCTCCATCGCCAGACCATAGCAACACGATGGCTGGAGGAAGAGCGCCTCATCTTCTGCCTAGAAACCCTCCAACCACAAGGGATGAACTCAGATTTCTCCAGTTTCCTCATTTCTCCTCCCCCCACCTTGTCTCAGTCAAATCCCTCGAACTCAGCACCACCCTCCTAACCTGCAATCTTCTTCCTGACCTCTCCGCGCCCACCCCCACTCCGGCCTACCACCCTCACCTTGACCTCCTTCCACTAGCGGATTTCCAATGCCCCTCCCCCAAGTCCCTCCTCCCTACCTTTTATCTTAGCCTGTTGGACACACTTTCCTTATTCCTGAAGAAGGGCTCATGCCTGAAACGTCGATTCTCCTGCTCCTTGGATGCTGCCTGACCTGCTGCGCTTTTCCAGCAACACATTTTCAGCCACTGTTTGAATGGCCTCTTTCTATGCTATAATCATTGAGAATGATAAATAGCCAGAATGCTGATTAGAGTGGTGGCAACAGTGTAGTGTCCCTGCAATGAATGAGAAAATTATTCTTGGTGAGAGTCTCGTTTCTGAAGATTTTTGACTCGTACTTATTGTGACTAATGGAATAATCTCAAACTCATACATGCAATTGAGCCAGAGTCTGCCACTCTGAACCTGAACAGTGCTTTGTCTACTTCAGAATGCCCTGGGAGAGGCAACACGTTGAAACATTTGAACAACAAATTAAGCAAGTCATTTCATGCTGCCATTATGCAAAGGTAACACAGATAGTATTTTCCATTAATGGGGTGCTGTATGCCCAAAAGGATGCTCTACTACTCTTAACAGTTGTTTATGAATTGTATATTGCATCATTGTATATGAATTTCAGTGTCAATGCAATGCCAGGTCCATAGGCTGTACATCTTGCAGTTCCTTCAGCTGTTTGTAATAGTCAGAGCACAAACTGTATCCAACCAACCTGTACTGGCAAAACCCAAAACCAACATTTGGAGTCAATAAAATGTGAAGCTGGAAAAACACAACAGGTCAGACATCATCGAAGGAGCAGGAAAGTCAATCTTTTGGGTCAGGACTGGGGAAGGAGACTTGGGAATAAATAGAGGGAGGAGAGTGGGGTTGGGGCATGAGATTCTGTAATTGGGAAGCACTTGCTTGAATAATCCTGGCTATAAATGGCTCTACGTACAACCAATTTCAGACAACAAATTAAGGTGGGAACAAAGCTCATTTATGCTCATTAGAAGTACATTGATTCATGCACAAGAATCCAGACACTGCAAACAAGAATATGCTCAAGCCTTGTGCCTTTTTTGAACTATTCAAGAGCTCACTGAGCCGACAATTCCTTGCTGTGATCTTCATGGTAATATTTCAGCCAATTAAGAGTCAACTTGCTGACCAATCAGCACCCTTCTCTCCAAAAGTATGTGTTTTTGTGATCATTTTGAAGTTTGGCATTCTTGCATGTCCAGAAGCATGGCATTCCAACCAGGACTCTATCAACAAATACATTGACTTGGATCCCATTTACCTCCCCCTGAGAAAAAGAACAAGAAATGATGTCACCACAAGAAATGACATCACCAACCCAAGGAAACCTAAACACATAAATAGAAAGTAATCCATACCACCAGTGTTTCAACCAAAGGCTCACTGATAATGTTACCTGGTATGGTGACGAAACATCTGAAAATGAACCTTCCAGCTCAACTTGCAAACCTACATCCATTGGTCATCTTGCATTGTTCCTAATGAGTGCAAGTCAGAAAACTTCATTTATGACTTTTTTTCACAACATTGAAGGTGGATTAGTGTTCTATTGTGAGAGAGGGACACATGTAGGATCCCGTGACAGATTTGATAGTTATCTCTGCAATTTATTTCTCAGCCTAGATGCCAATTATAACACTGTCTGCCATTTTTCTTGAGGTCAGTTAAACCAGTATCACTGGTGTATTTTACTGCCAAAGATAGGCAGTGTATTTAATAAGAGTCTGAAATGAGTTTATTAGATAGGATTTTTTGCCTGTCCTGACACTGGGAAAAATATATTCACGTACAATTTGTTTTGGTTGTGGAGAAGGTTCTAAAGATTATTTTCTTGCAATTCCTCTACACAAAATGCAGCAAAAAAGAAGTTGAGGCGGCCTTTAAAGTGGATTGCTGATTGCTACCATGCTGGAATGTCAGCCAGTGAACGGAGGAGAATTCAGAACAACTTCATGAGTGGTCAGCTGCGTATTGTGGTGGCAACAGTGGCATTTGGCATGGGATTGGATAAGTCGGATGTCCGAGGAATCATACACTATAATATACCAAAGGGCTTTGAGAATTATGTGCAAGAAATTGGCCGTGCTGGGAGAGATGGGAAGCCTGCCCATTGCCATCTCTTCCTCGACCCAGATGTGAGTACAAACATGTTACGTATTAGTTACGATGTGGGGTGCTGGTGTTGGACTGGGCTAGACAAAGTCAAGTCACATGACACCAGGTCATAGTCCAACAGGTTATATGTTGGGCTATAACCCTGTGTTGTGCGACTTCTGACTTTGTATTGCTTACTTTTGAGATTTGCATTTCTGCATCCCTGGTGCTGGAAGCAATTACTGTGTCTCTTTGCACTTGTAGGAGGATCATTAATAGAGAAGACAGAGCAAAGATAATTAGCAAAAGAACAGTTCGTTGTCCCATGAAAATGGAGTTGCAGTTGGACAGAGTAGTGAAGCAGGTATTTGGTATGCTTGCCTTTATTAATCAGTAATTGAGTATCAAAGTTGAGAGGAGGAAGTGAGGACTGCAGATGCTGGAGATCAGAGCTGAAAATATGTTGCTGGAAAAGCGCAGCAGGTCAGGCAGCATCCAAGGAACAGGAGATTCGACGTTTCGGGCATAAGCCATTTATCTTAGCCTGCTGGACACAATTTCCTCATTCCTGAAGAAGGGCTTATGCCCAAAACGTCGAATCTCCTGTTCCTTGGATGCTGCCTGACCTGCTGCGCTTTTCCAGCAACACATTATCAGAGTTGAGAGGTCATGTTGCAGCTATACAGGACATTGGTTAGGTCAATTCTGTATTCAGTTCTGCTCTCCCTGCTCTGGGGAAGATGTTGTAAAACTTGAAAGGGTTCAGAAAACATTTACAAGGATGTTGCCAGGGTTGGAGGGTTTGAACGATAGGGAGAGGCTGAACAGGCTGGTGTTGTTTTCCCTGGAGTGTCAGAGGCTGAGGGGTGACCTTATAGAGGTTTATAAAATTATGAGAGACATGGATAAGGTTAACAGCCAAGATCTTTTCCCCAGGAAAAGGGAATCCAAAACAAGAGAGTATAGTTGAGATGGGTAGAATTTAAAAGGGACCTAAGGAGCAACTTTTTTCTGCAGAGGTTGGTGTGAATGGAATGAGTTGTCAGAGGAAGTGATAGAGGCTGGGACAATTACAGCATTTAAAAGGGATCTGGATGGGTATATGAATAAGAAGGGTTTAAGAGGGATATGGGCCAATTGCTGACAAATGAGATGCGATTAATTTAGGATGTCTGGTCAGCATGGACTGAAGGGTCTGTTTCTGTTCTGTACAGTTCTATGATCAGAGGAGAAATGATTTCTTTGTTTAACATAGAAAGATGTTCTCTGAAATGTATAGTCTGGAAAGGTGATGGAAGCAAATTCAACAGCATCTTTCAGTAGGAATTTTTTTTAAAAAAGGATGCAATTTGCAGGGCTGTGCTAACAGAATGGGACTAATTGGGTAATTCATAGAGCTAGAAGAGACACAGTGGTCCAAATGGCAAACTTCTGTGCTTATCATTCAACTGGTACAGAAACAGTCGGGTTAGCTATCTCTTTGCAGTCAGATCCTCCTGTTACTTGAAGTCAGTCTGGCATATTTCAAACAGCTGAAACAAACTGATCACGAGCAAGACTTCAGCTGTATTTTTCTTCTCCCACGAACACAAGGGACCCTCACCCCTCTTTATTTTGTTCAGAACACAAGACCATTCAAGAGTCATAGAGATGTACAGCATGGAAACAGACCCTTCAGTCCAACCCATCCATGCCGACCAGATATCCCAACTCAATCTAGTCCCACCTGCCAGCACCTGGCCCATATCCCTCCAAACCCTTCCTATTCATATACCCATCCAAATGCCTCTTAAATGTTGCAATTGTACCAGCCTCCACCACATCCTCTGGCAGCTCATTCCATACACGTACCACCCTCTGTATGAAAAAGTTGCCCCTTAGGTCTCTTTTATATCTTTCGCCTCTCACCCTAAACCCATTTCTCTAGCTCTGGACTCCCCGATCCCAGGGAAAAGACTTTCCCTTGATACCCAACAATCAGAAGGTTTGAAGAATAATTGTACAGCTGTTAATATTTTCATTTAATGAATTAAACATGTTCATATTCCCTTCCTAAATTGCAATGGAAATTGCCTATAAAAGCTTGTCAGGCTGGCACTGTGTGTGAAAAGAGTACAAGCTTTAAATGCTTGTGGAAATAGGATTTAGGATAGAAATAAAAAAGAAATGAATGAAGTAATATTTAGAGGTATTGAGTAATAAGTTAACTGCCTTGATTCAATCACTCTTGTTAGATACTGGAGATTAGAACTGTACCTTTACATTGATTGCAGGGGAGCCAGACAGTGGAAATTCACACTGATCAAGTTTAAGTTGTTCCATTTTGTAATTAAGTGTTAATTAATGTGAAAAAGTGCCTACAATGGAAGGAAATAGACTTCCGAGCTGATAACAAAGTAATTCATGTCCTAAAATAAAAACCCAGAGAAATCAAGTAATGATGCTGAAAGATTTGTTATTATGGTGAACATTTTCTTTGGAAAACAGTTCTTAAAATGCTGTATAAGTAATATGCAGTATAAATTTGAGTGTACTTTGTTTTAAAAAAAGCTTGGATAAATCAAGTTTGTTTTCTAATATCAATGTAATCATAACCGCCCCTGGTGGATGGTGTCGTGTCCTGGCCTGGCCTGTCCCGTCCCGTCCCGTCCCTCTGGCCCAGTGGCTGGTGTCCTGGCCTGTCCCTCTGGCCCCGTGGCTGGTGTCCTGGCCTGTCCCTCTGGCTCAGTGGTTGGTGTCCTGGCCTGTCCCTCTGGCTCAGTGGCTGGTGTCCTGGCCTGTCCCTCTGGCCCAGTGGCTGGTGTCCTGGCCTGTCCCTCTGGCCCAGTGGCTGGTGTCCTGGCCCGTCTCTCTGGCCCAGTGGATGGTGTCCTGGCCTGTCTCTCTGGCCCAGTGGCTGGTGTCCTGGCCTGTCTCTCTGGCCCAGTGGCTGGTGTCCTGGCCTGTCTCTCTGGCCCAGTGGCTGGTGTCCTGGCCTGTCTCTCTGGCCCAGTGGCTGGTGTCCTGGCCTGTCTCTCTGGCCCAGTGGCTGGTGTCCTGGCCTGTCCCTCTGGCTCAGTGGCTGGTGTCCTGGCCTGTCCCTCTGGCTCAGTGGTTGGTGTCCTGGCCTGTCCCTCTGGCTCAGTGGTTGGTGTCCTGGCCTGGCCCTGTGGCTGGTGTCCTGTCCTGGCCCTCTGGCCCCGTGGCTGGTGTCCTGGCCTGGCCCTGTGGCTGGTGTCCTGTCCTGGCCCTCTGGCCCCGTGGCTGGTGTCCTGGCCTGTCCCTCTGGCCGGTGTCCTGTCCTGGCCCTCTGGCCCCGTGGCTGGTGTCCTGTCCTGGCCCTCTGGCCCTGGGCTGGTGTCCTGGCCTGGCCCTGTGGTTGGTGTCCTGGCCCGTCCCTCTGGCCCCGTGGCTGGTGTCCTGGCCTGGCCCTCTGGCCCCGTGGCTGGTGTCCTGGCCTGTCCCTCTGGCTCAGTGGTTGGTGTCCTGGCCTGTCCCTCTGGCCCCCGTGGCTGGTGTCCTGGCCTGGCCCTCTGGCCCCCGTGGCTGGTGTCCTGGCCTGGCCCTCTGGCCCCCGTGGCTGGTGTCCTGGCCTGGCCCTCTGACCCCGTGGCTGGTGTCCTGGCCTGGCCCTCTGACCCCGTGGCTGGTGTCCTGTCCTGGCCCTCTGGCCCCGTGGTTGGTGTCCTGTCCTGGCCCTCTGGCCCCGTGGTTGGTGTCCTGTCCTGGCCCTCTGGCCCCGTGGTTGGTGTCCTGGCCTGGCCCTCTAGCTGGTGTCCTGGCCTGGCCCTCTGGCCCCGTGGCTGGTGTCCTGGCCCGTCCCTCTGGCCCAGTGGCTGGTGTCCTGTCCTGGCCCTCTGGCTGGTCATCTGGTCAAGTGCCTCCCCCTCAGTGCTACGTTTGCCAGGCAGCCGATGGCACTGGCCGTAATCCTGTGGCAGAGCCCAGCCCGGGCCAGGTAGTCCGAGGCCAGGCTGCGCATCGTGTCGGGCCCGAAGGGGTCGAAGTGCCCGGGCAGCACGGTGTGTACCTGGCCTTGGTCCAGCAGCTCCAGGAGGTGCCTGCAGCTCCGGCGGTAATGGCCCACGTTGCTGTGGGGCAGCCAGTCAATGAGAGCCCCCTGGTACAGGGTGTCGCCGGTGAACAGGAGGCCGCGCCGGGCCTCATGGAGACACACGCTGCCCCTGGAGTGCCCGGGGGTGTGCAGCACCCGCAGCTGCGTGTCCCCCAGCTCCAGCAGGTCGCCGTGCTCCAGCAGGAGGCCGGCGCTGACGGCCTGTACCCGGTAACCGCGGGCCGTCCATCCTGGGCCTGCCCCGGGAGGCGGGCGCCTCAGCTCCCGCTCGCCGAGCCAGCAGACCGCCTCCAGCTGGTCGCCGCGGGCCAGCGCCGCCGCCTCGGCGCGGTGCACCGCCACCCGGCCGCCCTCGAAGTGCCGCAGGCCGCCCGCGTGGTCGAAGTGGACGTGGGTGGCGACGGCGAGCAGGGGCCGGCGGCCGTCGAGCAGGCCGTGCCGCCGCAGGTACTCGGGCAGGCTGCCCAGGCCCAGGCCCGTGTCCACCACCACGTCCCGAGCGGAGCCCCGCAGCAGCCACATGTTCGCCCGGTTCCCCGACTCGAAGTAACGCTCCCGGATCAGGTAGAGGCCGTCAGCCAGGCGCTGGTGGTAGAACCACTCCCCGATGTCCGTGCCCTCCATCCCCCCGCCAGAGGTGACCCCGTGGGGGGGGTGTCCACTGTCCAGACACTGCCCCTTGCTCATTCACCACAGACTTGGGGAACTCTCCATCACATCTCCATCTCAAACCTGGGGATAATTAATGCAGCTGCAAATGTGTTGCCTAATTAATGCAAACTCCTCCACTCGCTGCATTTCCCGGTGGTGGGCAAACAGAGTGCTGTGCAGCACAATAACACAGCCTGTCAGCTTGATCACTGCTCCCTTACTGAGCACAGTGTTAAATACCACACAACACCAGGTCACAGTGCACTCCCACCCCTTCACTGTTTTGCAGTTCCCATGTTGTGTTCCTTACAAATCAACTTTGCACTCCACAACTCAAACCACAAGGAATTTCCTGTTCCTTGGATGCTGCCTAACCTGCTGCGCTTTAACCAGCAACACATTTTTAACTCAAACCACTTGCAGCTGCAAATGTGTTGCTGGTCAAAGCACAGCAGGCCAGGCAGCATCTCAGGAATAGAGAATTCGACGTTTCGACCATAAGCCCTTCATCAGGAATAAGAGAGAGAGCCAAGCAGGCTAAGATAAAAGGTAGGGAGGAGGGACTAGGGGGAGGGGCGATGGAGGTGGGATAGGTGGAAGGAGGGACTCACTGAAATCCTTGTAGAGGGAGGAAGAGAGCTTCTTCAAGGAAGGCATCCTTGTAAGAGGATTCGCAATAGGCCTCCATCGCCCCTCCCCCTAGTCCCTCCTCCCTACCTTTTATCTTAGCCTGCTTGGCTCTCTCTTATTCCTGATGAAGGGCTTATGCTCGAAACGTCGAATTCTCTATTCCTGAGATGCTGCCTGGCCTGCTGTGCTTTGACCAGCAACACATTTGCAGCTGTGATCTCCAGCATCTGCAGACCTCATTTTTTACTCAAACCACTTGCAACCCAGCCACTGCTCGCAGTGTGAATTTCTGGGGGAGGGGGAAGGTGCACACTAGAGCTTCCTATGGGTCGACACTGGGATTTTTGCTCCTCCTGTTACTGTATTTCATATTCCGGATCTTGATGTGCAAGGGACAATTTTCAGTTTTCCACAATGGCACTAAACTTGTTAAAATTGCAAACTGTGAGGACAGTGTGGAACTCCACACTGGAGTGGAAGGATGAGGTTCAATGCAGAGAAGTGTGAGGTGATGCATTCAATAGAAAGAATAATTAATAAAGCATCCAGTTTCCCCATCCTCAGCTCACCTACCGTTAGTTGCTTCATCGAGAAGACCACACCACGAATGTGCAGAAGTAGGCAATTTAACTGTTTTGTTTTACCATTCAGTGAGATCACGGCTGATCTGATAATCCGCAACTCTACTTTCCTGCCTTTTTGTCATAATCCTTGATTCCATTATTGATTAGAGATCTGTTTTTGTTTTCGAACATAGAGAACATAGAACAGTACAGCACAGTTTAGGCCCTTCAGCCCTTAATGTTGTACCACCCTTTTATCCTACTGTAACATCAAACTAACCTACATACCCTTCATTGTACTAACTTCCATGTGCTTATCCAAGAGTTGCTTAAATGTCCCTAATGTATCTGACAGGCAGTGTATTCCATGCACCCACCACTCTCTGACATCTCCCCTAAACCTTCCTTCAATCACCTTAAAATTATGGTCCCTCGTGACAGACATTTCCGCCATGGGAAAATGTCTCTGGCTATCCACTCTATCTATGCCTCTCATCATCTTTAAACACCACACAACATTGTAGTCCAATGGTTTATTTGGGAGCACTAGCTTTCAGAGTGCTGCTCCTTCATCAGGTAACTAGTGGTACAGCATCATAAGACACCGAATTTATAGCAAAAGATTACAGTGTCATTCGACTGAAATGATATATTAAACAAACCTAGCAATCTAGGTTTGTTCAGTATATGACTTCAGTTTATTAAACAGTAATCTTTTGCTATACATGCTGTGTCTTTTGGTCCTGCTCCACAACAACATGATGAAGGAGCAGTGCTCCGAAGGCTAGTGCTTCCAAATAAACCTGTTGGACTATTACCTGGTGTTGTGTGATTTTTAACTTGTCTACCCCAGATCAACATCAACTCCTCCACATCATCTCATCATCTTGTACACCTCTATCAAGTTACCTCTCATCCCATTTCTCTGCAATGAGAAAAGAACCAGTGGAGTGCCACAACAGTGACCAGTGAAGTGCCACAAGGATCGGTGCTGGGTTCACTACTATTCTTCATTTATATAAATGATTTGGATGCGAGCATAAGAGGTACAGTTAGTAAGTTTGCAGATGACACCAAAATTGGAGGTGTAGTGGACAGTGAAGAAGATTACCTCAGAGTACAATGGGATCTTGACCAGATGGGCCAATGGGCTGAGAAGTGGCAAATGGAGTTCAATTCAGATAAATGCGAGGTGCTGCATTTTGGGAAAGCAAACCTTAGCAGGACTTATACACTTAATGGTAAGGTCCTAGAGAGTGTTGCTGAACAAAGAGACCTTGGAGTGCAGGTTCATAGCTCCTTGAAAGTGGAGTTGCAGGTAGATAGGATAGTGAAGAAGGTGTTTGATTAGATTCCCTACAGTGTGGAAACAGGGCCTTTGGCCCAACCACTGACCCTCCGAAGAGTAACCCACCCAGACCCATTTCCCTCTGACTAATGCACCTAACACTGTGGGCAATTTAGCATCGCCTATTCACCTGCACATCTTTGGACTGTGAGAGGAAACCGGATTATCCGGAGGAAACCCATGCAGCCTCAGGGAGAATATGCAAACTCCACACAGTCACCCGAGGCTGGAATCGAACCTGGGACCATGGTGCTGTGTGGCAGTAGTGCTAACCACTGAGCCACAGTACCACCTCCTTTATTGGTCAGAGTATTGAGTACAGGAGTTAGGAGGTCATGTTGCGGTTGTACAGGACATTGGTTAGGCCAGTGTTGGAATATTGTGGGCAATTCTGGTCTCCTTCTTGTCGGAACGATGTTGTGAAACCTGAAAGGGTTCAGAAAAATGTACAAGGATGTTGCCAGGGTTGGAGGATTTGAGCTGTAGGGAGAGGCTGAACAGGCTGGGGCTATTTTCCCTGGGAGTGTCGGAGGCTGAGGGTTGACCTTATAGAGGTTTATAGAGGGGCATGGATAGGGTAAATAGACAAAGTATTTTCCCTGGGGTGGCGGAGTCCAAAAGTAGAGAGCAAAGGTTTAAGATGAGAGAGGAAAGATATAAGAGACCTAAGGGGCAACGTTTTCACGCAGAATGTGGTATCTGTGTGGAATGAGCTGCCAGAGGATGTGGTGGAGGCTGGTACAATTGCAAACATTTGAAAGGCATCTGAATGAGTTTATGAATAGGAAGGGTTTGGAGGGATATGGGCTGGGTACTGGCAGGTGGGATAAGATTGGGTTGGGATATCGAGTCGGCATGGACGAGTTGGACTTGAAGGGTCTATTTCTGTGCTGTACATCTGTATGACTTTATAGCCTAGCTCCCTTTCTTTATAAGACGTCCTCCAGTTCAGGCAGCATCCTGGTAAATCTCCTCCAAAGCTTCCCCATCTTTCCTAAAATGAGGCAACCAAAAATGAACACAATATTCCAAGTATGATGGAACCAGGACTCTATAGATCTATAGGGTTTAAATCAGTGGTGCTGGAGACCTCTATTCCTGATGAATGGCTTTTGCCCAAAATGTCAATTTTCCTGCTCCTCGGATCACCCCCCCTCCACCCCAGCCATAGCCATGCTGACTATGTCTATTCAAACATAGTTTTCCAACTGGTCATAAATCCTGTCTCTCAGAATCTTTTCCAGTACTTTGCCCACCACAGACATAAGACTGACTGGTCTGTAATTCCTTATTACCTATCTTGAAGAAGGGAATAATATTTGCCATCCTCCAATCATTTGGCACTTTTCCAGTGGATAGTGAGGGTGCAAAGATCATTCCCCAAGATGCAGCAATCTCTTCTCTCACTTCCTGCAGTAACCTAGGGTATATCCCATCTGGCCCAAGGGATTTATTTATCATCAGTCATGGTTTTTCAAACTTTTCAGCACATCCTCCTTAACATCAATCTGTTCGAGCTGTTTCATGCTGTCCTCAGAAACGTCGAGGTCCCTCTCAGTAGTGAATACTGAAGCAAAGTATTCATTAAAGCCTCCCCTACCACCTCTGACTCCAGACACAAGTTCCCTCCACTACCCTCACTCTGGCCATCCTCTTGTTCCTCACATAAATGTAGAGTTTTGAATACAAATAATGACCCAGCTTCTATAGCTCTCTGCAGTAAAGAATTCCACAGAATCATTACCCTCAGAAGAAATTCATCCTCATCTTTGTTGTAAATCGGTGACCTGTGATTGTGAGATTATGCCCTGCAGTCTTAGACACTCCCACAATGGGAAACAATCTTTTTGTATCTACATTGTCAGGTTCCCTCACAGGGTTGTATGTATCAATAAGGTCACCCCTCATTCTTCTATATTTCAACTCATAAGAAAATCCCACCATCCTAGTATCAGCCTCGTGAACCATCCCTGCACTGCCTCCAATGCTAGTATAATTTTCCTTATCTAAGTTTTTCAGCTGTGATATTGACTAGTGCCTGTATGTGGAATAACTCCACACAGGTTGGAATCCCATCACCAAGTCACCCTTTATTGACATGAGGAAAGGCATTGACACTGATGCAGCTTCTTCAGAGCCAGCTGTCAGAGTGAACAGAACCGCTGACAGTCCTGTTTATGTCTGTCAGCCAGGGCTCCCTGATTCAACCTCATTAACGGTCCCAATCAGGGAATTCATACTCTGAGGTCCATCTGGCTGACCTTGTTACAATCACTACAGTATAGTTCTAGCAGAAGGTCCTTACTTTTATACTCCATTTCCCTTGGAATTAAGACCATTTCCATTATCTGCTAAATTTGAATGCTAGCTTTTTTGTGATTCATTGATCAGGACTCCCAAACATCTTGAGCATTTAAATAGTATTCAGCTCCTCCTCTTCCTACCCAAATGTATAACCTTACATTTCCCCATTTCTCCATTGACCAAGTTTTTGGTCATTTATTTAACCCATCTATATCTCTGTGAAGACTCTGTGTCTTCATCACTACTTGCTTTCCCACCTATTTTTGTGTCATCCACAAACTTGGCTGTAGTGCATTCGTGTCCCTCATCCAAGCCATTAATATAGATGGCAAATTATTGTGGCCCCAGCACTGATCCCCGTGGCACACCATCAGTTCAGGATCAATGACCTCTGTCCATCACAAGGTCAGGAGTGGGAATATCTACTGATTACATAATTGTCAATGTCATTGTAACTCTTCAGATATTGAAGCAGCCTATGTTTCCATGCCGCGAGGTCTGGACAATATACAGGCTGAGACCAACTTGTGTAGCATGTAACGATCACCTGTGACATTCACTGACATTGCCTTGGTAATTCCCCCACCATCAAATTCCTGGGGTTGACCATTGAGCAGAAATTGAACTGGACTAGCCCTATAATTGCAATGGCTACAAGTGAAGCCAGAAGCTAAGAATCCTGCAGCAAATAGGTCTCCTCCTGAGCCTGTCCACAAGGCACAAGTCAGGAATATGCCCAGTTGCCTGGAAGAGTGCAGCTTCACCAACACTCAGAAGTTTGGTACCATCCAGGGCAAAGCAGCACACTTGATTGGCACAACATTCACAAACATTCAGTCTTTCCACGACTGATGCTCAGTAGTACTAGTAGTGTGTACCACCCACAAGATACACTGCAGAAATTCACCAAAGCTCCTTTTGACAGCACACTTCAAAATCACAACCATTCAGTAGGACAACGGCAGCAGATACTTGGGAACACCACCAACCACAATTCTCCCCCACAACCGCCCCCTCCCAGTCAAAGCCACTCACTATCCAGATTTGGAAATATATTGCAATTCCTTAATGTGGCCAGGTCAACGTTCTGAAACTTTCCCAAACGGTATTGTAGGCCTGCCGAGACCAGATACACTGCTCTGGCTCAAGAAGGTAGCCACCCACCATCTTCTCTAAAACAACTAGGGATAGGCATTAAATGGTGGTTCAACCAGTGACATCCACATCCTGTGAATAAACAGAGGACATGAGCAAGGAGGTGATATTGAATTTGTATAAGACACTTGTTAGACCTCAGCGAGGGTATTGTGTACAGTTGCGGGTGCCGTATTATAGAAAAGATGTGAATGCATTGGAGAGAGGGCTGAAGCGATTTACAAGAATGGTTCAGAAACGTGAAACTTCAGTTATGAGGAAAAAAATTGAAGAAATTGGGGCTGTTGATACTGATGAGAAAATAAGGAAGATAAAGGCATGTGGTACATATCGGAAAAATAATAGCAATAGAAATCAGGAAGAATATCTTCAATGCAGGAGAGAGGCTAAGGCTGGAATAAGGAAAGCTAACAGGAAGTATGAGGAAAGGATGGCAGGCTGTGCTAAATAAGTGATAAGATGTTCTTCAAATGTAAGAGATTACTGAAGGATAGAATGGGACCATAGGAAGAAGCAGGGTAAGCAGCTTGCTGAGGTAAAAGGTATGGCAGAGCTACTAAATGAGTAAACACAGAAAGAACTGCAGATGCTATAAATCTGAAACAAAAACTGAATTGCTGGAAAAGCTCAACAAGTCTGGCAGTATCTGTGGAGCGAAATCGGAGTTAACATTTTGTGTCCAGCTGAGGAAAGGTCACTGGACCTGAAACGTTCACTCTTGAATTCTCGCTGTGAAATGAGTACTTTGCTTCTATCTTTACCAAGTTTTTTTTAAAAAGGCAGTGACACTGACCCAGGTGAAAATGTGGGTGTTGAGCAACTGAGCAAGGTAGCGATAGGTCAAGGAGATGTGCTAAAAAGGCTGGCAGCACTCCAGGTTGAGAGTTCCCCAAGGATGCTTCTGAGATTGTTGAGAGGTAAGGGAGCAAATTGCAGAGCTGTTGACAGAAGTTTTCCAGGCCTCCAAACAAGGATTGGTTCCCGGAAACTGGAGGATTGCAAATGTGACACTTTAAGAAAGGTCGAAGATAGCTCCCCCCAGGAAACAACAGACCAGACCTATCAGCTTGACAGCAATAGTTGGAAAACTGGTGGAGACCATAGTACAGGATAAGATAGTTTCTGTATACGTTTAGAGAAAAATAAGCAAGTCAATGTGGCTTTGTCAAGGGCAGATCATGTCTGGTAAATTTAACTGGGTCCCTTAATGAGTTCTTTAATGGCCAGTGGATGAGAGTAGTGCTATGGATCTTGTATATTTGGACTTTCAGAAAGTATTTGGTACAGTGCCAAATGGCAGGTTTGTTAACAAATCCGAAATATTTGGGATTGATGGATTCTTGACATCATGGATTACAAGTTAGGTGTAAAAGAATGGGAACCAGGGTAGGTATAGAACTAGAGTCCTGGCCGGTCTCACTCCTAGGGCTGTATAGAGCTTTAATCTAAATACTTGGGAGTGGGTTCAGTTGTGTGGAAAATTATGGAAAAAGTTGAAGTGGGGGACGGCTCACAGAGGTTATGGAAGTTTCCAGAACTAGTGTTGGGACAGAATATGGAAAGGGTCAGGAATCTAACTTCGGGCACAACAGTTAAGGGGACAACTATGAGAAGTGGGGGCAGTCAATGCCAGACTGAGGGTGTTGTACTTAAATGCACACTGTATACAAAACAAAGTAAATGAGCTTGTAGCAGAGATTGGAATTGGCAGGTACGATTTTGTTCAGGTTTGCAGATGACACAAAATTATTTAGAGAGTGTAGAAGTGGGGCAGCTGCAGAAGGACTTGGACAAGCTAGAGAGTGGGCAAGGAAGTGGCGCGTGGAATATAGTGCAGGAATGTATGAAGTAATGCACCTTGGTAGAAAGGATGGGGAAAGGCTTTGGAAATCTGAAGCATTAAGGGACATGACGGACCTAGTTCTGGATCCTTCTAAGTTTAACATGGCAGTTAAGAAGGCAAATGCAATGTTAGTTTTCATTTCAAGAGGCACAGGATCTAAGAGATACACTGAGACACAGAATATACAGAGACATACTGCTTAGGCTGTATAAGGTTCTGGTCAGACTTCCTTTGGGATATTGTGAGCTGTTTTGGGTCCATATCTAAGAAAAAATGTGCTGGTCTTTGAGTGTGTCCAGAAGAGGTTGACAAGAAAATTCCAGGGATGAAGGGTTTGCCAAATGAGGAGTGATTGAGGACTCTGGGTCTCTACTCAATAGAGTTTAGAAATGGTGGGAACAGGATCTGACGGAAATTTACAGAATATTGAGGGCCTGGATAGAAGAACCATGGAGAAGATGTTTCTGCTAGTAGGAGAGACTAAGACTCGAGGGCACAGCCTCAATGAAGGGATGACCCTTTAGAACAGAGAAGAGGAGGAATATCTTCAGCCAGTGGGTGGTGAATCTGTGGAACTCATTGTCACAGAGGGCTGTGGTGGCCAAGTCATTGAATGTGTTTGGGACAGAGAGAGGGAGGGAGGCTCTTGATTAGTCATGAGATCAAAGGCTACGGGGAGAAGCAGGAGAATGGGTTGAGAACCATCAGCCATGATTGAATGGTGGAGCAGACTTGATGGGCCCAATGGTTAATTCTGCTCCTGTATCTTGTGCATCTTATGCACTTGGGCATTTCTTAGACTGAAGCCTAGTTGAAAGACGCATTCTCCAAGGATCAGTCTTGGGACCCTTGCTTTTTCAGATTTTTATAAGCGATTTGGAGATGGGTGTTGAGGGCAAAATCTCTATTCCTCCTAGTTCAGTATCATCTGCAAATTTAGTGAAATGTAAGGATGATACTGAGTGACTTTCAGAGGGACATCGACAAGTTGGACAAATGGGCAGACACTGGACAAGTGAATCTCAATGCAGAGAAATGTGAGACAATGCATTTTGCTAGAAGAAACACAGAGACAATACAGGCTCAATGGTCCAGCTTTGAGGGGAGTACAGGAGCGGAAGGACCTTGGGATTCACGTTCATAATTCTATGAAGGTGGCTAGGCAAGTTGAATCAGTTGTTAAGAAGTCTTATAGGATCCTTTGGTCTATACATAGAGGCATAAGAGTATAAAAGCAATGAAGTGATGCTACACCTCTACAAATCATTGGTCAGACCACATTTGGAGTATTGTGTTCAGTTCTGGGCACCTTAGATTAGATTAGATTACTTACAGTGTGGGAACAGGCCCTTCGGCCCAACAAGTCCACACTGATCCGCCGAAGCGCACCCACCCAGACCCATTCCCCTACATTTACCCCTGCACCTAACACTATGGGCAATTTTGCATGGCCAATTCACCTAACCTGCACATTTTTGGATTGTGGGAGGAAACCGGAGCACCCGGAGGAAACCCACGCAGACACGGGGAGAATGTGCAAACTCCACACAGTCAGTCGCCTGAGACAGGAACTGAACCCAGGTCTCTGGCGCTGTGAGGCAGCAGTGCTAACCACCGTGCCGCCCATAAATTTAAGGAAAAATGTTAAAGTCCTGGAGAGAATTCAAAGGAGATTTACTAGAATGATGTCAGGAATGAACAATTTTAGATACAAGGAAGATGAGAGAAATTGGGCTTATTCTGCTCGGAGCAGAGGAGATTTAGAGGTGATCTTATTGAGGTGTCCAACATTATGCACAATTTTGACAGTGTTTTCTGGACTAGGCCAGACACTCAAAATACTCTTAAGCGGACAGCCCAGACCATAACTTGGCAATTTGTTTCGGTAAGTGTACAGTGAAAATTACCCGAAGTTAGCTAGGTTGACTACCAGGTTTTAAAACAGACAAACGTTTATTCACAAAATTACACAATGAAGCACAAAAAACCCCTACAGAACTCTGGCTATTCAAATTAGACTTAGTTATGCTGTTCTGAATATACACAACAGTCCCAATAAGTATGGCCCCTTAAAGAAAACAGTAAAAATGGAACAAATGCGTACAGGTTGAAGTTAGAAGGGCAGAAGGAAAGCGAGAGTTTTGCAACCTGTTTCCACCTGTTAAATGGTTAGGGATACTAAATTATAGAATTCTATGTTCCACTTGGAAAAAATAAGACTAATTTCAAAAGTTTTCAAGATATGGAAAAATGTTTATTCTAAGAGTACGGTGAATCTTTGAAATTCTCTATCCCAGAGGACTGTGAAACTCAGTCTTCGAGTTTATTTAAAATAGAGATTGATTAAACTTTTGATTTACCATGGCATAAGAGTTATGAGGATAAAAGGTATTGAAGTGTTCCAACAGCCATGATCGTATTGAATGATAAAGTAGGTTTGACAGTCTGAATGACATCTATTTCTATGTTCCTTTAGAGAAGGAAGTCTGCCTTCCTTACCTGGTCTGGCCTACATTTGATGCCAGACTCTCAGCGGTATGGTTGACTATGAAATGCTTTCTGAAATTTCTCAGTGATCCACTCCATTCAAGGATGGTTTTGGGGTGGGGGAAAGAAAAGGGTGTTTTTTTTTCTTCTGTCTCGTATATCTCTCTTTGAATGTGTTAACAAAGAAAACTAAACCAGATTGAAGATGTGTATCTCGGGTATCCGTTGTTGTGGTTCTGCTCGCCGAGCTGGAAGTTTTTGCTGCAAACGTTTTGTTCCCTGGCTAGGGAACATCATCAGTGCTGTTGGAGCCTCGTGTGAAGCGCTGCTTTGATGTTTCTTCCGGTATTTATAGTGGTTTGTTCTTGCCGCTTCCGGGTGTCAGTTTCAGCTGCAGTGATTTGTATGTGGGGTCCAGGTCGATGTGACACATCGACCTGGCGAGCAGAACCACAACAAAAAACTAAACCAGTAGGGGCCATCCAATTGGCTATAATAAGACTGGAATTTAATGAAAATCAAATAATTTTGACAGTACTCAACAGGTCTTCAAGGAGGAATAGAGAAACATGGTGTAATGTATCAGCTTGGTCCCTCTCCATCTGCATTTCTGTTTTCCTTCTTTATCAGTAAACAAACAGAATGCTGACAGTTCCCTCTTTCCGCAACCCCTTCCTGTGGAATTGTACGAAACAGATGGTTGCATGATGGGAAAACTGGCTAACCCCTGGTTGTCCCATAACACAAGTTCAGACTATTGCAAAGGTCAAAGCATTGCTAACCTCAGCAGGACTCGAAGTAGGCTAAGTGCACATAAACTCTTTAACCTTGCTAGATTAGATTATTTACAGTGTGGAAACAGGCCGTTCGGCCCTACTAGTCCACAACGACCGTCCGAAGAGCAACCCACCCAGACCCATTCCCCTACATTTACCCCTTCACCTAACACTGTGGGCAATTTAGCATGGCCAATTCACCTAACCTGCACGTCTTTGGATTGTGGGAGGAAACCGGAGCACCCGGAGGAAACCCACGCAGACACTGGGAGAATGTGCGAACTCTACACAGACAGTTGCCCAAGGTGGGAGTTGAACCCGGTTCTCTGGCGCTGTGAGGCAATAGTGCTAACCACTGTGCCACCGTGCAGCCCATCTCGGCAGACCTTGATTTGGCTGGCTCCACATAAAATCTGGGATACTGGCTAAGCCCAAATTAAGATATTCCACAGAATCCTCTGAGCCCCAACAAGGATGAAATTATGAGATAATGTATGTGGCACAAGGTTTTGGGAAGTCAATATAATTCAAGGTGAGAGGTGGAAAGTTAAGAGGGATACACACGGCAAGTACTTCACACAGAGGGTGGTGGGTGTTTGGAACGCGTTGCCAGCAGGGGGTGGTAGAGGCAGGCACGGTAGATTCATTTAAGATGCATCTGGACAATTGCATGAGTAGATGGGGAGCAGAGGGATACAGATGCTTAGGAATTGACTGACAGGTTTAGACAGTACATTTGGATCGGCTCAGGCTTGGAGGGCTTGTAAATTTACTTTGGTTCTTGTTCTATAAACCTTGGAAGTAATAACACAGATCAGGATTCAATGTACTGGTATAATGGGTGACTAACCTCTAGTGATAGTTATTGATAGCTGTTGATAACTTTTAAGTATAAAGATTCCTGCTCTTCTCTCTGTAAGCGTGAACTTGTGAGAGAGCCTCCATGCTGTAATCAACTCTTTCTTTTCCAAGTTCAACCACTCTCTGTATAGTTTCCTTGTTAATAAAGACCAATTGTTTTGTTGGACCAAGTTTTGTTGAACTTTTGTTGAGTTTGTTCAGCTGTCACAGTCCTGTAGCTACTTTTAATCCATTTCAACACTCCCCCACTCCCAACTTTTCACAAGTGATTAGGAATGTTGCACTCCTGCCGGGTAATTCGTTTAGGAAACTAATGGCAGAATTGGAAGGGTGGGGGTGGCGTGGTGCAAGCAGAATTGGCAATCCTATCATGTGCATGTGCACAAAAGTAAAATGTTCAAAAAAGGTCGGGTGTTCTCATCCTTCATGTGACTTTTGTTTAGCCAACAATGTTTTTAACTGGCAAATCCTCGATGGTCTGTTTAATTGCTGGGCTTTTCTTCTCAGGGTGGAGATATGAATGAACTGCGACGGCACATTTATGCTGACACTGTGGATTATTATACAGTCAAGAAACTGGTACAGAAAGTATTCCAACCCTGTAAATGCCGTCAAATTTATCAGAAACAGCAGGTCGTCAGTGTAAGTCTCATGCTTCAGTGATTATTTATTTTTCTTCTTTACTCCCCGCCCCCATTTTCATCACAGGTCAACTCTCTAATATAGCTCTCAGTGCAACACTGAACCACATTTATATACATTTCAAACGTCTGGCATATTTTGGCTGTTTTATCTGGGGAAAGATTAGAACCATGAAAGACCTGACAAATTGGTTAAATTGTTAATCGTAAATGTCAAGAGAACAAGCAAGTTTCCAGAATGACCTGACTAGTGATGGAGCAGCAGTTATTTCCACAGTTAATGACTGTCACCTTTAAAGGGATCAATTAACATTCCAAAGCTAATGCAATACAAGTTTCCAAGATCACCAAATTTTAGCAGTGGAGTATTATTTGCAAATTTGTGAATAATATTTGTAAATGGACTGTATGCTGCAAAATATGGGTGTTGGAGATGAAACCCAAGATCAACCATGATCTAGAGAATTTGGAGCAGGCTCGTTGGACCAAGTTGCCAAATCCAGCTCTTAATTATTTCTGTTCTATCGACTGCTAGACCTATTTAAACACACGTGACTGTGAAGTATGTTTAATTGCTGGAAAAACTCAGCAACTCTAGCAGCATCTGTGGAGACAAAGCAGAATTAACATTGTGGGTCCAGTGACCGACCTTCAGAGTTGATTTTAGCTTGGTAAAGGTTGGTTTATATGCTGAAGATGGAGTGGGGAAAAAGGGGGAGACTTAAATGATAGGTGAAGCCCAGAGAGAGAAAACCAATTGGACAGACAAAGGACTGGATAAAGGTCAGCCTGGGGGCCATTAGGAGTTGACAATAGGATGGTTGTGATAGGAGACCATATGATGACAAAGCCTAGTGTTGGAGAGAGAACAAGAACCTGGGAGAAGGACTACAGGACCTAAAATTATTGAACTCAATATGAGTCTTGAACATAATCACACAACACCAGGTTATAATCCAACAGGTTTATTCGGAAGCACTATGCTCCTTCGTCGGGTGGTTGTGGAGCATAGAGATGTTGACCAGGAAGCACCATGGTGTGTTGAAGCAGCAGTTGACTAAAAAGATGTAGTGAGAGAATAGTGCCATCGGTGATCAGGTGTTTTTTTTTAGGTGTCTGATTTCCTGAAATAATGTATCATTATAGCTTAATAAAAGCAAATTAATGCGGATTCTGGAATCTGAAACCAAAAGAGAAAATGCTGGAAAATCTCAGCAGATTTGGCAGCATCTGTAAGGAGAGAAAAGAGCCGACGTTTTGAGTCTAACTGACCCTTTGTCAGGCCTGCTGAGATTTTCCAGCGTTTTCTCTTTTGGTATCATTGTAGCTTGTTTGATTTTACATTGGAGATCCAGATGGTGAGATTCCTGTGTTTTTTTTTCCTCCTTCATGACAGTGTAGGGCCATCACAGATGATGAGTTGCTGGAAATGCCTGACCCATCTGAGGAGCTGCCCCCTGAAGGAGCTCAGCCCCTCAAAGAATTTGAAGGAAGTTCTCCAAGGGTGTGCCACAGGCACGAGAGGGCAATATCAATCCAGAAAACTGTGGAGATGTTAGATCTCCGAGAGGAAGGTAGGTGGCAATGCTTCTCCCAGTGTTAACTTGTCTGTGGCTGGATATCAGACTTCAAAATAACCCACTATATATTACATATAAAACAACAGGAACTGAACTAGACCTGAATATTGGCTGTACTTTTCACCAGCGTTCTAAGTTTTGGAGTGCCCACGTTCTTGGTGTAAGCAGGTTGCCGCAGGAATGTAGTGTTGGTTTTCCATCACTGGTTCCAAGACATGGATGACTCGGGCACATTTCTGTTTAACTTGCAGGAATTGAAACTTTGCTCTGTTACCTGGAGCTGCACCCCCAGCAGTGGGTAGAGTTGATGCACCCAACCTTTTCAACCTGTCGCCTCCAGTGTTACAGTGGACCCGTGCAACTGAGAAGCACAGCAAGAAGGTAAACATTGTTCCCATTATCATCGGTGATGGTGGCTGAAGGTAATGACTCTGAAGTGTAATGCTGAATGAGAGAGGATTTCATTGCAGAGTTGACTGGAATTCCTTGGAAAAGAAAAGATTGAGACTCTGTATCAATTAAAAACAAGTTATGTGACAAAACAAAGTCCTTGAAAAGCGCAGCAGGTCAGGCAGCATCCAAAGAGCAGGAGAATCGACGTTTCAGGCATGAGCTCTTCCTCATTCCTGAAGAAGGACTTATGCCTGAAATGTCGATTCTCCTGTTCCTTGGATGCTGCCTGACCTGCTGCGCTTTTCCAGCAACACATTTTCAGCTCTGGTCCCCAGCATCTGCAGTCCTCACTTTCTCCTAAAACAAAGTCCTGACCTATCACAGTGTATTGGTGCAGTCACGTAGGTATGAGATGAACCTGTCTGGTTCCAATTGAATCGGTATAAAATCAGTGTCATGTCAGGGCTGCAGAATGTCCTGCAAGCTTTTTGATACCAAATAATAATGATAAGTTGTCATGAGTGGGGCAGCATTGATCAAGTTTTTACTCTGTTTCAGTCCATGCTCCTACCACCTTGTGTCTTCACACACAGCCTTGACTCTTTCAACCACAGTTGACACTTGTATCGAATCTTTAGCATCAGAAAACTTTCCAATGCATCCAAGACTTGCTGCACCTGATGCTTTGTGACCTTTTGCAGTTCCTCCCCATCCTGTCAACCGGCATTTCAATGTAAATTCTGCGCAGTTTTCAGATTTACTTGAAGCTGAAGTCATTGTTTGTGAAAAAAGGCATCAGGTTTCTCTGCTGGAATAACTGTAACTCTTGGCCATAACAGCAGGTGACATTAACAACCTCGGGGTTAGGGTCAATCAAATACAGTGTCAGTGACCTTTAAACATCATCTTGCACAAGGAAATCTGGGGAATTGGAGTAGTGTCCCACAGTTCTGACTGTGGCAACTATTAGCTCCTTACAAATCAAAGGGAAAATTTCAAACTTGCATTGTTTCATCCCAAAGACAAAGGTGACCTAAATTTGGGAATCAGTCTCCTAGGAATTGATGATTACTCCTCCTTTGAAATCAGCTTTTGGAAGGTCCAGTTTCTAGTTCTGGCAAGGTAGTGATGTATGGGATTCTCCTGGAATTCCTGTAACATTTTATCTGGAGAAGAGAACAGCAAACCGAATTCTTCTGTATCAATCTTGATTTCGGGCAGAACCAGAGTAGATGGCGGCACGGTGGCACAGTGGTTAGCACTGTTGCCTCACAGTGCCAGGGACCCAGGTTCAATTCCAGCCTCGGGTGACTGTCTGTGTGGAGTTTGCATATTCTCCCCGTGTCTGCGTGGGTTTCCTCTGGGTGTTCCGGTTTCCTCCCACAGTCCAAAGATGTGCGGGTCAGGTAAATTGGCCATGCTAAATTGGCCGTAGTGTTAGGTAAGGGGTAAATGTAGGGGTATGGGTGAGCAGCGCGGTGTCGGGCCGAGCAGCGCGGTGTCGGGCCGAGCAGCGCGGTGTCGGGCCGAGCAGCGCGGTGTCGGGCCGAGCAGTGCAGTGTCGGGCCGAGCAGTGCAGTACCAGGTAATTCGACGTTTCGGGCCAGAGCCCCAGATTCCTGATGAAGGGCTCTGGCCTGAAATGTCGAATTTCCTGTTCCTTGGATGCTGCCTGACCTGCTGTGCTTTAACCAGCAACACATTTTCAGCTGTGATCTCCAGCATCTGCAGACCTCATTTCTTACCCGTAGTGTTAGGTGCACTAGTCAGGCGGGAAATGGGTCTGGGTGGGTTACCCTTCGGAGGGTCGGTGTGGACTGGTTGGGCTGTAGGGAATCTAATCTAATCAAGGGTTTAGTCCCCTTGCAAGTTCCTGTCCTTGCCCAACATATCTATTGCAAACCTCTTGTTGCATAGGAATCTAAGCACCACAACAATAACTAAATCACTGAGCATGTTGAAGCTTTGACATTCGAGGAGGCTGGTCATGTTTAATTTCTGCCTGTTGTTTAATTGAAGATGTCCTCCTATAGCTGTGGCTCTCGCCAAAGAGCGCCTGCGTGGTGTGGATCATACCCACTCCAATTCAGTTGAGTTTGATGTGGTGGAACTGGCTGATTCAATGGGATGGGAACTACTGCCAGTTAAACGAGAACTAAGGCAACTGCAGTGGACAACTCAATCCAGGCAAGGTGAGTAAGTGAGTTTGGGTGGAGCTGAGGACCTCTTCGAGAATAGAGCATAATGCTGAGATTCCTCTCCTCCGAGTCTTGCATGCAAAATATCTGCTTCTATTTTCTCTCAATTTTTGCTACGCAAACCACCTCTTTCTATTTTCCCATTTTTTGACAGTATTTCCCATCCGTTCCATTAAGTCCTTCAGCTCTGGGAGCTGGGAGATGTCATGTCATGTTATTTGAGATTTTAAATCATGACTGTAAAAGCTGTATACCCACCAACTATAGAATTTTCCCACTACTACTATTGGATAATGACGTCCTTGGATGATGATGTCAGCTTGTACGAGAGGGCATAACTACAAATTGAGGGATAATAGATTTAAGATTGATGTCAGAGGCAGGTTCTTTACACAGAGAGTGGTAAGGGTGTGGAATGCCCTACCTGCATGGGATAGTGTAGGAGACAAGCTGAGAATAGTTCATAGGTCAGTGCAACATCGAGGGCTGAAGGGCCGGTTCTGCGCTGTATTGTTCTATGTTCTATAAGACCATAAGATGTAGCAGCAGAATAGACCATTCACCGCATCGAGTCTGCTCCATCATTCTATGTGATTATGGCAGATCTGATAGACCCCTAACTCCACTTTTCTACCTTTACCAGTAATCTTTGATTACGTTACTAATTCAAAATCTGTCTCAGCCTTGAATGTACTTAATGACTCAGTTTGACAGCCCTATCCGATAAAGAATTCCACAGATTCACTACTCTCTGGCAAGAGATTCCTCTTATTAGTGATAGCAGAGGTATGGGGGGGATATGGGCCAAGAGCAGGCAGGTAGGACTAATGTAGTTTGAGATTATGTTCGGCAGAGACTAGTTGAACCGAAGGGTTTGTTTCCGCACTGTATGACTCTGACTTCCAAAGGTTATTGACTCTCCTTTTCACGTAAGCTACACGTTTTCTTTCTAGTACCCTGGTTGTCTTTAATGAAGAGTGAAATTTGGAAATATTCTTTGTGCAAAGGATGGTAGCAGTCTGGAACTCAATTGCTGTTAATCAAGTGTGAACATTAAATCTGAGATTGATAACTTTTGTTAACCCAATGTGTTGAGGGATGTGGAGAAAAAGCTATATACACTCCCTCAGGTTGCCCATCAGCCATGATTTGATTGAATGGTGGAACAGATTGATGGGTTGACATGGCCTGCTCCTATATTACTGTATCCCAGGTTGAATACCCTTGTTTATGATTCTTTCATTGTCTACATTATTGCTGTGTTTTGGACAATCCCATTCCGTAAGATGTTTGTTTTTCATTTTCCTCCTTTTTAATGCAGTCTCTGAATTATATTTAGAACATCGAACATTACAGCGCAGTACAGGCCCTTTGGCCCTTGATATTGCACTGACCTGTCATACCAATCTGAAGCCCAGCTAACCTACACTATTCCATGTACGTCCACATGTTTGTCCAATGGCGATTTTAATGTACTTAAAGTTAGTGAATCTACTACCATTGCAGACAAAGCATTCCATATCCTTACTACTGTCTAAGTAAAGAAACTACCTCTGACATCAGTCCTATATCTATCACCCCTCAATTTAAAGCTATGCTCCCTCCTGCTCGCCATCAACATACTTGGAAAAAGGATCTCCCTGTCCACCCTATCTAACCCTCTGTTTATCTTGCATGTCTCTGTTAAGTCACCTCTCAACCTTCTTCTCTCCAACGAAAACAGCCTCAAGTCCCTCAGCCTTTCCTCGTAAGACCTTCCCTCCATACCAGGCAACATCCTAGTAAATCTCTTGTGCACCCTTTCCAAAGCTTCCACATCCTCCTTATAATGTGGTGACCAGAACTGTAGCTGACAATGTGTTGCTGGAAAAGCGCAGCAGGTCAGGCAGCATCCAAGGAGCAGGAGAGTCGACATTTCGGGCCTGAGTCTTTCTTCAGGGATTCCTGAAGAAGGGCTCAGGCCCGAAATGTTGATTCTCCTGCTCTTTGGATGCTGCCTGACCTGCTGCGCTTTTCCAGCAACACATTTTCAGCTCTAATCTCCAGCATCTGCAGTCCTCACTTTCTCCTGACCAGAACTGTACACAATACTCCAAGTGCGGCCGCATTTGTTGAACATGTTTCATTGAATCTTCTTAATGTTTCTTCTGGAAACCTTTCCTGTGTGGTCTTATTGCCAGGTACAGCTATCTAACCTTCTGCTTGAATAATTCAGCACGCTGGTACTTTCTGAAATGTGCTTTTGAATACTTTTGGCTCATACCGTTTTGTGAAAGGTGCATACTTCACTACCATAGATCCTTATCCTGATTGTACAGCTACACAATCCTTTATCCGAAATCCTTGGTGCCAGTTGTTTCAGATTTCAGAATAAATGACATTTTCACAGTGAAATAAAAAAGAATTACCGAACAGCAGACCCACTTGCAACTAGTACAAGCGCTGAGACACAGTTAATGTCTGCCAGTGCTGGGCCATGCTGCTGCGTCACGTCTAAGTGACGTTGGTGGGGAGGGGAACCCTTCCCAATGAAGGGCCTTTACCCGAAACATCGACTTTCCTGCTCCTCGGATGCTGTCTTGACCGGCTGTGCTTTTCCAGCACCACACTCTCGAGAGGATGGGAACTTGGGCCACCTGTTCACATGCCAGACAACCTTGTTATGCAGAAAAAAGTCTTCACAAGAGAAACTTCGAATTTGGAGTTTTTCGGATTTTGAACTTTTGGGTAAAGGGTTGGGTACCTGTACCATGCTCCTAAGTTCTAGGTTTGTCTAGACTTAATTAAGTAGAGCATGTTTTCACTTAGCTGCCAGGCTGAAGGATATGAAACCTTCCCTGTCTTCACTGATGTCAATAGGCAACTCTCTTTCAATATAACCTGTCATAATCTGGTTTGTACTAACCAATCATTTACTGAGGAATTCACTCTATGTTCTTCGCCATTCTAGTTAGTTCATTTTTCAGCTGCTGTTAATTTGAATGATTGATCACACATGCGGTTTGCAACACAGCCATTAACTGCTGGTCGAGACAAACCTGCTGTCTCCCTTACAGTATCTAGATAGTATGGATGCTGCTGGAAATCGGAAAATATTCAGTGGATCATTCAGTGTTTGTGAGAGAAATGGAGTTCATATTACAGGTCATAGACCTTTCATTAAAGTTGATGTTTCCCTTTGGCTAAAATTCACTTTGTCGGGATCTTGCTCAGTCAGCTTTGATTTTTGTCGATTTTTTTTAAACTCTGTTGATAGGGTTTCAAGGCACAGGGAAGAGTGGCATACTTGTGGAATTCAGTAACCTGTCCTTCCACTTCCGATCCTATGGAGATCTTGACCATGAGGAACTGGATGCAGTTTGTAGGTTCCTGCATCAACGAGTACTGGCTCATGAAAAGACTGCGCTGTGTCACCTCAAAGCTTGCTTCAAGTCATTCCACAGGTGGGTATCATCTGTCCAGAAGAGCACAGGTTAGGGTCTTCAAAAGACGGTCTTGAATTCATTACAGAACAAATGGAAACTGTTCATCCCATTGACTTCATGTATAGCAACTCAATTTGTCCAATTTTGTCACATTGTCCTCATAACCCTATAAGTTTGCTTCCTTTGAATGCACATCTATTTCATTATGAAAATACACATGGTCTCTACTTCCATCATTTTCTTGCCACTGATCTCCCATTGCCAGTTGCTAAGGAGAAGGGCAGAGGTTGCATGATAACCTACAATTTCACTTCCTGGCCCCACACCATCTTGAATTGGGACTATATTGCCATTGTTCTCATTAGGTTAAAGTCCTAGAAATCTCTTTCCAACAGCAATGTCATAAAAAAAATTAGGAACAGGGCACGGCATTCAGTCTGTCGAGCCATTCTGTATGACCTAACACTTTTACCCACCCCATCTCAATAAGCTTGTATGTCATTGGTAATCATAAATGGATTAAACTCTTCCTTAAATATACTCAGAGCTTCCACAACCCTCTGAGGTGGAGAATTCCAAAGATTCGCAACTTTGAGTCAAACAAACTCTTCTCATCTCTGACTGAAGTGGAATCCTCATTTTTTTAGATTCTGCCAACTGATTCTCGACTCTCCTCTAGAGGAAACATTTTAATTGCATCTACCTTGTCAATTTCTTCAAGTATTTGTAAGTTTCAATGAGATCTCCTTCTCATTCTTTGAAACTCAAGAAAACAGAGCCAGTTTACTCAAGCTGTCTTCATAAGATAGTCCCATCATCCCAGGAACAAAACTTGTGAACCTATTTGCACTCCCCCAGGAATGAAAAGCTTAACATGAGATACTGGATATTGCTGTCAGTACTCCTGGCACAGTCTAACCAAGCCCCTTTGCAATTGAAGAAAGAATTCAGTACTCCTGTACTTAAATCCTTTTGTATTAAAGGAAAACACTCCATTAGCTTTCATATGGTTTGCTGTTTGTAGCCTTCCGTGATTTATCAACAAGGTCACCTTGGTCCCTTTATACAACCACACCTTTCAACCTCTCTTACCTTTTAAGAAGTGCTGTGCATTTCTGCTTCTCCTGCCAAACTGGATAACCTCATACTTTCTACATTATATTCTATGTGCCATGTTCTTGCCTGTTCACTAGGTTTGTCCAAATTCACCTGAAGCCACTTTCCATCTTCCTCACAATCTGCAGCAGTTTAAGAAGGCCCCTGACCGCCACCATCTCAAAGGAAATTAGAAGTTGGCAGTAAATGCTGGCCTTGCCAGTAACATCTACATCACAAGAATGATTTTTTTACAAAAGACTTTCCTTCCCAAAACCTTAAATCATTGTCCCTCATCCTTGTGTTATTATCTAAAGGAAGTGCCTTTTCCGTGTCATTATCAGCTTGTGAGTACGTCTGTCCACCTCGCGAACTCCATGTCACTGGTCTGGGCTTCTGGGGGCCTTTGTTTGGATGATGAGCCCAATCCTAGAGCCGCAGCTATGGCCACATGTTTGGCAGGTATTTCCAGGCGGTGGGAGTGATGTTCTTGACTTTGACTGCTGGCATTCCTATCTCTATTTCATTTAAGACCATAAGACATGGGAGCGGAAATTAGGCTATTCAACCCATTGAGTCTGCTCAGCCTTGGTAAGTTTCTCAACCCCATTCTCCTGCTTTCTCCCTGTAACCCTCGATCCCCTTGACAACCAAGAACCTATCTATCTCAATCTTAAATATACTGAATGACCTGGCCTCCACAGCCTTCTATAACAATGAATTCCAAAGACTCAGCACACTCTGGCTGAAGAAGTTTCTCTTTATCTCCATTCTAAAAGGTCTTCCCTTTATTCTAAAGCTGTGCCCTTGGATCCTACTCTCCTGCCAGTGGAAACATCTGCCCAACACCCACTCTGTTAGGTCATTCAGTATTCTATAAGTTTCAGTCAGATCCCCCCTTATCCTTCTAAACTCCATCGAGTATAGACCCAGACTCGTTAAGCTTTTCATTTCTGGGACCATTCTTGGGAACCTCCTCTGAACACGTTCCAGGGCGAGTGCATCCTCCCTGAGATATCGAGCCCAAAATTGTGCACAATACTCCAAACGTGGTGTGACCAGATGTATTTCTGTACTTCTTGCTAGTGATTATTCTCAAAACAAGGTATCCCTCATACAGGAACTGCCTCTTAGTTGGTTCCTTTTGAACAAGGATCTCTCCCATGTTGATGTGAATGTTACATTTCTTGAGGAACTTGTATACCATACCTGAACCTGCCATAATCAAGTACATCTCTATCAAATCTCCACTCAATGTCCTTTGGCCGAGGGTACCCCTAGATTACTGAACCAAATTTTGTGTCTAAATAGTACCCCCTGCCATGAAACCATGCTGGTTCCCTCTTCATATACTCTCTCAAGGACCTTTACATGCTTTCTGAGGTGGCACATCACTTCTTAAAGTAAAGTACTTGGAAAAGTGAGTGTCATTCTGTAACAATCTCTTGCTTGTATATACAGGTGACTTGTACGAAATAAGGTCCTCAAATAAGTGAGTGACAAAGAAGAGTGAAAGCCAAAGGAGGTGGCCATTATCCTGAAGTAGGCCATTGGATGATTGACCTTGCTCCTCACTGGCTTGCGTACTGATAATTCCATTAACTAAACTTGGACTGGATTCATCAGATTACTCTTCGTTAATGCTGAAAGTGTGGTATTTGTTAAGCCATTTTAATTAAGGACCAATTACTGTTTCTCTCTTTACTCCCTCTCCTCTCTCTCTCTCACTCTGTCTCTCTCTGTCTCTGTCTCTCTCTCTCTCTCTCTGATTTTCTCTCTGTCTCTCTCTCTCTCTCTCTCTCTCTCTGTCTCTCTCGTCTGTCTGTCTGTCTCTCTCTGTCTCTGTCTCTCTCTCTCTTCTGTCTATCTGTCTGCCTCTCTCTGTTTCTCGCTCTCTCCCTCTTTCTTTCTCTCTCCCTGTCTTACAGTGTGGCCTTTAAGAACTGTAGCATCTGTGCAGATGCTGTTTCTATGGAGAAGAGCTCACGATTAAAACAGGTGCTGAAAGAATATTTTGACCAGAAAAATGACCAGAGTCAAAGCGCAAATTACCCAGAAGGCTGGGAGGACGACCTGACCAGAGCAAAGGTTTGTACAGGCCCAGAGCTTTTTATGGTGCTGTTTGATATTTAAAAATGAACTGAGTGAAGAATGCATCTCCAACGTTATTTATTAGAACCCATTTATTAAAACTTGAAAAATTTGTTTCTGTTCTTTCAGTGCTGAACCCTAATGGAATTGGAGTGAATTTGTAACTCCATTGGCTCATTTTGGCCACATTAGGTTCTGAGGTCCATTACTTTTGTAACTAAAATGGGTTTGACAATTGAGAACGTTGTTGGCACTGACAAGTTGCAGTGAGTGTTATGATAGTTGGAGATGGAACACGGTTCAAATTAGTTCCTAAGGGCTATGAGTAAAAAGTGAGGTATGCAGATGCTGGAGATCAGAGCTGAAAATGTGTTGCTGGTTAAAGCGCAGCAGGTCAGGCAGCATCCAAGGAGCAGGAAATTTGACGTTTCGGGCAAAAGCCCTTCCCAACACAACTCATGTCAGCAATCTCAGCCATTTCCTGATGAGAACAGCTAAGTGTGACCAATGGAAGATAATTGCCTCATACCAAAGATGTGTGTCAAATCAATCCCAGCCACTTAACAGAAGTCATCTCCCGGAATGACTGAAAGGGGCATTGCTCAGTCATTTTCCTTTTGGCCAAGACTAGTAGTTTTGTTTTCCTAAAGCGGGAACATCTCGAGAGGGTGGGTCGGTGATTGTAAGACTTCACTCGAATTGGCATCTCTGTTTCAGCTCAAAGACTGGGAAAGTCAGATCCGAGCTGATATCCGACAGTTCCTGTCTATTCGTCATGATGAGAAGTTCTCTGGCAGAGCCATTGCACGAATATTTCATGGTATTGGTAAGGCACCTCCTACTCATTTATTAAAACTTTAAAAACGTGTTTCCGTGTTGAGCCTTACTGGATTTGGAGTGAATTTCTAATCCCACCTGCTGTCTTTTGCTAATTTTCCTCCTGTCCTCCCCTTGACCTTTTGGATTATGGTTATACAAGAGCCAGTTTGTGTCTCATTCAAGTGAGCTTTTCAAGAGGGTCTGAAGTGAGCATTAAAACTGTGTCACTGAGAGAGAAGCTCTATCGACAGGGTTACTGGAATGAAATATAGAGTGAGGTAGAAAGCTTTAAACAGATAAACAGAAGAGCGTGAAAGGTTATGTGGGAAAGGCAGTAAAGTGGAATTGAGTTATCGGATTAGCCATGATCTCATTCAGTGGTCGAACAGACTTGTTGGGTTGAATGCGGGTCCCATTTGTCAGCATTGGGTCCATAACCCCTTCAACCCTTCCTGTTCATTTACCCATCCAAATGTCTTGTAATTGTACTAGCCTCCACCACTTCCTTTGGCAAGTTGTTCCAAACATGCACCATCCATCTGTGTGAAAAAGTTGCCCCTTTGGTCCCTTTTATTTCTTTCTCCTCTCATCTTAAATCTATTGACTCTAGTTTAGACTCCCCTACCTAGATTTTTCACACACAGGGTGGAATGAGCTGCCAGAGGAAGTGGTGGAGGCTGGTACAATTGCAACATTTTCCAGGCATCTGGATGGGTTAATGAATAGGAAGGGTTTGGAGGGATATGGGCCAAATGGTGGCAAATGGGACTAGATTAGTTCAGGATATTTCATTGGCATGGACACATTGGACCGAAGGCTCTGTTTCTATGCTGCGCAACTCTGACTTACCTTTGCTCCCATACTTTTTTAGCCTTGGAACGAAATCAAGCATTCAGTCATGCAAGTGTCCTGACATTCAACAAGACCATTGCTGATTTCCATCAATTTTATCTTCCCAAACTAACCTCACGTCCTTACTTCCCTTCGTATTCGAAGGTCTTAACAACCTTTGTCTTGAATATAGTCAGAATCAGATCTAGGGTGGAAAATTGCAAAGATTGACCACCATCTGAGTGTGAAGGGGAAAACAAAACATTCTCCTCAGACCTAAATGGCCCAACTCCTTGTTCTGAGAAAAATAAAACAAAGAACTGTGGATGTTGAAAATCAGAAGCAAAAGCAGAAATTGCTGGGAAAACTCAGGCATTTGGCAGCATCTGTGGAGAGAAAACAGTTAATGTTTGGGGTCCAGCGACCCTTCTTCAGAACTATCAAACCAAAATGGTAACTCGACGTTTTCTCCCCAGATGCTGCCAGACCTGGTTTGCCAACAACTTCTGTTTCTGTTCCTTACTCTGAGACTCTGTCTCTGTCTCTGTGTTGTAGAAACGTGATCGCTAACGGGAATCCTGGTTAATTTGGTTTTCACTACTGTCACAATGTCATTCACCAAAGTGTGAAAACGGAATCATGGAGCTTGCCTTCCCCAGAAGAAACTGGTCAAACAGCTGGTTTTTAATGTGGTGGCCTACATGGTCATTTTCTGCTGCTCACTCAAGTTCCCAGATTTAATGCATGCATTTTCACCTTATGTGATGATGGGATCTCTGGGTTGATGTGTTTAGAGTCCAAGCATAACACCCTATGTGGTGCAGGCCATAATCGGTGACCTCAGTGCAACCCTGGAACTTTTAAAATGTATGTTCTTTCCTTGGATGTGACTGTTGCAGGTAACACCAGCTTTTGGTGTCCATCCCTAGTTGCCCTTGAGCTGAGTGGATTGGTAGGTCATTTCAGAGGGGTACAGGTGGGGAAGTCAAATGTAGATCAGGTAAGATGGTAGATTTCCCCCAAAAAAATCAGCACATTGATAGTTTCATTGTTGCCATAACTGAGATCAGCTTTCAGTTCCAGATTTACGAACTGAATTTAAATTCTTCCAGCTGCCATGTTGTGTGTGTGTGTGTGTGTGTGTACACACGTGCCTGGTTCTAGACTGCATCCATTCCCATTTGTCATTTCACCTGATGAAGCAGCAGCTTTCCGACAGCTTGTGATGTCAAATACATTTGCTGGACTATAACCAGGTGTCGTGTGATTTCTGACTTCTTCCACCCCAGTCCAACACCGGCACCTCCGTCTATTTCCATTGTCGCCCTCTTTCTGACATATATACTGTTCAGAGAGATGCTATGTTTATTGTCTAGACACGACATAGCTGCCACCATATGCTTTCTGTTAACAAGTGCAGTTGAGCTGAAATGTTTTTATTGGTTTTCCAGTTGTTATCTGACAAACATATAACATATTCTTGTTCTTTTCCTTCTGTTTACACAGAGAGCCCATGTTATCCAGCTCAGATCTACGGGCGAGATCGAAGATTCTGGCGCAAATATCTCCACTTTGATTTCAATGAACTAATACGGATGGCGACAGAGGAATTGATCAGAATGAAGTGAGCTCTGGCAGCCAGATCCCTGGGGTGGAATGTATGTTACCATAACATGGTTAGTGCTGCTATTAAACGTTGTAGCTACCTCTCAACTGTGCCACATAACACCTTCATTTGGGAGCAGTGATCTTAGATCCATGATGATTTTAGTATAATGGGCTGCTCTTTTCATCCCGATCCTGTGCAAGGAGGACGGCACAGCGGCTCAGTGGTTAGCACTGCTGCCTCACAATGCCAGGGACCCGGGTTCAATTCCAGCCTCGGGCGACTGACTGCGTGGAGTTTGCACATTCTCCCCGTGTCTGCGTGGGTTTCCTCCAGGTGCTCCGGTTTCTTCCCACAGTCCTAAGATGTGCGGGTCAGGTGAACTGGTCATGCTAAATTGCCCGTAGTGATAGGTGCATGAGTAGGTGAATGGGTCAGGGAGGGTCGGTGTGGACTGGTTGGGCCGAAGGGCCTTTTCCGCACTGTAGGGAATCAAATCTAATCAGACTCTGTCATTCAGAGTTTTCTTAGCTGTTGACTCATTGTGAATTTCAGGGCTGTTCCCTCTTCTCATCCTGCTTCCCAACTCAAAACCAAAAAAGCATGGGAATGTTACTAGGAACCGAGGAAAAACTAATTTCCATAAAGCAAGGGGAAGGAACCTTTTGAAATAGGATTTGTGATTAAATCATGGTTTCCATATTAAGCCTGGCATCCATTGGGCAGCTCCTGTTCACAGTGGTAGGGTTAAAGTCAGTGGGAGCTCTCAGATGTGCAGCTAATGCATGTCATGTTAACACAGGCTGCAGAGGAGTCCACCGGCAAATGATCCTTGGCAAACACTGGATAATAAAGCACTTTGTCATCACTGCTGCTTTGGTAACCATTTGCCATCAGTAGTTTTTGAAGTGCTCGAGCCATTAAATATATCTCAAAGCAATAATAATGGAACACTGACTCCCATTTAGATGATCCAGAACTGTGAAAACAGGTAGGCCTCTGGGACTGACGTTTTGTCAGAAATACTCTCGTGAATGAGATCCACCCAAAATATTCATTTCTCTTGGTTAGTATTAATGGTCGTGCTGCGTGTTCATACATGTTCTGACTTATTATTTCAGGCCTTCAACTTTTGTATTTTCCAATAATTTGTAAATCTGTAGTAACTTGAAATATTTGGCAGCTTCTTATTTTTAAATCAGAGCTGCTGAGTTTTTATGGAGGACCTAATGTTGTGTTAATACTAAATTATTTTAATTGATGTTCGAGGGTAAACGTTCAATGGTCATCGACAACCAGAGTAATTTCGCAATCACGTCTTCCAAATGTGCTTATTAATTCAGTTACTGCCTTCAAAACAGTCTCCTCTACTGCTGTAGCTCTGCAGAGGTGATGTACTGCGGTGAACAAGGCTTCCTGCATACAGGGGAATGTTCCAAAGGTATCACAATGTTCATGGGTCGTCATTTTACACAGCATTCTGACTGTCTTAAATCTATTTATATTTGTATTCAATTAGAAGTTTCATTTTATAACTAAGTACCTGGACTTTTTATGTTTTTTTTAAACAAATAAATTTTGCTTTGAGAAAGATTGGTCATATTCTTTCCACAATTTTATTGTTCTTGCATGACATCAGTTATTGTAGCTATCAAAGCAATATTCAAAACAGGAGGGAGAAAGCAAAGCAACAAACTATCAAGAAACATCAAACTTTTGGGTTTACTAGAATAGGTTATTTCCACCATTTCCAACTGTGGGAGCCATCTCAAACAGTCTATGATCATGTTTGTCTCTGGGTGAGTCAGTGTATCACTGAAATGGGAGAGACCCTGTGCGAGAGAGAGGAGGATGTGGAGTTAGAGTGATTGTTAGTTAACCATGAGTTGCCTGTGGCTTATGTGATTACCATTACTTCAGCTGAGAACTCAATCAAGCAAAGGAGCTTGCATTTAAACCTTTCACTGCCTCAGTACGAATGAAAATGCTTTACCACCACTGTGTAAAATGTGGTCGTTTCATACAAAAAAAGGTCTAGAAACCAGTTTGTACAAAGCAAGTTCCCACAGTGATAATGAGCAAATTAATTATTTTACTGATGTCAGTTGAGAATTAATGTTGACCAGGAGAGAGTACTTTGCTGCTTTTTGAATAGTATGCTAGCATCTTTTATGTCTAGTAGTGTAGATAGGCCCTGGTTTTATGAAGCAGGCCTGAGGAGGCACATGGCCTACCCTAATTCGTTTAATGTGTCATTCAAAACACACAGCCCCTCTGATGACGCAGTATTAAGCTGTAGAGTCTGTGCTGTGGGAGTGTCAGCCTGAACTGTGTGCACAAATCTCTGGAGCTGGACTTGAACCTCGACCCTCCGAACTCAGAAATTTGTGCTTATTACACTCTATATTTTCAACTCAATTGACTGATTCCATCATTTCACAATACGGTTCTCAATTTGACCTGATTTCAGTTTAAGAATATCTATTATGATCCCTGAAAGTTCAATGGGTTTAACACCACTCACCGATGATTTATCTGCAGTGCACTGCATCCCTGATTTATATTAGATCTTCAGTTATACAAGCCTCTGAGATTCTCTCCCTGAACTTCTCCTCCCCCTAGCCTTCAGGGCGTTTCTTAAAACCTACCTTATTGACCAATATTTTGTTAAACTTCCCTAAGGTCTCCTGTTGAAGTTTGGTGTCTAATTTTGTTTATGCTCCTGTTGAAGCACTTTGGGTGAGTTCAGTTGAATAAAGTTGCTATTTAAATGTAATCTGTAAAATGAAAGCTGCCAAAATGGTCCCTGTTGGAAATCTGAATAAGATGACAAGCCAACTGAAAGTGTTGAGTGTGACCTTTCGTTAGAACTTGAGGCAATTTCAAATCTTTCTGTTTTGATTGTAGCATTTTGTTTCATTTTCCTTATCTGTCCTCAGGATGTACAACTTATTTTTGCTCATCTAAAATAAGGGACACAATATATTCTCAGTTCTGCACTCGGATAGTCTGATCAGGTGATACTTTACCAAGCTCAGAGACACCTGTTTCCAGTCTGCATGAGGAGGTACTTGGAGGTGGAGCTCTGATCTGCAGGAGGGAATTGCAGTTGCTTCTTCCTGCATTTCTAACAATATCATGGCAGCTGGTCTGCAGTTAGCAAGGAAAGAATTTGGACTGATATAGTCCTTTTTTCACTTAAAAATGCTCCATTGCTTTGTAATGTCAGGAAAAGCATGACTACTAGTCAATATCCACATAGCAATGTCTCATCAGCAACAGGTTGTTGATCAGTTAATCTGAGTTGAGTAATAAATATTGGCCAGAAGACAAGCTTACTCCTCAGACAGTGGCGTCTTTTGCACCTATCTCAGCCAATGGGGTATTGGACTTGGAGTATTTTCTGGTTAAACATTAAATGTGAAAGACAGCACCCGCAACATGCAGGAATCCCTTCAGACTGCATCAGCCTCGCTTACAGTGGGTCTTGAATCTGTTACCTCCTGACTCAGAAAAGTGCTACTACTGAATCATATCGGGCAGATGTACGTTTGCGTGTTTTCATCAATCTGCAGAATTCTATAAAGCATTAAATGAAGCACTGATGGTGCCAGAGGCATTTGTACTAACAAGCGCGAATCAATCATATTTCCACACTTGATGGAAAAGCCAGTGTTTTTTTTCTTTAAATCTTCGGACAATTTTTTTTCTAAAAATTCATTGTAAATCTTGTTTAGCTATTGGCAAAATTCTAGGTGTCATAGCCCATCCATAATCTGTGATTTCCCAATCTGGGCTTGGAATCATCAGCAAGATCGCCTCGATTCTCGAGTGTTTCAGCTCAAGCAATCAAATTTCACTGCAGCTCTCGCCTGGCCATGAAGTCCTCTTGCATTCCATCCGTCGCTACCCTAAGGAGTGTCAATAAGATGAAGATTTATTAAAACAAATAATTCAACCTCAGTCACCCCCTCAATCTAGGTACTTAAATATTGTTAGCATTGGCTTTTACCATCCTGTTTTAGTCTTGAATATAATTAAACGTCTTATGCTGGACACACTTCTACAAGAATTCCACCTTGTCGTAATATTTTTGTCATATTTAGCAGAGTCATTGGGGACATTTAAGTGACTGCTGGATATGCACATGGATAGCAATGAATTGAGGGGTGCGTAGGTTAAGTTATTTTATTTTACATTAGGATTAATCCTCGGCACATCATCATGGGCCTTTTCTGTGCTGTACTTTTCCACATTCTATGTTCTATATTTATTGATATTTCTTATTCAATTTGTCCATCTCAGCAGTCACATTTTAGTTTCACGCTGCAGCCACTGGGTGGCCCATGTGGAGTAACTTTATGATACCTCCTGATTCTTCTTGTCTTGAATTTTTTTTAAAAACATATTTTCTATTTATCAATGACACTAAAATAGGTGGTATCACGGTATCAGAAATTGCAGCAGGACCTTGATCAGCTGGGGAAGTGGGTCAAGAAATAGCGAATGGAGTTTAATATAGATTAGTGTGAGGTCTTGCATTTTGGAAAGTCAAATCAAGGCAGAAGTTTCATGGTGAATGATAAGGCCTTAAGGAGTGTAGTGGAACAGAGAGAACTTGGAGTTCAGGGGCACGGTTCTCTGAAAGTGGAGTCCCAGGTTGACAGGGCAGTGAAGATGGCTTTTGGCACACTAGCCTTCAATAATCAGGCCACTGAGTATAGAAGTTGGGAGGTTATGTTGCAGTTGAACAGGACATTAGTGAGGCCAGTTTTGGAGTGTTCAGTTTTGGTCACCTTGCTGTGGGAAGGATGTTATTGAACTGGCAAGAGTGCAGAAGAAATTTACAAGGATGTTGCCAGGGCTGAGTGGTCTGAGTTACAGGGAGGATTTGGACAAGCAAGGACTTTTTTCTTCAGAGCGTAGGAGAATGAGGGGGGGGTCTTACAGAAATGTATAAGATCATGAGAGGCATGGATAGGGTGAATGCACTCAGTCTTTTTCCCAGGGTTGGGGAATCGAGAACTAGAGGGCATCAGTTTAAGGTTAGTGGAGAAAAAATAAAAGGGAACCCAAGGGGCAACGTTTTTCCACAGAGGGTGGTACATATGTGGAATGAACCACCAGCGGATATGGTTGAGGCGGGTACATTAACAACATTTAAAAGGCATTTGGACCAATACATGGATAGGAAAGGTTTAGAAGGATATGGGCCAAGTGCAGGGAAATGGGGTTAGCATTTATGGATATTTTGGTCGCCATGGACCAGTTTGGGCCAAAGGGCCTGTCTCTGTGCTGTAGGACTCAATATTTACTTGGGATGAAATACCATGGTTGCCGACTGTTTTGCCTTTTATGTGATGCAATGTTCCCCACTTGCCTGGATGCTGGAGCTCCAACAACACTCAAGAAGCTTGACACCATCCAGGACAAAGCAGCTCCTGCTTGATTGGCATTGCATCCAAGGAAGTAGGAGTATACGTAAGAGGGAAATCAGTAGGGCAAAAAGGGGACATGTGATAGCTTTGGCAAATAGAATTAAGGAGAATCCAAAGAGTTATTATAAATACATTAAGGACAAAAGGGTAACTAGGGAGAGAGGGCCCCTCAATGATCAGCAAGGCGGCCTTTGTGTGGAGCCGCAGAAAATGGGGGAGATACTAAATGAATATTTTGCATCAGTATTTACTGTGGAAAAGGATATGGAAGATATAGACTGTAGGGAAATAGTTGGTGACAGAAGAGGGAGTGCTGGATGTCTTGAAAAGCATAAAGGTGGATAAATCCCCAGGACCTGATCAGGTGTACCCGGGAACTCTGTGTGAAGCTAGAGAAGTGATTGCTGAGCCTCTTGCTGAGATATTTGTATCATCGATCGTCACAGGTGACTGCTGGAAGACGGGAAGTTGGCAAACATGGTGTCACTGTTTAAGAAGGGTGGTAAGGACAAGCCAGGGAACTATAGACCGGTGAGCCTGACGTCGGTGGTGGGCAAGTTGTTGGAGGGAATCCTGAGGGACAGGATATACATGTATTTGGAAAGACAAGGACTGATTAGGGATAGTCAACATGGTTTTGTGCGTGGGAAATCATGTCTCACAAACTTGATTGTTACTTCTTCAAAAAAAAACTCAAAGAGGATTAATGAGGGCAGAGCTGTAGATGTGATCTATATGGACTTCAATAAGGTGTTCAACAAGGTTCCCCATGGGGATTAGCAAGGTTAGACCTCACGGAATACAGGGAGAACTAGCCATTTGGATACAGAACTGGCTCAAAGACAGAGAGTGGTGGTGCAGGGTTGTTTTTCATAATGGAGGCCTGTGACCAGTGGAGCGTCACAAGGATCGGTGCTGTGCCCTCTGCGTTTTGTCATTTTTATATAAATGATTTGGATGCGAGCATAAGAGGTACAGTTAGTAAGTTTGCAGATGACACCAAAATTGGAGGTGTAGTGGACAGCGAAGAGGGCTACCTCAGATTACAACAGGAACTGGACCAGATGGGCCAATGGGCTGAGAAGTAGCAGATGGAGTTTAATTCAGATAAATGCAAGGTGCTGCATTTTAGGAAAGCAAATCTTAGCTGGACTTATACACTTAATGGTAAGGTCCTAAGGAGTGTTGCTGAACAGAGACCTTGGAGTGCAGGCTCATAGCTCCTTGAAAGTGGAGTTGCAGGTAGATAGGATAGTGAAGAAGGTGTTTGGCATGTTTTCCTTTATTGGTCAGAGTATTGAGTACAGGAGTTGGGAGGTCATGTTGTGGCTGTAAAGGACATTGGTCAGGCCACTGTTGAAATATTGCGTGCAATTCTGGTCTCCTTCCTATCGGAAAGATGTTGTGAAACTTGATTTGGAGATGCCGGTGTTGGACTGGGGTGTACAAAGTTAAAAATCACACACACCAGGTTATAGTCCAACAGATTTAATTGGAAGCACACTAACTTTCGGCGCGTCGCTCCTTCATCAGGTGATTGTGGAGGACACAATTATAAGGCACAGAATTTATAGCAAGAAATTACAGTGTGATGTAAATTCGAACAGATGAAAGACTCAACAATCAAGGTATTTTTCAATGTATAATTTCAGTTACATCACACTGTAATTTTTTATTATAAATTCTGTGTCTTAGGACTGACCCCTCCACTATCACCTGATGAAGGAGCAAAACGCTGAAAGCTAGTGTACTTCCAACTAAACCTGTTGGACTATAACCTGGTGTTGTGTGATTTTTAACATTGTGAAACTTGAAAGGGTTCAGAAAATTCCACTGATGGAATATTGCGTGCAATTCTGGTCTCCTCCTATCGGAAAGATGTTGTGAAATTTGAAAGGGTTTAGAAAAGATTTACAAGGATGTTGCCAGGGTTGGAGGATCCGAGCTACAGGGAAAGGCGGAAGAGGCTAGGGCTGTTTTCCTTGGAGTGTCGGAGGCTGAGGGGTGACCTTATAGAGGTTTACAAAATTATGAGGGGCATGGATAGGATAAATAGAAAAAGTCTTTTCCCAGGGGTGGGGGTGTCCAGAGCTAGAGGGTTTAGGGTGAGAGGGGAAAGATATAAAAGAGACCTACGGGGCAACTTTTTCACGCAGAGGGTGGTACGTGTATGGAATGAGCTGCCAGAGAAAGTGGTGGAGGCTGGTACAATTGCAACATTTAAGAGGCATTTGGATGGGTATATGAATAGGAAGAGTTTGGAGGGATATGGGCTGGGTGCTGGCAGATGGGATTAGATTGGGTTGGGATATCTGGTCGGCAGGGATGGGTTGGACCAAAGGGCCTGTTTCCATGCTGTACATCTCTATGACTCAATGACTCTCCACCACCCATGCTCTAGCAGCACTGTGTACTATGTACATGATGCAATTCAGAAATCCATCAAAGATCCTCAGATGGCACCTTCCAAACCCATGACCACTTCTGTCCAGAAGAACAAGGGCAGCAGATACATGGGAACACTACTAATACCAAGTTTCCCTCCAAGCCACTCACCATCCTGATTTGGAAATATATTACTGTTCCTTCACTGCTGCTGGGTCAAAATCCTAGAATTCCCTCCCGAATGACATTGTAGGTCAACCCACAGTAGGTGGACTACAGTGATTCAATAAGACAACTCACCACCATATTCTCAAGGGGCAATTAGTGACGGGTAATAAATGCTGGCACAGCCAGTGACACTCTCATCCCACAAATGATTTTTTGAAAAATTTTTTATTTTTCAGAGCAACACAAATTGGGCTGAATTATAATCCATATTAAATAGGGAATATTGTGCAGCTGAGTGTGTCATTTCACTGTACTGTGAAAGGTCGTTTTGTACACAGACAAACAATAATCTCATTTTCAGTTCTTTACCTAACCATAGAGCTGCATTGCCTTTGGCCGCAGTTTGTTCACTTGATTTTCTGCTGCATCCGCTCGCTCCTCTGCGTTTTGCAGCTCGTACCGTGCTTTCCGAAACTTTGAGAGGTTCATGTTGGCCTGTTCCTCCTGGAATCAGGGAAACACTCAGTTCATGTGGCAATATACACATGTTCATTAACTGTCCTGGTTACAGTAGACTGGCAATTTTGAGTTGACATTATGCAGAGTAAGTGCACACACCATTTGACGCTCACATAGATTATATCTCACTGAAACATTATTCTACACCTACAGGTAATCAGTATACCTAAAGCAGGGAGGACTCTTCTGATGCAGTGGTAGTGTCCGTACTTCTGAACTGGGAGGCCAAGGTTCAAGTGCTACCTGGTCCAACATCCCCGAGACGGTTGATTAGCAAAATACCCACATCTACACAAGCTGGGATTTCTCAGGGCTTGTACTCTTACTTATATTCTCGGATTGTACAATATTAAGGAAACTTTTCTCTACATTAACTAGTTAAGTATCCTTTCCATAACCTGCTATAATGTGTTTATAACCTGCTAGTATGAGCAGATGGTAGGAAAACAGTACCTCTGGTCTCGTCACCCACTCTTCGCCTGATCAACTGTATTCTGCTCAGCCTGAGTTGAATACTGACTGAGCATTACTCACTGCCTAGTAACCTTTAGAATAATAAGAGTTCAGGTAATTCATTGGCTACTTGTCCAAGTATTAGTCATTGTGCAGTAATGCATCGAGTAATGCAGAGTAAAGATTATTCACTGCCCAGTAACTCCTCGAGTAACTGAAGGATTGATGCTGGACAAATTACCTGGCATCCACTTAGTCACTGAAAAAGACAACAGCAGAAACAGTCCTGTCGACCCTGCAAGGTCCTCCTCACTAACACCCGAGAGCTAGTGCCAAAATTGGGAGAGCTGTCTCAGCCTCGAGTTGAGAGTGTGGTGCTGGAAAAGCACAGTAGGTCAGGCAGCATCCGAAGAGCAGGGAAATCAACGTTTCGGGCAAAAGCCCTTCATCAGGAATGTCTCACAGCCTAGTCAAGCAACAGCTTGATATAATCACACTCACGGAATCAAACCTTACAGGCAGTACTCCAGACACACCTGGATATGTCCTGTCTCACTGGCAGGACAGGCCCAGCTGAGGTGGCAGCACAATGAGATACAGTCGGGAGGCAATTGCCCTGGGCATCCTCAACATTGATTCCAGACCCAGGAAGTCTCCTGGCTTCAGGTTAAATATGGGCAAGGAGACCTCCTGCTGATTCCCACATCCTCCCTGAGGTGCTGAGTCAGTACTCCTCCATATTGAACAATGCTGAGGATGGTAAGGGCACAAGATGTACCCTGGGGGTTTCAATGTCCACCACCAAAGTGGCTCAGCAGGAATACCACTGATCACGCTGATTGGGTCCTAAAGGACACGGCTGGCAGACTGGGTCTGCGGCAGATGGTGAGAGAACCAACAAGAAGAAAAACATACTTGACCTCATCCTTACCAATCAGCCGGCTGTAGGTGCATCTGTCCATGATGGTATTGGTAAGAGTGACCACCACACTGTCCTTGTGGAGACAAAGTCCCACCTCCACATTGAGAATACCCTCCATCGTGTTGTGTGGTACTATCACCGTGCTAAATGGGAAAGATTTCGAACAGATCTGGCAACTCAAGACTGGGCATCCATGAGGTGCTGTGGTCCATCAACAGCAGCAGAACTATACTCCAGCACAATCTGAAACCTCATGGCCCGGCATATCCCCCACTTAACCATGACCATCACGCCAGGGGATCAACCCTGGTTCAGTGGAGAGTGCAGGAGGGGATGCCAGGAGCAGCACCAGGCATCTCTGAAGATGAGGTGTCAACCCGGTGAAGCTACCAAGCAGGACTACATCTGTGCTGAAAATGTGTTGCTGGAAAAGTGCAGCAGGTCAGGCAGCATCCAAGGAACAGGAAATTCGACGTTTCGGGCATAAGCCCTCCTGATGAAGGGCTTATGTCCGAAACGTCAAATTTCCTGTTCCTTGGATGCTGCCTGACCTGCTGTGCTTTTCCAGCAACACATTTTCAGGACTACATCTGTGCCCAACAGCATAAGCAGCAAGTGATAGACAGAGCAAAGCGATCCCACGACCAGTGGATCAGATCTAAGCTCTGCAGTTCTGGCCACGTGTAGTTGTGAATGGTGGTGGACAATTAGATAACTCACTAAAGGAGGAAGTTCCACAAATATCCTCATCCTCAGTGATAGAAGAGAGTAAACCATCAATGCCAAAGATAAGGCTGAAGCTTTCACAGTGATCTTCAGCTAGAAGTGCTGAGTGGATGATCCATCTCAGCCTCCTCCAGTGGTCCCCAGCTTTGCAGACACCAGCCTTCAGTCAATTTGATTCTCTCCATGTGATATCAAGAACCAGTTGGAGACAGTGGACACTGCAAAGGCCCTGACAGCATTCCAGCAATGGTACTGAAGACTTGTGCTCCAGAACTTGCCACTCCCCTCGCCAGGTTGTTCCAGTACAGTTACAACACTGGCATCTACCCAACAACATGGCAGATTGCCCAGGTGAGTCCTGTACATAAAAAGCAGAACAAATCCAACCCAGTCAATGACCACCTCATCAGTCTGTTCTCCATCATCAGTAAAGTGATGGAAGCTGTTATCAAGCAGCACCTGCTCAGCAATAACCTGCTCAGTGATGCCCAGTTTGGGTTCTGCCTGGGCCACTCAAGTCCTTGCTGTTGCAAGGTTAGGATCCTCATAAGTAGGTTACTGACTGCCTAGTAACTCCCATGAAGTATTGCAGAGTGAAGGTTACTTACGGCCTGCTCAGTTTGCTGCTTGTAACTTTTCATCTTCAGCTGCATTTGATCAATCACTTCCTGCAGCCTTTTCAAATTTTTTTGATCTTCTTCAGTCTGTTTAAAAGTAGAAATGAAAGGAAATATGTGAAAAACCAAAATGACTTGGGAAAGTAATACTAGATCGTCATTGCTTTCGGTCTGAAAGTCAGGCTAGGTTATTGGTGATGCCTCCTGTCCAGTTAGTGTCATGGCCTGTGACAGTGGGGCGATGCATATTGTCTATATTCTGAAGATAATGTCATGAGAAATTACATTTAAAAATTCATGTTCTGGATGACACATGGGGTACAAGAAAGAACAAGGAGGTACCTTAAAAATAATTCATAATCTTTTATTGGCCTCAGGAGGTCAAGAGGCAACCTTCTAGAAGTTTATAAAATAAATGACGAGTATAGATAGAGTTAACAGTGGTTGTCTTTTCCCGAGGATGTGAGATTTCAAAACTAGGGAGCACATTTTTAAGGAGAGAGATTTAAAAAAGACATGAGAGTCAAACCTTTCACACACAGCATTGGAATGAACATCCTGAGGAAGTGGTGGATATGCGCAGAATTACAATGTTTATCAGATATTTGGATAAGTACATAATTAGGAAAGGTTTGGAAGGATATGGGCCAAGTGCAGGCAGGTGGGACCAGTTGACTTTGGGTTGGAATGGTTGGACTGATGGGTCTGTTTACGTGCTGGATGACTACGACTCCGTAAGTGTGGCCAAAAGGAGGTTTATACATGAAGGCAGAAACCAAGTGAGCGTGCTGCACGTGTTTTTGTTATGGTGTAAATGGAGGTGGTTGAAACACCAAATTGGTTAGAAGTTGACGAAGGGGCAGTCTTGGAGAGACTGGTTTTCAGACGGGAAGCTTTGAGGAATGCTACAAGAAGTAGGGATAACAATAGCAGAGGTTCTGGTCATCATCTTCCAGTCCTTCTCCAACTCAGGGCTAGTGCCAGAGGAGAGGCCAAATGCAAATGTTACGCCCATGTTCAAAAAAAGGGTGTAGGTTAGATTACTTACAGTGTGGAAACAGGCCCTTCGGCCCAACAAGTCCACACCAACCCACCAAAGCGCAACCCACCCAGATCCATTCCCCTCCATCTAACACTACAGGCAATTTAGCATGGACAATTCACATAACCTGCACATTTTTGGACTGTGGGAGGAAACTGGAGGAAACCCACGAAGACACGGGGAGAATGTGCAAACTCCACACAGTCAGTCGCCTGAGGCAGGAATTGAACCCAGGTCTCTGGCGCTGTGAGGCAGCAGCGCGAACCACTGTGCCACCATGCCGCCCATGAAGGTGTAAGGGTAAGTACAGCAACTAAAGGCCAGTCAGTTTAACCTCGGTCGTGCGGAAGCTTCTAGAAAGTGTGGAGTTGTAGTTAGGGAGGAAGGTTGCTGCAGGATACAGATGAGTTGGAAAGTTGGGCAGATAAATGGCAGATAGGAGTTTAATCTGGATAAGTGTGATGCATTTTGGGAGGTCAAATGCAAGTGGCAAGTGTACAGTGAATGGCAGGACTCTAAGCAGCATTGAGGGATCTTGGGTAAAAAGGCCATAGCTCCCTGAAAGTGGCAACACAAACGACTAAAATGGTAAAGAAGGCATATGGCATGTTTGCCTTCATTGAGTGGGTCATTATGTATAAAAGCTGGCAGGTCATGTGGCAGCTGTACAAAACTTTAATTAGGCCACATTTGGAACATGAATATTGCGCCCAGTTCTCTCCCCACACTATAGAAAGGATGTGGAGGCTTTAGAGAGGGTGCAGAGGAGATTTACCAGGATATTGCCTGGATTGGAGTGTGTTTGCTATAAGGATTGTTTTTACTAGGGTGTTGGTGGCTGAGAAGCAAACTGTTTGAAGTGCATTGAATTATAAGCAGGCATTGGTCGGGTGGAGAGTCGGAATCGTTTTCCTATGGTGGAAATGTCAAGTACTAGGAGGCAAAGGTTAAAGGTGAGAGGGGGAAAGTTTAAAGGACGTGTCCACAGCAATTTTTTTTCCACAAAGGATGGTAGGTGTGTGGAATGCGCTGCCAGGGCGATGTTTGAGAGCCATTGAGACAGACACATGAACAGGAAGCGAATAGAGGGTATAGACCATGTGCAGGCAGATGGGATTATTCAGGTTAGCACAGACTTAGTGGGGCCTGTTGCTGTGCTGTACTGTTATGTGTTCTAAATACAACATGGGACTAGATCATCAACTTGGATAAAGTGGCGATTTAATTAAGCAAAACCAGCAAAGGTTGGTTAACGACAAATTGTGTTTGATGAGGTTGTTGGAATTTTCTGAAGCAGTGGGAGCATTAGCTGATGATGACGCAGTCAGTTACCTGGAAGTTGAGTTCTTTAACACAGCGTTCCTGCTTTCTTATTCCTCTTTGTAACTCAGCATTCTTCTTCTTCTCGATGGCAATCTCCTCCTCCAACCCTCGGACCTGCAGTTTGAGAAATAATCCCCACATTTTATTTAAAGGCAGCTCACCCACTGAAATCCAATAACAAGTTGAAATCCTAGACTTTAGCTGTGGAGTGGGGGGGTTTATCCGAATGGAAATCGCTGGAGGAGTTGGGAGTTTACATGCACCACATTTGTATTTCATTAATGAGGCAGACACTGTTGTGGGATAATTTAGTTAGGCCAAGATTGTGCCATCATTGTCACTATGACAACCTTCACCAACATGCGGCCTAATGGAGAGTGAATATTTTTATGAAAATCCACTTTCTGGAACAGGAAGTGTAGTACTGTATGTAACCTTTGTAGGGACCCAGTGGTTTTCTCTGTGTACTCTCCTGTTTATTAATCCTCCCATTGGCCACTGCTAACCCATCTAATCAGCCTGTCGACACTGTCATGTATTAATAGGCCTTCCTTCTCACTACATAACAACTTCAGGAGGTCAACTTACTGATCATAACTCATACATTCATGTCAAGATCATTAATGCATGCTACAGACATCAGGGACACAGCACCAAACCCTGTGGTACATCACTAGAGCTGAAAATGTGTTGCTGGAAAAGCGCAGCAGGTCAGGCAGCATCCAAAGAACAGGAGAATCGACGTTTCGGGCATGAGCCCTTCTTCAGGGAGGGCTCATGCTACGCTTTTCCAGTGCTGCCTGACCTGCTGCACTTTTCCAGCAACACATTTTCAGCTCTGATCTCCAGCATCTGCAGTCCTCACTTTCTCCTCGTACATCATTAGACACAAGCTTCCAGTCACCAAAACATCCTTTGGCCGTCACCCTCTGTTTCCTGCCACTAAGCCAATTCTGGACCCAATTTGCCCTGGATCCCATGGGATCTTACATCCTGATCAGTTTCCCATGCGAGACTTTGTCAAAAGCTTTACTGAATTCCATGTAGCCTCCATGACTCTCATCTGCATACCCAGTCACCTCCTTGAATAATTCAATCCAATTTGTTAGACATGATCTTCCCCTTTCAAAGCCATGGTGACTATCCTTGATTAATCCATGTCTTCCCAAGTACAGATTAATTCTGTCCGTCAGAGTTTTTCCTATAGTTTCCCCTCAGTGTTTTCCCTATAATTTCCATACCACAGATGTTAGATTCACTGGCCTATACTTTCCTGGTTTACCCCTACCACCCTTCTTGCGTTTTGGTACTACTTTAACCATGCTCCTGTCCTTTGGCACCCCTCATGGCCAGAGAATATTTGAAAATTAAAGTCAGAACCTCTGCAATCTCGTCCCATGTGTCACAGAGGAGCCTGGAATTCATCTCATCTGGGCCTGGATATTTATCCACTTTCAAGTTCACTAAAATCACTAATACCCTTTTCCTCGCAATGCTAATCTATTCAAGTATATCACAACCTCAGTTCTGATTTCTATATGTACAACAATCTTCTCTATCATGAATAGAAATGCAAAGTACTCATTTAAAATATCAGATATGTCTTCCACTCCACACAGATTGCCACTTTCATTCTTAATGAGCCCTATTCTTTCCCAAGTGATTCTCTTTCCCCTAATATGCATATAAAACACCGATGGATTTTTCTTTATTTTAGCCGTCAGTGCTTTTTCACAGCTCTTCTCTTTTCGAATCTCCTTTTAAAACCATCCCCTGTACATTTGATACTCTTCTAGAGATAGTCTCGAGCGACCTACAGTCAGAGAAATGCTCTTCTGCCCATTGACTCTCTGCTGCTCAAAAGTAGCCTTCCAACAATTCTAAGCACTTTCCAGCACTTGGTCCATAACCTCATATGGTCTATAACTTAAATATTCTTAAATGTTACTTCTTAAATTACTGATTAAAAAGAGGAGGCAAAGGAGCAGATATGAATGGTAAGGGACATGTGGTCTGAGGCGCATTTGTTTTAATGGAAGAAGTGTAGTAGGTAAGGCAGATGAACTTGGGGCTTGGATTAGTACCTGGCAGCATTATTGCTGTTACTGAGACTTGGTTGATGGAAGGGCATGATTGGCAGCTAAATATCCCAGGATATCACGGGATAGGTAGGGAGGTAAAAGGGGTAGAGGAGTTGTATTACTGCTCAAAGAAAATATCACAGCTGTGCTGAAGGAGGGCACTGTGTACCTCACTCGAGCAGTGAGACAATATGGGAGAGCTCAGAAATAGGAAGGCTGCAGTAACAATGTTGGGGCTCTACTCCAGGTCTCCTAACAGCGAGTGTGAGATAGAGGTGCAAATATGTAAACAGGTTATGGAAAGATGTAGGAGCAACAGGGTGGTGGTGATAGGAGATTTTAATTTTCCCAACACTGACTGGGATTCACTTCGATGAAACAGAATTTGTAAGGAGCATCCAGGAGGGGGTTTTATAGAGCAGTATGTAAACAGGCCAACTCGGGAAGGGGCCAAACTGGACCTGGTGTTGGGGAGTGAGCCCAGCCACGTGGTTAAAGTTTCAATAGGGGACTACTTTGGGAATAGTGATCACAATTCCATAAATATTAGAATACTCATGGACAAAGACAAGAGTGGTCCTGAAGGAAGAGTGCTAAATTGGGAGAGGCCAACGATAGCAAAATTTGGCAGGAGCTGGGGAATGTGAATTGGGAGCAGCTATTTGAGGGTCAATTCATATTTTATATATGGGATGCTTTTAAAGAGAGGTTGGTTAGAGTGTAGGACAGACATGTCCCTGTGAAAATGAGGGAGGGAAATGGCAAGATTAGGGAACCATGGATGCCAGGTGAAATTGTAAAGACTAGCTAAGAGGAAAAAGGATGCGTACATTAGGTCTTGCGGCCTGAAGACAGACGAAGCTTTGGAAGAATATCAGGAATGTAGGACCAATTTGAAACGAGGAATTAAGAGGGCTAAAAGAGGTCATGAGATATCTTTAGCAAACAGGGTTAGGGAAAGTCCCAAAACCTTTTCTCATATATAAGGAGCAAGAGGGTAATGAGAGAAAGGGTTGGCCACTCAAGGACAAAGGAGGAAGGTTGCGGAATCAGAGAAAACAAGTGAGATTCTTAATGAGTACTTTGCATCGATATTCATCGAGGAGATGAATATTGAGGTTAGGGATAGATCTTTGATTACTCTAGGTCAAGTTGGCTTAAGGGAGGGAGGAAGTTTTGGGTACTCTAAGAGACATTAAGGTAGACAAGTCCCCAGATCCAGATGGGATCTAACCCAGGTTACTGAGGGAAATGAGAGAGGAAATAGCTGGGGCTTTAACAGATATCTTTGCAGCATCCTTGAACACAGGTGAGGTCCCGGAGGACTGGAGAGTTGCTAATAACAAAGAACAGAGAAAATGTACAGCTCAGGAACAGGCCCTTCAGCCCTCCAAGCCTGAGCCGATCTAAATCTACTGCTTTAACCTTTCGCCCAATTCCTAAGCATCTGTATCCCTCTGCTCCCCACCTACTCATGCATCTGTCCAGACGCATCTTAAATAAATCTACCATGCCTGCCTCTACCACCGCTGCTGGCAACGCGTTCCAAACACCCACCATCCTCTCTGTGTGAAGTACTTGCCGCATGTATCCCCCTTAAACTTTTCACCTCTCACCTTGAAAGCATGACCTCTCATTATTGAATCCTTCACCCTGGGAAAAAACGTATCTCTATCCACCCTGTCTATACCCTTCATGATTTTGTAAACTTCAATCAGGATCACCCTCAATCTCCTTTTTTCTAATGAAAACAGTCCTAACCTACTCAACCTCTCTTCATAGCTAGCACCTTCCATACCAGGCAATATCCTTGTAAACATTCTCTGCACCCTCTCCAAAGCATCCACATACTTTTGGTAATGTGGCGACCAGAACTGTACACAGTATTCTAAATGCAGCCAAACCAATGTCCTATACAATTTTAACATGACCTGCCAGCTCTTATACTCAATACCTCATCCAATGAAGACAAGCATACTATATGCCTTCTTGACCACTCTATCCACCTGTGCAGCCACCTTCAGGGTACAATGGACCTGCACTCCCAGATCTCTCTGTCCATCAACATTTCCCAAGGCCCTTCCATTCACTATATAATTCACTCTAGAATTAGACTTCCCAAAATGCATCACCTCACATTTGCCTGGATTGAACTCCACCTTCCACTTTTCCACCCAACTTTCCAACCTATCTATATTCTCCTGTATTCTTTGTCAGTTCCCTATGCTTTCTGCTACTCCACCAATCTTTGTGTCATCTGCAAACTTGCTGATCATACCAACAGTGCCCTCTTCCAGATCATTTATGTATATCACAAGCAACAGTGGCCCCAGCACTGACCCCTGTGGAACACCACTGGTCACCTTTCTCCATTTCAAGAAACTCCGTTCAACTACTTCTCTCTGTCTCCTGTTGCTCAACCAGTTCTTTATCCACCTAGCTAGAACACCCTGCACACCATGTGACTTCAATTTCTCTATTAGTCTACCATGGGGAACTAGCCCCAGCTATTTCCTCTCTTTCCTCCCTCAACAACCTTGAATAGATTCCGTCCGGTCCTGGGGATTTGTCCACCTTAATAGCCTCTAGCCTACCCAACACATCTTCCCTACTTATGTCATCGTGATCCAGAGTAATCAAACTTCTATCCCTAATCTCAACATCCATCATGTTCCTCTCCTCAGTGAAAACTTCTAAAGTAATCATTCAGCATCTCACCCATTCTCTCAGGTTCGGCGCACAGCCTTCCTTCATTATTCTTTAGTGGACCAATCCTTTCTCTAGTTACCCGCTTGCTTCTGACATAAGAATAAATGCTTTGGGATTTTCCTTAATTCTGCTCGCTAAAGCTATTTCATGACCCTTTTAGCCCGCTTGATTCCTCGTTTAAGACACCTCCTACTCTTCCGATATTCTTCCAGGGCCAGTTCTGTTCTTAGCTGCCTAGACCTTATGTACACTTCCCTTTTCCTCCTGGCTAGTCGGACGATTTCTCCTGTCATCCACGGTTCACAAATTTTGCCTTTCCTATCCTTCGCTTTCAACAGGACAAGATTCAAGATGTGCTAGAAAAGCACAGCAGGTCAGGCAGCATCTGAGGAGCAGGAAAACCAACGTTTCGGCAAAGGCCCTTCATTAGGAAATCTGTTTTCCCAATGAAGGGCTTTTGCCTGAAACGTTGATTTTCCTGCTCCTTGGATGCTGCCTGACCTGCTGTGCTTTTCCAGCACCACTCTAATCTTGACTCTGATCTCAAGCATCTGCAATACCCACTTTCTCCTTTCAAAGGGACATGCCTATCCTGCACTATCTTTAACCTCTCTTTGAAAGCCTCCCACATCTCAAATGTGGACTTCCCTTCAAATAGCTGTGTCCAATCCACATTTCCCAGCTCCTGCCTAATTTTGATATAATTGGCCTTGGTCCAGTTTAGTACCACTCTCTTCTTTGTCTACGAGAATTATGGACACTGTTCCCAAAGAAATCCCCCATTGCAACTTCTACCACCTGTCCTGGCTTGTTCCCCAATTCCAGGTCCTATATGGCCCCTTCCCTCGTCAGACTATTGACATACTGCTCTAGAAAACTCTCCTGGACGCTTCTTACAAATTCTGCCCCATCCAGACACCTGACGCTAAGTGTATCCTAGTCAATGTTGGGAAAATTAAAATCTGTCATCACCAATCCAAGATGGAGGACAGGAAAAATTTCTGTCTGTAAGAGCTGCTCCTTTTTTGAGGTATTTTAGGTGTTGTTGGTGATTTCCTCGAATTCCAGGAGCAGCAATGACAGTTTTATATGCTGTTGCATTGTTTTGGAACTGTGGGAAAAAAAGTCAAAGCAACAGCAGTTTAAAAGGGAGAAGGCCAGACAAAGGAAGTACATGGTGAGGTCAGTGCAGGAGTGAGAGAGAGAGAAAACCTGCACAGTTACAGCCTTTGCTGTTTTTGAATTCGTGTATTGCTGGACTTCGGAGTGCATCTGGGAAAATTAACAAACAGTGAAATTCACAACTAATCTTGGGGAAAGTTGGACGAAGTTCACAGCACAGAATCAGAGAAGTTAACTATAGTTTTAAGTCTGTCCAAGAGAAAGGCTGCAGTAGTGAGTATAGTGGATTCTCTCTTGATTATGTGTTTTTGGCGATAAGTCTCTTGATTAAACTTAAAATATAAGCCATAGTTATTAATTTAACCTGGGGCAGTGTTTTCTGGGTCTGGAGATTGTGAAGGAGCAAAAATGGCCTTTGCAGTGATATGTACTTCTTGTCAGATGTGGGAGTTTAAAGAGAGTTTAAGGGTTACTGCGGATTATATCTGCCATAAATTCTGTTGGATGCGAATCTTATCAGATCGAGTGGATCGGTTGGAGAGACAGATAGAAGCGATGAGGAATTTGCAACAGCAACAGTATGTGATGGATGGCAGTTATAGGAAGGGGGGAAAGTCTCAGATACAGTCACATAGATGGGTTAACTCCAGGAAGGGTGAGAGAGGTAGGCAGCTAGTGCAGGAGTCTTTTGTGGATATACCTATTTCAAACAGGTATGCTGTTTTGGAAAATGTAGGGGTAATGGATTCTCAGGGGAACGTAGCACAAACAGCCAAGTTTCTGGTATTGAGACTGGCTCTAATGTAATGAGGGGTACATTGGCTTCCAAGAGATCAATTGTGTGAGGGGATTCTGTAATCAGAGGTACAGACAGACGTTTCTGTGGCCAGCAGAGAAAAAGCAGAATGGTGTGTTGTTTCCCTGGTGCCAGGATCAAGGATGCCTCAGAGAGGGTGCAGAATGTTCTCACGGGGGAGAGGGGCCAGCAGGAGGTCATTGTCCACATTGGAACCAACGACATAGGAAGGGAAAAGGTTGAGACTCTGAAGACAGACTACAGAAAGTTAGGTAGAATTTTAAAAAGGTGGTCCTCAAGGGTAGTAATATCTGGATTACTCCCAGTGCTATGAGCTAGTGAAGGCAGGAATAGGAGGATAGAGCAGATGAATGCATGGCTGAGGAGCTGGTGTATGGGAGAAGGATTCACATTTTTGGATCGTTGGAATCTCTTTTGGGGTAGAAGTGACCTGTACAAGAAGGACGGATTACACCTAAATTGGAAGGGACTAATATACTGGCAGGGAAATTTGCTAGAACTGCTTGGGAGGATTTAAATTAGTAAGGGTGGGGGTGTGGGACCCAGGGAGGTAGTGAGGAAAGAGATCAATCTGAGATGGGTACAACTGAGAACAGAAGTGAGTCAAACAGTCAGGGCAGGCAGGGACAAGGTAGGACTAATAAATTAAACTGCATTTATTTCAATGCAAGGGGCCTAACAGGGAAGGCAGATGAACTCAGGGCATGGTTAGGAACATGGGACTGGGATATCATAGCAATTATGGAAACATGGCTCAGGGATGGGCAGGACTGGCAGCTTAATGTTCCAGGATACAAATGCTACAGGAAGGATAGAAAGGGAGGCAAGAGAGGAGGGGGAGTGGCATTTTTGACAAGGGATAGCATTACAGCTGTGCTGAGGGAGGATATCCCCGGAAATACATCCAGGAAGTTATTTGGGTGGAACTGAGAAATAAAATAGGGATGATCACCTTATTGGGATTGTATTACAGACCCCCCCCCAATAGTCAGAGGGAAATTGAGAAACAAACTTGTAAGGAGATCTCAGTTATCTGTAAGAATAATAGGGTAGTTATGGTAGGGGATTTTAACTTTCCAAACATCGACTGGGACTGCCATAGTGTTAAAGGTTTAGATGGAGAGGAATTTCTTAAGTGCGTACAAGACAATTTTCTGATTCAGTATGTGGATGTACCTACTAGAGAAGGTGCAAAACTTGACCTACTCTTGGGAAATAAGGCAGGGCAGGTGGCTGAGGTGTCAGTGGGGGAGCACTTTGGGGCCAGCGACCATAATTCTATTAGTTTTAAAAGTGATGGAAAAAGATAGACCAGATCTAAAAGTTGAAGTTCTAAATTGGAGAAAAGCCAATTATGACGGTATTAGACAAGAACTTTCAAAAGCTGATTGGAGGCAGATGTTTGCAGGTAAAGGGACGGCTGGAAAATGGGAAGCCTTCAGAAATGGGATAACAAGAATCCAGAGAAAGTATATTCCTGTCAGGGTGAAAGGGAAGGCTGGTAGCTATAGGGAATCCTGGATGACTAAAGATATTGAGGGTTTGGTTAAGAAAAAGAAAGAAGCATATGTCAGGTATAGACAGGATAGATCAAGTGAATCCTTAGAAGAGTATAAAGGAAGTAGGAGTATACTTAAGAGGGAAATCAGGAGGGCAAAATGGAGACATGAGATAGCTTTGGCAAATAGAATTAAGGAGAATCCAAATGGGTTTTACAAATATTTTAAGGACAAAAGGGTAACTAGAGAGAGAATAGGGCCCCATAAAGTTCAGCAAAGCGGCCTTTGTGTGTAGCCACAGAAAATGGGGGAAATACTAAATGAATAGTTTGCATCAGTATTTAATGTGGAAAATGATATGGAAGATATAGACTGTAGGGAAATAGATGGTGACATCTTGCAAAATGTCCAGATTACAGAGGAGGAAGTGCTGGATGTCTTGAAACGGTTAAAGGTGGACAAATCCCCAGGACCTGATCAGGTATATCCGAGAACTCTGTGGGAAGCTAGAGAAGTGATTGCTGGGCCTCTTGCTGAGATATTTGTATCATTGATAGTCACAGGTGAGGTGCTGGAAGACTGGAGGTTGGCACTGTTTAAGAAGGGTGGTAAGGACAAGCCAGGGAACTATAGACCAGTGAGCCTGACGTCGGTGGTGGGCAAGTTGTTGGAGGGAATCCTGAGGGACAGGATGTAGATGTATTTGGAAAGGCAAGGACTGATTCGGGATAGTCAACATGGCTTTGTGCATGGGAAATCATGTCTCACAAACTTGATTGAGATTTTTGATGAAGTAACAAAGAGGATTGATGAAGGCAGAGCAGTAGATGTGATCTATATGGACTTCAGTAAGGCCGTTCGACAAGGTTCCCCATGGGAGACTGATTAGCAAGGTTAGATTTCATGGAATACAGGGAGAACTAGCCATTTGGATACAGAACTGGCTCAAAGGTAGAAAACAGAGGGTGGTGGTGGAGGGTTGTTTTTGAGACTGGAGGCCTGTGACCAGTGGAGTGCCACAAGGATCGGTGCTGGGTCCTCTACTTTTTGTCATTTACAGAAATGATTTGGATGCGAGCATAAGAGGTACAGTTAGTAAGTTTGCACATGACACCAAAATTGGAGGCGTAGTGGACAGTGAAGAGGGTTATCTCATATTACAATAGGATCTGGACCAGATGGGCCAATGGGCTGAGAAGTGGCAGATGGAGTTTAATTCAGATAAATGCGAGGTGCTGCATTTTGGGAAAGCAAATCTTAGCAGGATTTATACACTTAATGGTAAGGTCCTAGGGAGTGTTGCTGAACAAAGAGACCTTGGAGTGCAGGTTCATAGCTCCTTGAAAGTGGAGTTATAAGTAGATAGGATAGTGAAGAAGGCATTTGGTATGCTTTCCTTTATTGGTCAGAGTATTGAGTACAGGAGTTGGGAGGTCATGTTGCAGCTGTACAGGACATTGGTTAGGCCACTGTTGGAATATTGCATGCAATTCTGGTCTCCTTCCTATCGGAAAGATGTTGTGAAACTTGAAAGGATTCAGAAAAGATTTACAAGGATGTTGCCAGGGTTGGAGGATCTGAGCTACAGGGAGAGGCTGAACAGGCTGGGGCTGTTTTTCCTGGAGCGTTGGAGGCTGAGGGGTGACCTTATAGAGGTTTACAAAATTATGAGGGGCATGGATAGGATAAATAGGCTAAGTCTTTTCCCTGGGGTTGGGGAGTCCAGAACTAGAGGGCATAGATTTAGGGTGAGAGGGGAAAGATATAAAAGAGACCCAAGTGGCAACTTTTTCACACAGAGGGTGGTATGTGTATGGAATGAGCTGCCAGAGGATGTGGTGGAGGCTGGTACAATTGCAACATTTAACAGGCATTTGGATGGGTATATGAATAGGAAGGGTTTGGAGGGATATGGGCTGGGTGCTGGCAGGTGGGACTAGATTTGGTTGGGATATCTGGTCGGCATGGATGGGTTGGACTGAAGGGTCTGTTTCCATGCTGTACATCTCTATGCCTCTATGACCACCACCCTGTTGCCTCCACATCCTTCCATTATCTAGGTAAAAACAATGACTGCAGATGCTGGAAACCAGATTCTGGATCAGTGGTGCTGGAAGAGCACAGCAGTTCAGGCAGCATCCGAGAAGCAGGGAAATCAACGTTTCGGGCAAAAGCCCTTCATCAGGAACACAGGATACTGGAATACTGTATTCATGATGAAGGGCTTTTACCCAAAATGTCGATTTTACTGCTCCTCGGATGCTGCCTGAACTGCTGTGCTTTTCCAGCACCTCTCATCCAAAATCTTTCCATAATCTGTTTACCTATTTTTTCTTCTACCTCATGCTCACTGTTGGGAGGCCTGTAATACAGCCCCAACAATGTCACTGCACCCGTCTTATTTCTCAGCTCCACCCATAATGCCTCGCTACCCAAGACCTCCATAGTGTCCTCCTTTAGCACAGCTGTGATATCGTCCCTGACCAGCAATGCAACTCCACCCCCCTTTTACTCCCCTCCCTGTCCTGTCTGAAGTGTCTATATCCTGGAACATTTAGTTGCCAATCATCATGCCCTTCCTTCAACCAAGTCTCTGTGATCGCAATAACGTCATACTCCCAGGCACCAATCCAAGCCCTAAGTTCATCTGCCTTACCCACTATACTCCTTGCATTTAAGTAGATATACTTCAGGCCACCAGTTCTTTTGCGTTCATCTGCTCTCGGCCCACTCTTCCCCTTATTAATATTATCTTCATGATCCTTACAGTCCCCAGTCTCCACCTCACTGCCTACTTGTTTTCTCTGGGGGTTCCCAGCCCCACATTAGTTTAAACCCTCCCCAACAGCAGGAGCAAAACCTCCCCAAAGGACACTAGGCCCAGTCTGGTTCAGATGTAGACTGTCCAATTTGTAATAGTCCCACCTTCCCCAGAACCGGTCACAATGTCCAACAAATCTGAACCCCTCCCTCCTACACCATCCCTCAAGCCCCACATGTTCATCCTGCTTATTTTTTCATTTCTACGCTGACTAGCACGTGGCACTGGTAGTGATCCCGAGATTGCTACCTGTCAGGTCCTCCCCCTTAACTTCTCTCCTAGCTCCCTGAATTCTTCTTTCAGGACCTCATCTCGCTTTCTACTTAGATCGTTGGTGCCTCTATGCACCAAGACAACTGGCTGTTCCCCCTCCCCTTTTAGAATGCTCTGCAGCCAATCAGTGACATTCCTGACCCGAGCAACATACCATCCGGGAGTCCTGTTTTCGGCCACAGAACCGCCTATCTACTCCCCTCACAATAGAATCCCCTATGACTATAGTCATACGAGTCTTTTTCCCGGCCTTCTGAACAGCAGTGCCCACCATGGTGCCATGATCCTGACAACTGCTGCCCTCCCCTGGTGAGCCATCTCCCCCAACAGTATCCAAAGCGGTATCCCTGTTTGGGAGGGAGATGACCACAGGGGACACCTGCACTGCCTTCCTACTCTTTTTCTGCCTTTTGGTCACCCATTCACTGTCTCCCTCAGTAATTCTAACCTGCGGTGTGACCAGTCTGCCAGACGTACTATCCACGACCCCCTCAGCATCGCGGCTGCTCCACAGTGAGTCCGTCCGCAGCTCCAGAGCCGTCATGTGATCAAACAAGAGCTGCAGCTGGACACACTTCCTGCAAGTGTAAGGGTCAGGAACGTCAGCCACGTCCCTGAGCACCCACATCAGGCAAGAGGCACATGTCATGGGTCTGAGGTTCCCGTGACATTGTAAGCCTTAGCTTTATATCAACTAACTATAACCAAACAACGCACTTCAATATATGAAAGAAAGAGAAAAAAATAAAAATCTTACCTTACAGTATCTTTCACTTCTGGTTAGAGGAGGGGGGTGCGGGAGGGAGATACTACATGTGTAGGATCTTGGGTTTAGCCACAGCCCAAATATTTACCAATCCTTACCTTCCTGGCACCATCCTGGTCTCCATGTCACCTCTGCTCTGTCTCCCACTGGTCCCAGGGAGGAAAAATAAAATGTGTTCCTCTTGTTTAAGAAGGGTAGCAGGGATACACCAGGTAATTATAGACCGATGAGCCTGATGTCAGTGGTAGGGAAGCTGCTGAGGGGTAGGATCTATTCCCATTTAGATGAAAATGGGCTTATAGGTAGCATAAGTGATAGGCAGCATGGTTTTGTGCAGGGAAGGTCATGTCTTACAAACCTAATAGAATTCTTTCAGGAGATGACAAAGTTGATTGATGGGGGAAGGGCTGTATATGTCATATACATGGACTTTAGTAAGACATTTGATAAGGTTCCCCATGGTAGGCTGATGGAGAAGGTGAGGTCGCATGGGGTCCAGGGTGTTCTAGCTAGATGGATAGAGAACTGGTTGGTCAACAGGAGACAGAGTGTAGTTGTGGAAGGGAGCTTCTCAAAACAGAAGCCTGTGACCAGTGGTGTCCCACAGGGATCCATGCTGGGACCACTGTTGTTTGTGATATACATAAATGCTTGGAGGAAGGTGTGGATTGTCTCATTAGCATGTTTGCAGATGACACTAAGATTGGTGGAGTAGCAGATGGTGAAGGGGACTGTCAGAGAATACAGCAGAATATTGATAGATTGGAGAGCTGGGCAGAGAAATGGCAGATGGAGTTCAATCCGGACAAATGCGAGGTGATACATTTTGGAAGATCCAATTCAAGAGCGAACTATACAGTAAATGGAAAAGCCCTGGGGAAAATTGATGTACAGGAAGATCTGGATGTTCAGGTCCATTGTTCCCTGAAGGTGGCAACACAGGTCGATAGAGTGGTAAAGGCAGCATATGGCATGCTTTCCTTCGGTGGATGGGGTATTGCGTACAAGAGTTGGCAGGTCATGTTACAGTTGTATAGGACTTTCGTTCGGCCACATTTGGAATACTGCGTACAGTTCTGGTCACCATGTTACCAATAGCATGTGGATGCTTTGGAGAGGGTGCAGAGGAGGTTCACCAAGATGTTGCCTGATATGGAGGGTGCTAGCTATGAAGAGAGGTTGAACAGATTAGGATTATTTTCATTAAAAAGATGGAGTTGAGGGAGAACTTGATTGAGGTTTACAAAATTATGACAGGTATAGACAGGGTGGATAGCAAGAAGGCTTTTTCCCCAGAGTGCAGAACTCAATTACTAAAGGACCCACGAGTTCAAAGTGAGAGGGGCAAGGTTTAGGGGAGATATGCTTGGAAAGTTCTCCACGCAGAGGGTGGTGGGGGCCTGGAATGCATCGCCAACGAAAGTGGGAACGCTAGTGTCATTTAGGGTGTATCTGGACAGATACATGAATGGGCAGGGAGCAAGGAATACAGATCCTTCAAAAATAGGCAGCAGGTTTAGATCGAGGATCTGGATCGGTACAGATTTGGAGGGCCGTGGAGCCCGTTTCTGTACTGTAATTTTCTTTGTTCTTTTTATTATGAGGGTTTCTGCCTCTAACAGCCTCACAGGCAGATTCCCACCTCCCTCCCTTCAGGTATAAGAGATATTCCTCTCAAACAGGTCAATGTCCCTCTGATCATTGATCCCTCCACCAAGGGAAAGGTTCTGTCCCAACCTCTCCTGTTCTACCCCTCTATAACTGTAAACACCTCAATCATGGCCCCCTCTCAGTCTCCTCTGGTTTCAGGTTCTCTAAGCTGTTGGCTTCACTTTTATTCCTGGTTCAATCCTGTACATTCCTTGACTTTTCCAGGGTTCTCAGGAATTTTGGGTCACAATCTTCATCCTTTCAGGAACATGCTCGCCCTCACTTTCACTGCCACTGACTCTGATATATTCATTCATTGATTGCACAGTTGTAGGGAGTCCTCCCTAGTTTGATACCCCATGCCCCTTGCAATAAAGGTCAACACGCTATTGCCTTTCTCAATTACAGGCTATACCTGCAAACTAAACATTTATGATTCATGTAGGAGGGTGTGTTTGCCAATTCAGGGCTCATATTCCATACTGAATGATGGACGTCTGGCTTTCATGGTCACTGTACAATGGAAACCTGGTTTCCATGGATACTCTACGATCGGAACCTAGTTTCCATGGATATTGAACGATAAGCACCGGGTTTCCATGGACACTGTACAAAGGTGGCCTGGTTTCCATGGATACTCTACAATTGGGACCTATTTTCCATGGATATTGAACGATTAGCACCAGGTTTCCATGGACACTGTACGATGGTGACCTGGTTTCCATGGATACTGGATAATGGAGGGCCTGGTTTTCATGGGCATTGTCCAGTGGGGGCCTGGTTTCCATGGACACTGTACGTTGGTGACCTGGTTTCCATGGATACTGGATAATGGAGAGCCTGGTTTTCATGGGCATTGTCCAGTGGGGGGCCTGGTTTCCATGGATACCATGATGGCAGCCTGATTCCAATAGATACTGTACGAGGGGAACCTAGTTCCATGGGTACTGTATAACAGAGGGCCTGGTTTCCATGGATATTGTACGATGGAGGGCCTGGTTTCCATGGATACTGTACAGTGTGGGTTACCCCAGCTCTGGACCTCTCACCCGAGCCTCCATCTTGTGCATCTGCTTCTTGCTGCTTTTCAGTGCCCCCATCTCAGCTTCATCCAGCTGTTCCTGCAAGTCTTTGACCATCTGTTCCAGGCTCTTTTTGGCCAGTTCCAGGCTGGAGTTGATTTCCTGTTCTCTCTTCAGCTTCTCAGTCAGTGCCGTAACCTGAACAATGAGAAACACGTGCAGTCAGCACTCTCTGAACTGTGCAGGGCAAGGGAGAGTGAGGGCAGGGAGGGTGAGGGGGCGAGAATAGTAAGAATGACCCCCTGTTCTAAAGTTTACTTTTAAACTGGCTGGAACTCTCAGTCAGTCTTTCTGCCCAGGCCTCCTCAGGAATGGGGGCAGCGTCTTTGCGTTTCCAGGGTCTCCAGTCCAATTCCAAATACTGTCCAACCAACTCAGACTGAGAGTAGACTGCCACTGTTAAAGACTTGGGCCACAATAGCTGGGTTGGAGGATTAGATTAGATTACTTACAGTGTGGAAACAGGCCCTTCGGCCCAACAAGTCCACACCGACCCGCTGAAGCGTAACCCACCCATACCCCTACATTTAGCCCCTACCTAACACAATGGACAATTTAGCATGGCCAATTCACCTGGCCCCTACATCTTTGGAATGTGGGAGGAAACCGGAGCACCCGGAGGAAACCCACGCAGACACGGGGAGAACGTGCAAACTCCACACAGTCAGTCGCCTGAGGTGGGAATTGAACCCGGGTTTCTGGCGCTGTGAGGCAGCAGTGCTAACCACTGTGCCACCGTGCTGCCCACAAAGGATCTTTGGTACATTTCTGCAGAGTCGATGGTGGAGGGAGTGTATGGTCGCGGATGTGGTACCAATCAAGTGGGCTGCTTTGTCCTGGATGGTGTCAAGCTTCTTGAGTGTTGTTGGAACTACACCCCTCCAAGCCGGTAGGAAGTATACTTGCCTTGTGCAGATGGTGAACAGGCTCTTGGGAGTCAGGGGGTGAGTTACTCACTGTAGTTTTCCTAACCTCTGACCTGCTCTTGTAGCCATTGTAATTATGTGGTGAGTCCAGTTGAGTTTCTGGTCAATGGTAACCCCCAGGATGTTGATAGTGGTGGATTCAGTGATGGTAACACCATTGAATGTTAAGGGGCGGTGGTTAGATTGTCTCTTATTGGAGATGGTCATAGCCTGGCATTTGCTTAGCACAGGTAAAAACGATGACTGTAGATGCTGGAAACCAGAGTCTAGATTAGAGTGGTGCTGGAAGAGCACAGCAGGTCAGGCAGCATCCGAGAAGCAGGAAAATCAACCTTTCAGGCCTATATTCCTGATGAAGGGCTTTTGCCCGAAACGTCGATTTTCCTGCTCCTCGGATGCTGCCTGAACTGCTGTGCTTTTCCAGCACCACTCTGATCCAGACCCCCAATTGTCTGGCACGAATGTTACTCGCTACTTGTCAGCACAATTTTAATATAAGTCAGGTTCTGACAGGGAGGAGAGTCTGTGGAGCTGGGAACATTACACAGGATTAGGGATAGTGACAGATAGGGATGAGGCAGGATGTGAACTCATTTTTAAAAAAGTGCTGAAATTAAATGAAAGCAAAAACTGAGGATGCTGGAAATCTGAAACAAAACCAGAAGGTGCTGGAGAAACTCAGCAGGTCTGGCAGCACCTGTAGAGAGAGAAAGCAGAGTCAGTGTTGCGTGCCCAGTCAGAACACTGTGTTGTACTTACCTCAGTTTTGGCTTTCCGGGAGTTCTCTGCTTCCATCCGAAATTCTTGCACCAATTTCTCAACTTGCTGGTTCAGTTGCTCAATGTCATATTCATACGTTTTCTTCTGATTTAGGAGGCTTATGTTCTGCAGGTGCGAGAGGGAAGTGCATGAGTTTACCGTCAAATCACATACTTGTTTCAGTGCAGAGGAGGCCACTCAGCCCATCACCTCTGCACTGGTCCTGTTAACTAGCCTGGCTGTATTACCATTCCTGATGAAGGGCTTATGCCCGAAACGTCGATTCTCCTGCTCCTTGGATGCTGCCTGACCTGCTGCGCTTTTCCAGCAACACATTTTCAGCTCTGATCTCCAGCATCTGCAGACCTCACTCTCTCCTCCTGTATTACCTAGTGCCAATCTCTTGCCTTTGCCCCACATACCTGCAAACAAACTTATCCAAACACCCATCCAATACCCCTCTAGAATGCTTCAGTGAACCAGCCCCTACCACATTTCCAGGCAGTGCACTCTCCACCCCGATAACTCACTGGGTGAAAATGTCTTTCTCACTCCACACCTTAAATCCATGTCTTCTCGTTCTTGTTCCTTTTACGAGAAGGGCCAGTTTCTCCCTATCCGCTCTATCTGAATACCTCTATCAGACCTCCCTCTCAGCTTTTCTCTCTCCAAGGAGAATAGTCCCAACTTCCTCAATCAATCCTCATCACTGAAGGTTCTCATTCCTGCGCTCATTCTAACAAATCGCTTCTGCATTTTCTCCAATACATTTGCATCTTTCCTATAGTATGATGCTAATGGCCGTACACAGTACTCCAGCTGAGCTGCAAATGTGTTGCTGGTCAAAGCACAGCAGGCCAGGCAGCATCTCAGGAATAGAGAATTCGACATTTCGAGCATAAGCCCTCCCCTCTCACCCACTCCAACCTCTCACCCTCAGAACGTGCAGCCCTCCACTCCCTCCGCTCCAATCCCAACCTCACCATCAAACCCGCAGACAAGGGAGGCGCGGTGGTAGTTTGGCGCACTGACCTGTAATACCGCTGAAGCCAAACGCCAGCTCGCGGACGCCTCCTCTTATCGCCCCCTTGACCACGACCCCACCTCCCACCATCAAACCATCATCTCCCAGACCATCCAGGACCTCATCACCTCAGGGGATCTCCCATCCACCGCCTCCAACCTCATAGTCCCACAACCCCGCACCGCCCGTTTCTACCTCCTGCCCAAAATCCACAAACCTGCCTGCCCCGGCTGGCCCATTGTCTCAGCCTGCTCCTGCCCCACCGAACTCATCTCCCAATACCTCGACACGGTCCTGTCCCCTTTAGTCCAAGAACTCCCCACCTACGTTCGGGACACCACCCACGCCCTCCACCTCCTCCAGGATTTTCGCTTCCCCGGTCCCCAACGCCTTATTTTCACTATGGACATCCAGTCCCTGTACACCTCCATCCCCCATCACGAAGGACTCAAAGCCCTCCGCTTCTTCCTTTCCCGCCGCACCAACCAGTACCCTTCCACTGACACCCTCCTTCGACTGACTGAACTGGTCCTCACCCTGAATAACTTCTCTTTTCAATCCTCCCACTTCCTCCAAACTAAAGGAGTTGCCATGGGCACCCGCATGGGCCCCAGCTATGCCTGTCTCTTCGTAGGATATGTGGAACAGTCCATCTTCCGCAACTACACTGGCACCACCCCCCACCTTTTCCTCCGCTACATCGATGACTGTATCGGCGCTGCCTTGTGCTCCCACGAGGAGGTTGAACAGTTCATCAACTTTACTAACACCTTCCATCCCGACCTGAAATTCACCTGGACTGTCTCAGACTCCTCCCTCCCCTTCCTAGACCTTTCCATTTCTATCTCGGGCGACCGACTCAACACAGACATCTATTATAAACTGACTGACTCCCACAGCTACCTGGACTACACCTCCTCCCACCCTGCCCCCTGTAAAAACGCCATCCCATATTCCCAATTCCTTCGTCTCCGCCGCATCTGCTCCCAGGAGGACCAGTTCCAACACCGCACAGCCCAGATGGCCTCCTTCTTCAAGGACCGCAGATTCCCCCCAGACGTGATCGACGATGCCCTCCACCGCATCTCCTCCACTTCCCGCTCCTCCGCCCTTGAGCCCCGCTCCTCCAACCGCCACCAAGACAGAACCCCACTGGTTCTCACCTACCACCCCACCAACCTCCGCATACAACGTATCATCCGCCGCCATTTCCGCCACCTCCAAACGGACCCCACCACCAAGGATATATTTCCCTCCCCTCCCCTATCAGCGTTCCGCAAGGACCACTCCCTTCGTGACTCCCTCGTCAGATCCACACCCCCCACCAACCCAACCTCCACCCCCGGCACCTTCCCCTGCAACCGCAGGAAATGTAAAACTTGCGCCCACACCTCCACACTCACTTCCCTCCAAGGCCCCAAGGGATCCTTCCATATCCGCCACAAGTTCACCTGTACCTCCACACACATCATCTATTGCATCCGCTGCACCCAATGTGGCCTCCTCTATATTGGGGAGACAGGCCGCTTACTTGCGGAACGCTTCAGAGAACACCTCTGGGCCGCCCGGACCAACCAACCCAACCACCCCGTGGCTCAACACTTTAACTCTCCCTCCCACTCCACCGAGGACATGCAGGTCCTTGGACTCCTCCACCGGCAGAACATAACAACACGACGGCTGGAGGAGGAGCGCCTCATCTTCCGCCTGGGAACCCTCCAACCACAAGGTATGAATTCAGATTTCTCCAGTTTCCTCATTTCCCCTCCCCCCACCTTGTCTCAGTCGGTTCCCTCAACTCAGCACTGCCCCCCTAACCTGCAATCCTCTTCCTGACCTCTCCGCCCCCACCCCACTCCGGCCTATCACCCTCACCTTGACCTCCTTCCACCTATCCCACCTCCATCGCCCCTCCCCCTAGTCCCTCCTCCCTACCTTTTATCTTAGCCTGCTTGGCTCTCTCTCTTATTCCTGATGAAGGGCTTATGCTCGAAACGTCGAACTCTCTATTCCTGAGATGCTGCCTGGCCTGCTGTGCTTTGACCAGCAACACATTTGCAGCTGTGATCTCCAGCATCTGCAGACCTCATTTTTTACTCCAGCTGAGGTCTAACAAGTGTCTTGTATAAGTTCAAAGTCACCTTTCCGCTCAGGATGAAGGCATCAGGGGTGAGGCAAGCATTTATTGCTCATCTCTAATTGCCCAGAGTCAACCACATTGCTGTGGGTCTGGAGTCACCTGTAGGCCAGACCAGGTAAGGATGGCAGTCTCCTTCCTTCAAGGACATTAGTGAATCCGATGGGTTTTCCCCAATAATTGACAATGGGTTATTAGAGTTTTAGTTCCAGAGTTTTATAAAATTGGATTCGAATTCTACCACCTGCCACAGTGGGATTCGAACCCGGGTCCCCTGAATATTACCTGGGTCTCTGGATGAATAATCCAGTGATAATACCACTATGTTTCCCCTTCTACTCAATAGGAAGTGAGGACTGCAGATGTTGGAGATCAGAGCTGAAAATGTGTTGCTGGAAAAGTGCGGCAGGTCAGGCAGCATCCAAGGAGCAGGAGAATCGACGTTTTGGGCATAAGCCCTTCTTCAGGAATGAGGAAAGTGTGTCCAGCAGGCTAAGATAAAAGGTAGGGAGGAGGGACTTGGGGGAGGGGCGTTGGAAATGCGATAGGTGGAAGGAGGTTAAGGTGAGGGTGATAGGCTGGAGTGGGGTGGGGGCGGAGAGGTCGGGAAGAAGATTGCAGGTTAGGAAGGTGGTGCTGAGTTCGAGGGATTTGAATGAGATACCTGAAACGTCGATTCTCCTGTTCCTTGGATGCTGCCTGACCTGCTGCGCTTTTCCAGCAACACATTTTCAGCCCTTCTACTCAATACCCCTGTTAGTAAAACTAAGAGCACTGTCTGCTTTATTTACTGCTCTCTCCACTTGTCTTGTCACCTTCGACGATCTGTGCGAATAAAACCTGAGATCCCTCTGTTGCTGCCCCACCTTTAGAATTGTCCCTTCCTATTTTATGTTGTCCCCTGGTGTTCTTCTGACCTCACCCTCCTGTAGCATCCTTCACATCCTCAGGAGATCCTAAATAACATTCCAGTGAAGTATGGTTGTGTTGTAATTGAGACGAAGTTGGCGCCCGATTCATGCACAGCAACATCCCAACAGCAACAGCTGGGCTCATCTGTTTCTGGTGAGGTTTCTCTGGCTTTTACACCCATCCATCGAAACATCCAAGACCTGAAAAAGTGCAGCACTCCCTCAGTGTTGAGCTGCAGGGTCAGCTTTGATGTTCATATCCTGTGGTGGGACTTGAACTCTCACCCTCCTGACTCAGAGAAGAGCCAGGCCTGACCCTGAGTGTGAATGGACTCGGGACGCCATTCCACCTTTGAAAGATTCAGAGAGTCATAGGGTTGTACAGAACAGAGACAGACCCTTCGGTCCAACTTGTCCATGCTGACCAGATATCCTAAACTAATCTAGTGCCATTTGTCAGCATTTGGTCCACATCCCTCGCAATCCTTCCTATTCATATACCCACCAAGATACCTTTTAAATGTTATAATTGTACCAGCCTCCATCACTTCCTCCTCATTCCATACACGCACCATCTTCTGCGTGAAAATGTTGCCCCTTCGGTCCTTTTTATATCTTTCCCCTCTCAACCTAAACCTGTGTCCCTGGGGAGAACACCTTTTCTAGTCACTCTATCCACACCCCGCATGATTTTATAAACCTGTATAAGCTTCATTTTCCATTGCTCCAGGGAAAATAGTCCCAGCCTATACAGCTTCTCCCCAGAGCACAAACACGAGCAATTTCCTTATAAATCTTGTCTGATCCCTTTCCGGTTTAACAACACCCTTCCTATAGCAGGGAGACCAGAATTGAATGCAGGATTCCAAAAGCTGGCCCTAACCTATGTCCTGTACAGTCACAACATGGCCTCCCAATGCCTATACCGAATGCACTGGCCTACAAAGGCAAGCATACCAAATGCCTTCTTCATCACCCTGTCTACCTGTGACTCCACCTTCAGACAAAATCCAGCACACACTGCTGATTTGAGCACAGTGAGATCGATCTCCCAATAACACATGGAGATGCATTAGTCAGAGGGAAATGTGTCTGGGTGGGTTACTCTTCAGAGGGTCGGTGTGGCCTGGTTGGGCCAAAGGGCCTGTTTCCACACTGTAGGGAATCTAATCTAATCTAATAACAGGGAAACCCCATGGGCTTCTTCCCAATTTTTGCCTTAACTTCAGCTGAGATTCCAGAGAAATGGAATGATCTGGAATTACAGTGCGAGTTCTGGAAAGATCCAGTGGAAAATTCCAAGCAATATTCCATGAATGAGCTGTGGGGGATGGTGGTAGTTCTTTGGAGGAATGAAACACATTTAGCAGAGCCAGTGGGTTGTGGAGTGTTCAACTAAAGTCTCCTCACTGAGAGATCTGAAGAGGCTGCTGTGGGAAAGACACAGTGGGTCACTGAGAACTGACACAAAATGGAATGGAAACCCATTGGGAATATCATTACTCAGCTGCTGGATGGAATTTTCCAGGTGGGGAAGTGTTCAGAGACTCTGCAAGCTGACCCACTGAGTGCTGTCTCGACTGCATCCTCCCTGTTTCCTACATGGGACCAGCCAATCCTGGAGTGGGATTTGGATTTTTGTCCCAGCGACAGGGGCATGACCCGCTGAGTCACAAAATCTCCATGAACTAGGATAGAGGAAGACGTTACAAAGGACTCAAAGGCAGCACGGGTCTTACGGCTGGTTCTGTCCACTCAATTCCCCTCATTTCCTGTTTCCCTCCTGGGATCTGAGAATGATGACGTTCCAATTTGTTTCTCTCTCGTTTATTCATTCACAGGATGATGGCATCACTGACTAGGCCAGCAGTTATTGCCCATCCCTAATTGCCCTGAGGGCGATTAAGAATCAACCCCGTTGCTGTGGGTCTGGCGTCACATGTAGGCCAGACCAGGTGAGGACCCCAGTTGCTTTCCCTAAAGGACATCGCTGGACTGTTAATCTGCCGACCCAGACAATGTTGTGGGGATCTGGATTTGAATTCCGCCACAAACAGATGGTGGAAATCGAATTCAATGGAAAAGGAAAAAACAAATCTGGAATTGAGAGGAATCCATTGTCCATTGTCAGAAAATCCCAACTGTTTTATCTAATCATAGAATCACTACAATGTGGAGAGAGGCCATTCGGCCCCTCGTGTCTGCACTGACCGGTGGTTCTCACTGCACGCCAATAAGAGTCAGGGATCTAACGCGCGACCATTTGAATTTAGAGATGATGAGATACCTGAGAGAGAATCATTTCTGATCTGTCTCGTCCGTCCTGCAGTTCCTGCTCCGCTGTTTTGCAGTTGCGTTCTGCGGTCTCCAGCAGGTTTCTCACGGTCTCGAGCTCAGCGGTCAGCGTAATTACGCGGCGGTTTGACACATTCAGCTCCTCCTTCAGGCCCTCGTTCAGCTGAGAGCTGGACTCCAGCTGAGCCTGTAATTCCTGGCCGGAGAGCAGAGAGAGAGAGAGAGAGTGGTGAACGAGGAGGGAGAGGGAATGTAATTCACTGACAGCACAGAGGACAGCACACTGCACAATGTGTAACCATTGGAACAAGTTCACCGATTGCAGCTATTAATCTGGCCCAATCAGGGAGCCCTGGCTGACACAAAAGGACGAATTGAGAGTGTGTTGCTGGAAAAGCACAGCAGGTCAGACAGCATCCGAGGAGCAAGGAAATGGACGTCAGGGATGTTGGAATGCCTGACTCAATTAGAGGCAGTGCTGTTGTCAAGGGCTATGCATTGGTGATGGATGGAGGTCTGTGAAAAGTTGTTACACAATGGATAACACACATCCCATACACCACTCCCTCCCAACCCTGCCCCATGTCCCAGAGTGATACAAACATTCACATGGGATTGAACAAATGTCTTGCTGTTGTGACATTGTCTGTATCCAGTGTCATGTGTCGCCACTGTTTCCTGATTGGTCCGATTCGGAGATTATACTAGATGAAAGATTGTAGAATGAGAGAACACAGAGGAGGCCATTCGGCCCGCGGTGCCTGGGTCAGATCTTTGAAAGAGCTGTCCATTCTCAACACAGACGCAGGCCATTTGGCCCATCAGGCCCAAGCTGGTGTTCATGTTGCATGTGAAACTTCCACTTGTTCAGAGCCCAGCAGTGTTACTCCAGATCATTACCCCCTCACTGTGTGGCTAAGGCCATGAGAGGAACAGGGATGGAGCAGTGAGGACAGAGCAGGAGATAGTCAGGCCATGACGGGGCCACAGAGTGACTGTGACTGTGAGGGGTGAGCAAAGGCTCTCAGAGTCAGTGCGAGTTTGCGTGTGAATGTTTGAAAGGATCTCTAGTAGAGTGAGTGAGTGTGAGGAGGGATTTCCCGTGGTGAGTGTGAGTGAGTGAGTGAGTGTGAGGAGGGATTTCCCCTGGTGAGAGTGAGTGAGTGTGAGGAGGGATTTCCCTTAGTGAGTGAGTGAGTGTGAGGAGGGATTTCCCTTGGTGAGTGAGTGAGTGTGAGGAGGGATTTCCCTTGGTGAGTGAGAGTGAGAGTGAGGAAGGATTTCCCGTGGTAAGTGTGAGGAGGGATTTCCCGTGGTGAGTGAGAGTGAGTGTGAGGAGGGATTTCCTGTGGTAAGTGTGAGGAGGAATTTCCCGTGGTGAGTGAGAGTGAGTGTGAGGAGGGATTTCCTGTGGTGTGTGTGAGAGTGAGTGAGTGTGAAGAGGGATTTCCCGTGTTGAGTGTGACTGAGTGTGAGGAGTGATTTCCCGTGGTGAGTGTGACTGAGTATGAGGAGTGATTTCCCGTGGTGAGTGTGAGTGTGAGGAAGGATTTCCCTTGGTGAGTGTGAGTGTGTGTGAGGAAGGATTTCCCGTGGTGTGTGTGAGGGAGTGTGAGGAGGGATATCCTGTGGTGAGTGTGAGTGAGTGAGTGTGAGGAGGGATTTCCCATGGTGAGTGTGACTGAGTGTGAGGAGGGATTTCCCGTGGTGATTGTGAGTGAGAGTGTGCGTGAGGAGGGATATCCCGTAATGAGTGAGACTGAGTGTGAGGAGGGATTTCCCGTGGTGAGTGAGAGTGAGTGTGAGGAGGGATTTCCCATGGTGAGTGTGAATGAGTGTGAGGAGAGATTTCCCGTGGTGAGTGAGAGTGAGTGTGAGGAGGGATTTCCCGTGGTGAGTGTGAATGAGTGTGAGGAAGGATTTCCCACGGTGAATGAGTGTGAGGAGGGATTTCCGGTGGTGAGTGTGACTGAGTGTGAGGAGGGATTTCCCGTGGTGAGTGTGAGTGTGTGTGAGGAAGGATTTCCCGTGGTGAGTGTGAGTGAGTGTGAGGAGGGATTTCCCGTGGTGAGTGAGAGTGAGTGTGAGGAGGGATTTCCCGTGGTGAGTGTGAATGAGTGTGAGGAGAGATTTCCCGTGGTGAGTGTGATTGAGTGTGAGGAAGGATTTCCCACGGTGAATGAGTGTGAGGAGGGATTTCCGGTGGTGAGTGTGACTGAGTGTGAGGAGGGATTTCCCGTGGTGAGTGTGAGTGTGTGTGAGGAAGAATTTCCCGTGGTGAGTGTGAGTGAGTGTGAGGAGGGATTTCCCATGGTGAGTGAGAGTGTGTGTGAGGAGGGATATCCCGTGATGAGTGTGAGTGAGTGTGAGGAAGGATTTCCTGTGGTGAGTGTGCGTGAGAGTGTGTGTGTGGAGTGATTTCCCGTGGTGAGTGAGAGTGAGTGTGAGGAGGGATTTCCCGTGGTGAGTGTGAGTAAGTGTGAGAGAATTCCCGTGGAGAGTGTGAGTGTGAGTGTGTGTGAGGAGGGACTTCCCGTGTTGAGTGAGAGTGAGTGTGAGGAGGGATTTCCTGTGTTGAGTGAGAGTGAGTGTGAGTGTGAGGAGGGATTTCCTGTGTTGAGTGTGAGTGTGTGTGAGGAGGGACTTCCTGTGTTGAGTGAGAGTGAGTGTGAGGAGGGATTTCCTGTGTTGAGTGTGAGTGTGAGTGTGTGTGAGGAGGCACTTCCTGTGTTGAGTGAGAGTGTGTGTGAGGAGGGATTTCCCGTGTTGAGTGAGAGTGAGTGTGAGGAGGGATTTCCTGTGTTGAGTGTGAGTGTGTGTGTGAGGAGGGACTTCCTGTGTTGAGTGAGAGTGAGTGTGAGGAGGGATTTCCTGTGTTGAGTGTGAGTGTGTGTGAGGAGGGACTTCCTGTGTTGAGTGTGAGTGTGTGTGAGGAGGGACTTCCTGTGTTGAGTGAGAGTGTGTGTGAGGAGGGATTTCCCGTGTTGAGTGAGAGTGAGTGTGAGGAGGGATTTCCCGTGTTGAGTGAGAGTGAGTGTGAGGAGGGATTTCCTGTGTTGAGTGAGAGTGAGTGTGAGGAAGGATTTCCCGTGGTGAGTGTGAGTGAGTGAGTGTGAGGATGGATTTCCCGTGGTGAGTGTGAGTGAGTGAGTGTGAGGAGGTGAGTGTGTTTTTGCCCGAACGCACACTGACCTTTGTCTGAGACAATAAGTTGCGGACAGCCCTCTGTGTCTCATTGGCTCTGCGAATCGCTTGGTTCATTTGCTGCTCCATCTCATTGAGGTCGTTCTCCATTTTCTTCTGTATTCGGAGAGCCTCGGTTCTGCTCCTCATCTCAGTCTCCAGGTCAGCCTGCAGGGTGTCTATGGTACGCTGGTGGTTCCTCCTGCAGAGATTACATTCCTCCCAGTTAGATAGAGACACACAGGGCTTTGGGATAATGTTCATTCATGTCATTGAGTGGGATAGCCCTGGTATCAGTAGTTAGCAAGATACACATCCTGGGTGGAGATTCCAGGGGACAATGGGGCCAGGTGCAGGGTCAAACTAACATTGCATCTGTAGTGACAGCAACGAGGTGGACCTCACTGAGTATGAGTTCCCTGATTGGGGCTGTTAATCTGGTCCGATCAGGCAGCCCTGGCTGACAGCTATAAACAGGAGTGTCCACGCCCTGGCGTGCCCATTTGCCACCGGGTGGTGGGGATCCCCAGTGGAGGGCCCTCTATGTGGGAGTCCTCCCCTAATCTCTCGGGGATCTGGGGTGGAGGGTGCTGCACACAGCGGTCCCCTGCAACCGCAGATTGCGGTGGTTCACGGACTCCCAGCCCTTTCTGTGGTGCTGTGGAGTCCGTGGACCATGTGTATATTGGGGTGGGCATTTGCACTCCCTCTTTGATTTCCTCAAAAACCTCCTCCTCTGCTTTTGGTTGCATTTCCGTCCCACGCTCCTGATCTTTGGGCACCCGGTACGGAGGAAGGAGGGCAGGCCTGAAGACCTCCTCGTGGGTCTGCTCCTGGGCCTGGCCAAACTGGCCATAAACAGGTCCAGGCAGCGGGCCTTGGAGGGGGTCGTTAGGGCCGACTGCCTGCCCCTCTTCCGCGGTCATGTTAGGGCCCGGGTGTCCTTGGAGAAGGAGCACGCGGTGTCCACCAACACCCTGGAGTTGTTCAGGGAGAGGTGGGCGCCGCAGGGAGTGGAGTGCATCATTTCCCCCTCCAACTCTATTTTGATTTAGTTCTTGCCCTCCCCTTCACTGTTTGATCACACAGCATTGCCCTTTGATGTGAAGGGCACTGCTCGTCACTGGCCACTCGGGTGTTTTCCTTTCTTCCTGGTGGTGGAAATTTGAATAAAGATTCGTGCACCTTGTGACTTTCACCTGCACACACACACAGCATGGGTGCTGGGGGAATAAATAAGCACTGCCGTAGTTAGCGGTAGTGTGGGGGTAATAAAACTATATAAATAAATAAACAAACAGGGTTGTTGGGGGTTCTGTTGACTCTGAGAGCTGGCTCTGCACCAGCTGGGTCAGTGTCATGTCATGTACCTGTGCCTCTGCTGCTCTTTTAACAAGTTTATGCTGTCCTTGGCTTTTTTTTTCAGAAAGTCATAAATGACACAGACTCCGAAAAGTCTGGGCATGTAGGGTTTCAGGGCCAATTTGATAATAGCTAACAGATACTACCTCAGGCAGAAGGCTTTCAAGTTTAAAAAAAACACAGCTGAAAATGTGTTGCTGGTTAAAGCACAGCAAGTCAGGCAGCATCCAAGGAACAGGAAATTCGACGTTTCGGGCAAAAGGCCTTCATCGGGAATGAATGAATTCATTCCTGATGAAGGGCTTTTGCCCGAAACGTTGAATTTCCTGTTCCTTGGATGCTGCCTGACTTGCTGTGCTTTAACCAGCAACACATTTTCAGCTCTGATCTCCAGCATCTGCAGACCTCACATTTTACTTAAAAAAACACACACACTTATACAATGAAAGGGGGGTGGCTAGTTCTCCCAGCCCAGCTTTACTCTGGTTTGGTTTGGTTTTTAGCAATAGTGTGGACCCAAAGAAGCTGGTCTAAGCTAGCCCTCTCTCTCTCTGACTTCAATCTGTAAGAACTTATGCTTGATTTCACCTTTTGTGCCAAGGGGTGTTCATGGGGATTGTCGCAAGTATTTGGAACAGCATCATTAAGTTGGGATAATCTGTTGGGTGTTTGGAGAGGTTAAAGTTATTCGGTATTCTGTTTTCTGTTGTTTGTGTTTCATTCAGTAATCTTGCAAATAAATTCTGTTTTGTTTAAAACTTAGTGGTTTGACCATTGGTATCTCTCCTGAAAGACCCACGTTAGACCTGCTGAAAACAACTAGCAAAGTTAGGGTCTGGAATACTTTCTTGAAACGTTTTCAATGGTCCATAACAGGTTGGAGCCTCTTTGCAGGATTTATTTTGTAGTTCCAAATTGTTGGACTTGAGGGCAGCGAGTGATAGGTGTTCGTGTCTTTTATTCTGGGTGTTGACTCTGGTTGGTTTAGCATAGCAATGACTCTTTCAGTCATCAAAAGTTTTCTAGGGGTTGGAAGAACTGACTTTGGGGTTTTACAAGGAAGGCCAAGCCGCTGGAATTAGCAGATAATCTGGAGATGGAGCTGCATCCTTCCGTGAGGAAAGAAGAGATAATTACAGCAATAGCTCAGCATTTACATTTGCTGGAAACACTAACAGAACCTTTAGCGATGGCTAAAATTCAACTGAAAATGAAGCAACTTGAGTTAGAGGCGAAAGACAAGGAAAGGGCAACAAAAATGAAACAGTTTGAGGTCTGATAAAGAGCAGAAGAGAGAGGAAAGGAAGAAAGAGAGGGAATTTGAATCTCAGAAATTGGCACTCAGGCAGGAAAGTCAGCTTAAAGGGATAGAGATGAGGACTGAGGGTAAGCTCAGTGAGGAGGAGAGTGAGGATGAGCAAACCCATGGCAGCCAAAGGCCTGGTGGGGATCTGTTTAAATATATTCAAACATTGCCTAAAGCTAATGAGAAGGAGGTGGAAGACTTTTTCATCTCATGTGAAAAAGTGACTAAAGAACAGCGATGGCCAGTGACCATGTGGGTTTTGTTGATTAAACGAAACTTGTAGGTAGAACCGGTGAGGTATTCACATCACTATCAGAGGAGGGATCTGGGGAGGATGAGGGGATGAAGAAATCCATCTTCAGTACATAGGAGCTGGTGCCCGAAGCTTACAGATAACGCTTCAGGAATTAAGGAGAGATCCTGATCAAACCTACAGTGAGTTTGAAAGGATCAAACAAAGTAATTTTGATATGTGGACAAGGGCATTAAAAATAGAGCAAACCTGTGATGCTCTTTGAGGGATAATTAATTTGGAGGAATTCAAAAATTCACTTTCTGAAGTAGTGAGAATTCATGTGGAAGAGCAGAGAGTTAAAACAGCAAGGTTAACAGCTGATAGTTATGAGTTGCTCCATAAAGTGACGTTTGGCTTTCAGAATCAATTTGAGACGGTGAGAGTCCCTCCTGGTCTGAATTGAGTGAGAGAACTCACAGGCCGGTACCCAGGAGAGTGCACACCCCGGAACATCCTGGTTTGGCACAGCTAAATTGCTTAGCAACATCCAAATCAGAACCAATCAAAATAAACATCTGGTTCAATGGTCACCTGGTTCTAATGGGGGTCAATACCAGCGCAGCTGTTTCAGTGACCAGTCTTTAATAACATCCAGAAACAAAAACAGAAGTTGCTGGAAAAGCTCAGCAGGTCTGGCAGTGTCTGGGAAAAGCAATCAGAGTTAACATTTCATGTCCAGGGACCCTTCCTCGGATCTCTCTCTGTGTGTCTGTCTCTTTCTCTCCCCCTCTCTCTCTCTCTATCTCACTGCGGCACTCTGTTCTGCTACCCTGATGCACTTTGTATTGGACAATCTACCTGGTTAGCATGTAAGACAACACTTCACTGTATCTAAATACATGCCAATCAAACTTCAAGCACACTGAATAATGAATGACAATGAGAAGAGGGACAGTGAATACAGGACTGAAGGTGTTATACCTGAATACAGGTAGTATAAGGAATAAGGTAAGTGTGCTTGTGGTGAAGGTTGAAATTGGTAGGTATGATGTAGTGGGCATCACGGAGATCTGGCTGCAAGGAGATCAGGATTGGGAACGGAATATTCAAGGATATACAGCCTATTGAAAAGATAGGCAGGTGGGCAGAGAGGTGGGGGTTGCCTTATTCGTAAAAAATGAAATTAAATCAATAGTAAGAAACGATATAGGGTCAGATGGTGTAGAATCTGTGTGGGTAGAGTTGAGGAACCACAAAGGTAAAATAAAACGGAATTGGAGTTATGTACAGGCCTCAGGAACTGGGGCGCAAGATACACCAGGAGATAGGAAAGATGTGTAGGATAGGCAAAGTTACAGTCATCATGGGGATTTCATAATGTAGGTGGACTGGGAAAATCTTCAACCTCTCCCTGCAGCAGGCCACTGTCCCTGCCTGTTTCAAGAGGGCCAACATCATCCCTGTGCCTAAGAAGGCTCATGCAGCATGTCTCCATGACTACCGCCCAGTGGCCCTAACCTCAGTGGTCATGAAGTGCTTTGAAAGGCTGGTCAAGGCATTAATCAACTCCAGCCTCCCCACTACTCTTGACCCACTCCAATTTGTCAAACAGACCAACAGATCCACGTCAGATACCATATACATGCCCTTCACCCCTCCCGAGAACATCTTGACACCAAGAATAGCTACGTAAGAATCCTACTCATTGACTACAGTTCAACCTTCAACACTATTTTCCCCTTGAGACTGATTACTAAACTTAGTGATCTCAGACTAAGCCCCACTCTCTGTAACTGGATCCTCAGTTTCCTGACCCACAGGCCACCATCAGTGAAGATTGGAGACAATATTTCATCCTCACTAACATCAACATTGGAGCCCCCCAGGGGTGCGTACTCAGCCCCCTACTGTACTCACTGTATCCCCATGACTGTGTCGCCACATGCCAGACTAATGCCATTTACAAGTTCACTGATGACACCACCATAGTTGGTCGAATCTCAGATGATGACGAAACAGGCTACAGATGGGAGTGAAAGACCTGGAAACTGAGAACAACCTAGCTCTCAATGCCAGCAAAACCAAGGAACTCATTATTGACTTTTGGTGGGATGTTACTCATACCCCCCTATACATGAACAGCACAGAGGTGGAATGAGTGGAGAGTGTCAAGCTCCTGGGAGTAGCCATCCACAACAAGCTTTCTTGGACTCTTCATGTGGACACACTGGTTACAAAGGCCCAACAACGTCTCTTCTTCCTCAGGCAGCTGAGGAAATTTGGCGTGACGGCGAATACCCTCGCCAACTTTTATAGGTGCACCATCGAGAGCATTCTGTCTGGATGTATCACTACCTGATATGGCAACTGTACCATTCCAGATCGGAGACGGTTACAGAGAGTGGTGCACTCAGCCCGGACAATCACAAAGGCCAACCTCCCATCGAGAGAATCCATCTCCCAGGCCCGCTGTCAAGGAAAGGTTGCCAACATTCTCAAAGATCCATCCCACACTGGCAATGTTTTTCTACAACCTCTACCATCGGGGAGAAGATACAGAAGCCTGAACACAGGCACCAGCCGGTTTTGAAACAGTTTCTACCCTCCCGTTGTTAGAATACTGAATGGACTCACAAACTCTTAACATTCACCTGTACCTGTATTTTTGTTTTGAGAGTAGGGATAAAAGGGTCTGTCTTGGATGGCAGCTGGTGATAGGTGGCATTCGGCAAGGCTCAGTGTTGGGACCACAACTTTTCTTTTTATGTACTTCTGAGGTTCTATAAGGCTCTGGTCAGGCCACATTTGGAGCATTGTGGTCTGTTTTGAGCCCCATATCTGAGGAAGGATGTATTAGCCCTGGAGTGGTTCAGAGGAGGTTCGCAAGAATGGGCCCTGGAATGAGAAGCTTAACATATGAGGAATGTTTGAGGACTCTGGTTCTATACTCGATGGGGTTTAGAAGGATGAGGGGGGATCTAATTGAAACATACAGAACACTGAATGGCCTGGACAGAGTGGATGTTGGGAAGATGCTTCCATTGGCAGGAGAGACTAGGACCAAGGGAATAGCCTGAGAGTAAAGGGAAGACCTTTTAGAACGGAGATAAGGAAAATCGTCTTCAGCCAGAGAGTGGGGAAACCAATGAAATTCATTGCCACAGAAGGCTGTGGGAGCCAGGTCATTGAGGATGTTGTGTTCAATTCTGGGCACCTTATTTAAGGTAAAATGTTAAAGTCCTGAAAAGAATTCAAAGGAGATTTACTAGAGTGATAACAGGAATGAGCGATTTTAGATACAAGGAATGGTTAGAGAGATTGGGCTTATTCTGCTTGGAGCAGAGAAGATTAAGAAGTGACCTTATTGAGGTGTCCAACATTATGCACAATTATGCCTCTCCCTTTGCTGGCAATGCGTTCTAGGCACCCACCACCCTCTGTGTAAAGTATTTGCCGCGTGTATCCCCCTTAAACATTTCACCCCTCACCTTGAAGGTGTGACCTCTCATTATTGAATCCCTCACCCTGGGAAAAAGCTTATCTCTACCCACCCTGTCTATACCCTTCATGATTTTGTAAACCTCAACCAAGTCCCCCTCAATCTCCTTTTTTCTAATGAAAACCATCCTAACCTACTTAACCTCTCTTCATAGCTAGCACCTTCCATAATAGGCAACATCCTCGTAAACCTTCTCTGCACCCTCTCCAAAGCGTCTACATCCTTTTGGTAATGGGGCGACCAGAACTGTACACAGTATTCTAAATGCAGCTGAACCGATGTCGTGTACAATTTTAACATGACCTGCCAGCTCTTATACTCAATACCCCGTCTGATGAAGGCAAGCATACCATGTGCCTTCTTGACCACTCTATCCACCTGTGCAGCAACCTTCAGGGTACAATGGACCTGAACTCCCAGATCTCTGTGATCATCAACGTTTCCCAAGGCTCTTCCGTTTACAGTATAATTCTCTCTAGAATTAGACTTCCCAAAATGCATCACCTCATATTTGCCTGGATTGAACTCCATCTGCCACTTCTCCGCCCAGCTGTCCAGTCTATCTATATCCTCCTGTATTCTTTGTCAGTTCCCTATGCTTTCTGTTACTCCACCAATCTTTGTGTCATCTGCAAACTTGCTGATCATACCAACAGTGCCCTCTTCCAGATCATTGATGTACATCACAAACAACAGTGGCCCCAGCACTGATCCCTGTGGAACACCACTGGTCACCTTTCTCCATTTCAAGAAACTCCCTTCAACTACTATTCTGTATCCTGTTGCTCAACCAGTTCTTCATCCATCCAGCTAGAACACCCTGCACACCATGTGACTTCACTTTCTCCATTAGTCTACCATGTGGAACCTTATCAAATGCCTTGTTAAAGTCCATGTATATGACATGTAGAACCCTTCCTTCATCTATCAACTTGGTCACTTCCTCTATTAAGTTGATAAGGCACCATCTTCCCTGCACAAAACCATATTGCCTATCACTGATAAGCCCATTGGCTTCCAAATATAAAGAAACACTATCCCTCAGTACCTTCTCCAGCAACTTTCCCACCACTGACATCAGGCTCACTGGTCTGTAGTTACCCAGAATATCCATACCACCCTTCTTGTACAGGGGGACAACATTAGGGGTGGCACGGTGGCACAGTGGTTAGCACTGCTGCCTCACAGCGCCAGCGACCTGGGTTCAATTCCCGACTCAAGCGACTGTGTGGAGTTTGCACGTTCTCCCCGTGTCTGCGTGGGTTTCCTCCGGGTGCTCCGGTTTCCTCCCACAGTCCAAAGATGTGCGGGTCAGGTGAATTGGCCCTGCTAAATTGCCCGCAGTGTTAGGTAAGGGGTATATGTAGGGGTATGGGTGGGTTGCACTTCGGCGGTTCGGTGTGGACTTGTTGGGTCGAAGGGCCTGTTTCCACACTGTAAGTAATCTAATCGAATGAGCAACCCTCCAGTCCTCCGGCACCTCACCTGTGTTTAAAGATACCACAAAGATATCTGTCAGGGCCCCAGCTATTTCCTCTCTCGCCTCCCTTAGCAACCTGGAATAGGTCCCATTCGGTCCTTGGGATTTGTCCACCTTAATAACCTCTAGCCTACCCAACACATCTCCCCTACTTATGTCAATGTGATCCAGAGTAAACAAACTTCTATCTCTAAACTCATCATCCATCATATTCCTCTTCTCAGTGAACACTGATGCAAAGTAGAAAATGTGTTGTTGGTTAAAGCACAGCAGGTTAGGCAGCATCCAAGGAACAGGAAATTCGACGTTTCGGGCATAAGCCCTTCATCAGGAATGAGGAGAGTGTGCCAAGCAGGCTAAGATAAAAGGTAGGGAGGAGGGACTTGGGGGAGGGGCGATGGAGATGTGATAGGTGGAAGGAGGTCAAGGTGAGGGTGATAGGCCGGAGTGGGGTGGGGGCGGAGAGGTCAGGAAGAAGATTGCAGGTTAGGAGGGCGGTGCTGAGTTGAGGGAACCGACTGAGACAAGGTGGGGGGAGGGGAAATAAGGAAACTGGAGAAATCTGAGTTCATTCCTTGTGGTTGGAGGGTTCCCAGGCGGAAGATGAGGCGCTCCTCCTCCAGCCGTCGTGTTGTTATGTTCTGCCGGTGGAGGAGTCCAAGGACCTGCATGTCCTCGGTGGAGTGGGAGGGAGAGTTAAAGTGTTGAGCCACGGGATGGTTGGGTTGGTTGGTCCGGGCGTCCCAGAGGTGTTCTCTGAAGCATTCCGCAAGTAAGCAGCCCGTCTCCCCAATATAGAGGAGGCCACATCAGGTGCAGCGGATGCAATAGATGATGTGTGTGGAGGTACAGGTGAACTTGTGGCAGATATGGAAGGATCCCTTGGGGCCTTGGAGGGAAGTGAGGGAGGAGGTGTGGGCGCAAGTTTTACATTTCCTGCGGTTGCAGGGGAAGGTGCCGGCAGTGGAGGTTGGGTTGGTGGGGGGTGTGGACCTGACGAGGGAATCACGAAGGGAGTGGTCCTTGCGGAACGCTGATAGGGGAGGGGAGGGAAATATATCCCTGCTGGTGGGGTCCGTTTGGAGGTGGCGGAAATGACGGCGGATGATACGTTGTATACGGAGGTTGGTGGGGTGGTAGGTGAGAACCAGTGGGGTTCTGTCTTGGTGGCGGTTGGAGGAGCGGGGCTCAAGGGCGGAGGAACGGGAAGTGGAGGAGATGCGGTGGAGGGCATCGTCGATCACGTCTGGGGGGAATCTGCGGTCCTTGAAGAAGGAGGCCATCTGGGCTGTGCGGTGTTGGAACTGGTCCTCCTGGGAGCAGATGCGGCGGAGACGAAGGAATTGGGAATATGGGATGGAGTTTTTACAGGGGGCGGGGTGGGAGGAGGTGTAGTCCAGGTAGCTGTGGGAGTCAGTCGGTTTATAATAGATGTCTGTGTTGAGTCGGTCGCCCGAGATAGAAATGGAAAGGTCTAGGAAGGGGAGGGAGGAGTCTGAGACAGTCCAGGTGAATTTGAGGTCGGTAATGCAAAGTAATCATTCAGACTCTCACCCATTCTCTCAGATTCGGCTTACAGCCTTCCTTAGTTATCCTTTAGTCGACCAATCCTTTCTCTAGTTACCCGCTTGCTTCTTATATAACAATAAAAGGCTTTGGGATTCTCCTTAATTCTGCTCGCTAAAGCTATTTCATGAACTCCTTTTAGCCCACTTGATTCTTCATTTAAGGCTTGCCCTACTCTTCTGATATTCCTCCAGGGCCCGTTCTGTTCTTAGCTGCCTGGACCTTATGTATGCTTCCCTTTTCCTCTTGGCTAGTCACATGATTTCTCCTGTCATCCACGTTTCACGAAGCTTGCCTTTCCTATCCTTTACCTTCAACGGGACATGCCTATCCTGCACTATCTTTAACCGATCTTTGAGAGTCTCCCACATCTCAAATGTGGACCTTCCCTTCAAATAGCTATGTCAAATCCACATTTCCCAGCTCCTGCCAAATTTTGATATAATTGGCCTTGACCCAGTTTAGTACTCTTCCCTTAGGACCACTCTCATCTTTGTCTCCAAGTATTTTAAAACTTACAGGATTGTGGACACTATTCCCAAAGAAATCCCCCACCGCAACTTCTACCACTTGTCCTGGCTCGTTCCCCAGTACCAGGTCCAATAGGCCCCTTCCCTCGTCAGACTATTGACATACTGCTCTAGAAAACTCTCTTGGACACTTCTTATAAATTCTGTCTCATCCAGATCTCTGACACTAAGTGTATCCCAGTCAATGTTGGGAAAATTAAAATCTCCCATTACCACGACCCTATTGCCTCTACATCTTTCCATAATCTGTTTACCTATTTGTTCTTCTACCTCACACTCCAGCCCTCCATAGTGTCCTCCTATAGCACAGTCATGATATCGTCCCTGACCAGCAATGCAACTCCACCTCCCTTTTACTTCCCTCCCTGTCTGGTCTGAGTGTCTATATCCTGGAACATTTAGTTGCCAGTCATCATGCCCTTCCTTCAACCAAGTCTCTGTGATGGCAATAACATCATACTCCCAGGCACCAATCCAAGCCCTAAGTTCATCTGCCTTACCCACTACACTCCTCGCATTAAAGTAGATGCACTTCAGGCCACCAGTTCTTTTGAGCTCACCTGCTCTCGGCCCACTATTCCCCTTATTAATGTTATCTTCATGATCCTTACAGTCCCCAGTCTCCACCTCACTGCCTACTTGTTTTCTCTGGGGGTTCCCAGCCCCACATTAGTTTAAACCCTCCCCAACAGCAGGAGCAAAACCTCCCCAAAAGACACTAGGCCCAGTCTGGTTCAGATGTAGACTGTCCAATTTGTAATAGTCCCACCTTCCCCAGAACAGTCCCAATGTCCAACAAATCTGAACCCCTCCCTCCTACACCATCCCTCAAGCCCCACGTGTTCATCCTGCCTATTTTTTCATTTCTACGCTGGCTAGCACGTGGCACTGGTAGTAATCCCGAGATCGCTACCTTTGAGGTCCTCCTCTTTAACTTCTCCCCTCGCTCCCTGAATTCTGCTTTCAGGACCTCATCTTGTTCTTTTGCTTATATCGTTGATGCCTCTATGCACCAAGACAACTGGCTGTTCCCCCTCCCCTTTTAGAATGCTCTGCAGCTGCTGGGTGACATTCCTGATCCGAGCAACATACCATCCGGGAGGCCTATTTTCAGCCACAGAACCGCCTATCTACTCCCCTCACAATAGAATTCCCTATGACTATGGTCCTACAAGTCTTTTTCCCACCCTTCCAAACAGCAGTGCCCACCACGGTGCCATGATCCTGACAACTGCTGCCCTCCCCTGGTGAGCCATCTCCCCCAACAGTATCCAAAGCGGTATCCCTGTTTTGGAGGGAGATAACCACAGGGGACACCTGCACTGCCTTCCTACTCTTTTTCTGCCTTTTGGTCACCCATTCACTGTCTCCCTCAGTAATTCTAATGTGACCAGTTCACTAAACATGGTATCCACGACCCCCTCAGCATCGCGGATGCTCCACAGTGAGTCCATCCTCAGCTCCAGAGCCGTCATGTGATCAAACAAGAGCTGCAGCTGGACACACTTCCTGCAAGTGTAAGGGTCAGGAACGTCAGCCACGTCCCTGAGCTCCCACATCAGGCAAGAGGCACATGCCACGGGTCTGAGCTCCCCTGACATTGTAAGCCTTAGCTTTATATCAACTAACTAAAACCAAACAATGCACTTAAAGAGATGAAACAAAGAAAAAACCTCAGCTGCTGCCCAATAATATACCAAGTCCTTCCCTTCCTGGTATCCTCCTGGTCCCATTATCACCTCCGCTCTGTCTCCTGCTGCTCCCGGACAGGGAACAGTGCCTCCTTCTCCACTGTGGAATTCTATGATTGTATAATCTCTGCCCCTCTCTAATTTAGGCATCGTGTACACGCCCATTTTGTATTGGTTCGCCACAACTGGACTTACCTTCAGTTGCCAAGGCCCCCAAGTTCTGGATTTGCCTTCCTACACCTTCGTGCGTCTCCACCTTACATCCTACCTGTGGACACTTCTTATACCCTCTTGGATGTCTGATTTACCCCTCTTCCTGGGGGCCAGTGTTATACTTTGTTTCAGGATGCTCCTATGACAGTGGGGCATTTCATTGTTTACAGGTGCTGTAAAGATGCAGGTTGCTGCTGTTAGACTTCCCAGTGGTTGTTTTCTTGTTAGTAATGTATCTGATTGGCTGAATGAAACACCCAGACTGTGGCCAGCAATAGCAGTCACATTATCTGGGACATGAATGCAGTAATAAACACCCTTGCTTTCCCTCTGTCAATGATCGATGTTCACCAGTTTCCTCATTTCCCCTCCCCCCACCTTATCCCAGATCCAACCTTCCAAATCGGCACCGCCCTCATGACCTGTCCTTCCTGTCCACCTTCCTTCCCACCTATCCACTCCACCCTCCTCTCCGATCTACCACCACTAACCCCACCTCTATCTCCCTATCGCACTCTCATACCTTCCCCCAGCCCCATCGCCCTATCCCACTTATCTCTCCATCCCCTCGGCTCATATTCCTGATGAAGGGTTTATGCCTGAAACGTCGATCTCCTGCTCCTCGGATGCTGCCTGACCCGCTGTGCTTTTCCAGCAACACGCTCTCGACTCGTGATCTCCAGCATCTGCAGTCCTGACTTTCTCCGAAGTGATTAATGTTGGCAGAGTAGAGGTCACCCTGCTTCCTAGTGTGCTTCCTCCTCCTTACCTCACGCTGGCCAGCTCATCATCCTTCTCCTTTAGTTTTCTCTCATTCTCACTCTGCAGCTGACTCAGCTCCACCTCATGACGGCTGCTCCTGTTCTCCGCTGTCTTCAGCTCATTCTAACACACAACAAGAGAGAAGCAGTGAGTGACAGTGGCACAGGGAGATTCCAGAGAACACTGTTAGTCCTGCCTGTCTCAATCTGTCAAGGGTCTTTGGCTCCACTCAATTATTCACATTCTCAAAAGGAAGTTCAACTCCCTCTCTCACACCATGGAACTCTCTGTCAGTCAATTGTTCAATGGATCCTGTAGTCCTGTATTTTGATGTTATAGAGTCATAGAGATGTACAGCACGGAAACAGACCCTTCGGTTCAACCCATCCATGCCGACCAGATATCCCAACCCAATCTAGTCCCACCTACCAGCACCTGGCCCATATCCCTCCAAACCCTTCCTATTCCTATACCCATCTAAATGCCTCTTAAATGTTGCAATTGTACCAGCCTCCACCACTTCCTCTGGCAGGTCATTCCATTTATGTACCACTCTCTGCGTGAAAAAGTTGCCCCTTAGGTCTCTTTTATATCTTTCCCCTCTCACCCTAAATCTATGCCCTCTAGTTCTGGACTCCCCAACCCCAGGGAAAAGACTTTGTCTATTTATCCTATCCATGTCCCTCAGAATTTTGTAAACCTCTATAAGGTCACCCCTCAGCCTTCGACGCTCCAGGGAAAACAGCCCCAGCCTGTTCAGCCTCTCCCTGTAGCTCAAATCCTCCAACCCTGGAAACATCCTTCTAAGTCTTTTCTGAACCCTTTCAAGTTTCACAACACCTTTCCGATAGGAAGGAGACCAGAATTGCACGCAATATTCTGACAATGGCCTAACCAATGTCCTGTACAGCCGCAACATGACCTCCCAACTCTTGTACTCAATACTCTGACCAATAAAGGAAAGCATACCAAACGCCTTCTTCACTATCCTATTTACCTGCGACTCCACTTTCAAGGAGCTATGAACCTGCATTCCAAGGTCTCTTTGTTCAGCAACACTCCCTAGGACCTTACCCTTAAGTGTATAAGTCCTGCTAAGATTTGCTTTCCCAAATGCAGCATCGGCTAGTTCTCCCTGTATTCCATGAGACCTAACCTTGCTAATCAGTCTCCCATGGGGAACCTTGTCAAACGCCTTACTGAAGTCCATATAGATCACATCTACTGCTCTGCTCTCATCAATCCTCTTTGTTACTTTTTCAAAAGACTCAATCACGTTTGTGAGACATGATTTCCCATGCACAAAGCCATGTTGACTATCCCAAATCAGTCCTTGCCTTTCCAAATAAATGTACGTCCTGTCCCTCAGGATTCCATCCAACAACTTGCCCACCACCAAGGTCAGGATCACTGGTCTATAATTCCCTGGCTTGTCTTTACCGCCCTTCTTAAACAGTGGCACCACGTTTGCCAACCTCCAGTCTTTTGGCGCTACAAAACTTAACTAAATGATTAAGGTTCATTGAACTTCTTATCAGCAACACATCACCTGAAATACAGGCCGTCAGGTTATCCTACTGTACAAGTAACACCAGAAAAGGAGTGCAAACTGTGAAGAAAATGTGAGTCTGTGAAGGTTATTTGTATTAAAATAACTACAGTACAATTGGGACCGTTAGCCTGCTATGTCCAGTTCACACAGTCCAGAACTAAACACCAATACTTCGGCTGAGGTTAAAAGAAACAACATCTGACGTTAGCTTATATCTCAGACCAATGTACGATATACCTTTAAAGGACAGGGTCATGATGTCACCACCGTGGGCAGCACGGTGGCACAATGGTGAGCACTGCTGTCCCAAAGCGCCTGAGACCCGGGTTCAATTCCCGACTCAGGCGACTGACTGTGTGGAGTTTGCACGTTCTCCCCGTGTCTGCGTGGGTTTCCTCCGGGTGCTCCGGTTTCCTCCCACAGTCACAAAGATGTGCGGGTCAGGTGAATTGGCCATGCTAAATTGCCCGTAGTGTTAGGTAAGGGGTAAATGTAGGGGTATGGGTGGGTTGCGCTTCGGCGGGTCGGTGTGGACTTGTTGGGCCGAAGGGCCTGTTCCACACTGTAAGTGATCTAATCTAATTGTGATGAAGGGCTTATGCCCGAAACGTCGAATTTCCTGTTCCTTGGATGCTGCCTGACCTGCTGTGCTTTAACCAGCAACACATTTTCAACCAAATCTAATCTAATATCCTGGCCTCTGATATGAAGCTCACAGTTTCCATGGTTACTGAGCTCTGTCCTTTTGCAGCAGGACACAGAGTAATGTGGGCTAGGGCATCTGAACTGCTTAGTGTGAGCAGGCACACACAGGTGCCTGAGATTGTAACGTACATTTATAAATGGCAGCTGATGCAAGAAAAGTTCAGTGAATGATGCAGTACTCCGTGAGCCACGTTTCATCATTATGTAGGCAGAAGTGGGTACTGCTGCTGCTGGAGATTAGCGTCAAGATTAGAGTGGTGCTGGAAAAGCACAGCAGAATCGGCAGTATCTGAGGAGCAGGAAAATGACCTTTTCGGGCATAAGTCCGTCATCCAGAATCTGATTCTTGATGAAGGCCATCTGGGTTGTTCGGTATTGGAACTGGTCTTCCTGGGAGCAGATGCGGCGGAGACGAAGGAATTGGGAATATGGGATGGCGTTTTTACAGGGGGCAGGGTGGGAGGAGGTGTAGTCTAGGTAGCTATGGGAGTCAGTCGGTTTATAGTAAATGTCCGTGTTGATTCAGTCGCCCGAGATAGAAATGGAGAGGTCTAGGAAGGGGAGGGAGGAGTCTGAGACAGTCCAGGTAAATTTGAGATTGGGGTGGAAGGTGTTAGTAAAGTGGATGAACTGTTCAACCTCCTCGTGGGAGCATGAGGTAGCGCCAATATAGTCATTGATGTAGCGGAGGAAAAGGTGGGGGGTTGGTGCCAGTGTGGCTGCGGAAGATGAAGTTCCAATACCGGACAACCCAGATGGCCTCCTTCTTCAAAGACTGCAATTTTCCCTCAGACATGATTGACCATGCCCTCCACCGCATCTCCTCCACTTCCCGCTCCTCCGCCCTTGAACCCTGCCCCTCCAATCGCCACCAGGACAGAACCCCACTGGTTCTCACCTACCACCCCACCAACCTCCATATACAGCGTATCATCCGTTGTCATTTCTGCCATCTCCAAACGGACCCCACCACCAGGGATATATTTCCCTCCCCTCCCCTATCAGCATTCCGAAAAGACCACTCCCTCCGTGACTCCCTCGTCAGGTCCACACCCCCCACCAACCCAACCTCCACTCCCGGCACTGTCCCCTGCAACCGCAGGAAATGCAAAACTTGCGCCACACCTCCTCCCTTACTTCCCTCCAAGGCCCCAAGGGATCCTTCCATATCTGCCACAAATTCACCTGCACCTCCACACACATCATCTATTGCATCCGCTGCACCCGATGTGGTCTCCTCTATATTGGGGAGACGGGCCGCCTACTTGCGGAACGTTTCAGAGAACACCTCTGGGACACCCGCACCAACCAACCCAACCACCCCGTGGCTCAACATTTCAACTCCCCCTCCCACTCCACCAAGGACATGCAGGTCCTTGGACTCCTCCATTGCCAGACCATAACCACACGACGGCTGGAGGAAGAGCGCCTCATCTTCCGCCTAGGAAGCCTCCAACCACAAGGGATGAACTCAGATTTCTCCAGTTTCCTCATTTCCCCTCCCCCCACCTTGTCTCAGTCCCAACCCTCGAACTCAGCACCGCCCTCCTAACCTGCAATCTTCTTCCCGACCTCTCCGCCCCCACCCCACTCCGGTCTATCACCCTCACCTTGACCTCCTTCCACCTATCACATCTCCATCGCCCCTCCCCCAAGTCCCTCCTCCCTACCTTTTATCTTAGCCTGCTTGGCACACATTCCTCATTCCTGAAGAAGGGCTCATGCACGAAACGTCGAATCTCCTGTTCCTTGGATGCTGCCTGACCTGCTGCGCTTTTCCAGCAACACATTTTCAGCTCTGATCATGATGTAACAGGAGCTAACATAAGTATCAGAGAATGATACTGCCAGACCATTATGATAATGCCACGTCATGTCTTGATGAATCCCACGCAAATTCAACATAACTTCTTTCCTTTTGAACTCTTTGCCCTATTGGTATGGTCTGGGATAACATATGGTTAAATTGATCTCTCAATCTGTCCTTTAAGCTGTCCTGACATGATTCCTGAAGAAGGGCTTCTGCCCGAAACGTTGAATCTCCTGTTCCTTGGATGCTGCCTGACCTGCTGCGCTTTTCCAGCAACACATTTTCAGCTCAGTCACACACCCAGGTTCCTTTGTTCTCCTGCTTGCTTTAGATTTGTGTTGTTTATTTGGAATTATCTCTCAGTGTTCTTCTTATCAAAGGGGTGCCTCAGTGGTTAGCACTGTTACCTCACAGCACCAGGGACCTGGGTTCGATTCCAGCCTAGGGCGACTCTCGGTGGGGAGTTTGCACATTCTCCCTGGGTCTGCGTGGGTTCCCTCCCACAGTCCAAAGATGTGCCGGTCAGGTGGATTGGCCATGGGAGATTGCCCAGTGTCCAGGGATGTGTAGGCTAGATGAATTAACCATGGGAAATGGCTTCAATGGGCTGAATGGCCTGCTCCCACGCTGTAGGTATTGTATACCATGGTCATTTGACAATTTTACCTGAGACTGCCCCATCCCCGGTACTCCCCCACACCCTCCAGCCCCCACCTCCTGCCCACTGACAGCTGCGGCTGCTTTGACTGGTGAAAGGTGAAAGGGTTGTACCTGGAGATCCTCCAGTGCCACCTCTAGCTGCGTGTGTTCCTCTTGGAGCCGTTTCCTTATCTTGTCCGTCTCGTGCCAGTGCTGTGTGGCTTCATTCAGCTGCTCTGTCAGCGAGGCAATCTCCTCTGGTTTGGGAGAGAGAGAGGAACTGGGTTAATCCATCGCTAAGTTGACAGAGCAGCAAAGACCATCTGTTTTGGAAGACCCGCCAACCTTTTCCAGCAAATATAGAGCCATCAGCAGGTTCAGGCCATTTGGCCCATTGCTGTTCCTTTCAATGAGATCATGACTGTTCTGATATTCCTGATCTGCTGTTTGCTGCTTTTTCCCTGGAACCCTTGATTCCCTTACTGGTTAAAAATCTATCTCAGACCTGAATATGCTTAAATTACATCAAAACTAGGAGCAGCAGCAGGCCATTCAGCTATTTGAGTCTGCTGTAACATTCACTATGACCCTGGCTGATCCTCCTTCTCAAATCCACATTCCTGCTTTCTCACTATACCCCTTGATGCCTTTAAAATTAAGACCATAAGACATAGGAGTGGAAGTAAGGCCATTCAGCCCATCGAGTCCACTCCGCCATTCAATCATGGCTGATGGGCATTTCAACTCCACTTACCAGCATTCTCCCTGTAGCCCTTAATTCCTTGAGACAACAAGAATCTATCAATCTCTGCCTTGAAGACATTTAGCGTCCCGGCCTCCACTGCACTCCGTGGCAATGAATTCCACAGGCCCACCATTTTCTGGCTGAAGAAATGTCTCCGCATTTCTGTTCTGAATTGACCCCCTCTAATTCTAAGGCTGTGTCCACGGGTCCTAGTCTCCTCGCCTAATGGAAACAATTTCCTAGTGTCCACCCTTTCCAAGCCATGTACTATCTTGTACATCTCTATTAAGTCTCCCCTTAATTTTCTAAACTCCAATGAATACAATCCCAGGATCCTCAGCCGTTCCTCACCTGTTAGACCTACCATTCCAGGGATCATCCGTGTGAAATTGATGTATTAATCTTTTTCTTGAATATACTCAGTGAATTGGCCTCCAAATCCTCGTGTATGTGTATGAGCTGCCAAAGGATGTGGTGGAGACTGGTACAATTGCAACATTTAAGAGGCATTTGGATGGGTATATGAATCGGAAGGGTTTGGAGGGATATGGGCCGGGTACTGGCATGTGGGACTAGATTGGGTTGGGATATCTGGTTGGCATGGATGGGTTGGACCGAAGGGTCTGTTTCCGTGCTGTACATCTCTATGACTCTAAAGCATGGAAACAGACCCTTCACTTCAACTCATCCATGCCAACCAGATATCCTAATCTGATCTAGTCCCATTTCCCAGCACTTGGCCATATCCCTCCAAACCCTTCCTATTCATATACCCATCCAGATGCCTTTTAAATGTTGTAATTGTACCAACCTCCACCACTTCCTCTGGCAACTCATTCCATACACGTACCACCCTCTGTGTGAAAACATTGCCCCTTTTAAATCTTTCCTATCTCACCTTAAACATTTGCCCTCTAGTTTGGATTCCCTTACCTTGGGGAAAAGACCTTGTCTATTTATCCTATCTATGCCCCTCATGATTTTGTAAACCTCTGTAAGATCACCCCCAAGCCTCCGACGCTCCAGGGAAAACAGCCCCAGCCTATTCAGCCTCTCCTATAGCTCAGATCATCCAACCCTGGCAACATCCTTGTAAATCTTTTCTGAACCCTTTCTAGTTTCACAACATCTTTCCTCCTTCAAAGAATTCCAATAGATTGGTTAAAGTGAATTCCTCTTCACTGTTCCTTTAGGTTTTCTAAGTGTGCTGTTATCAGCTGTTGACTGGTTCACTGACTCAAACACATGACCCATGACGCACGCCACACTGAGTGCTGTATTGTTTTCTGTTGCCTGCCTCCTTCTCATGTTACTTTCCAGTCTGATGGAACCTTTCCTGAATTGAACACAGTTTGTTGTTACACCAGCACATCTTCCATCTCATTAACCACCAGTGAGATCCTCAGATGAAGACCATTGGGACGCGGACACCTATGAACAGCAGTCCCATCAGTTTGTTCAGTCTACTCCCCACCTGATGACAGTTCTCTGTTCATTCAACCTCCAGTTATTATTGGGGTGGTTTTTGTATCCTCTATAGTGAAGACTGAGGTAAAATATTAATTGTCTATGTCTCCCTTTTCTTATTATCCGCAATTATCTCCCCCATTCTCACTCTGGAGACTCAACACTGACTTTACTTATCCATTACCTGTATAAGCATATAAATTAGGAGCAGGGGTAGGGGATATAGGCCTGCCCTTCATCAGGACTCCTGATTCCTGATGAGGGCTCCAGCCTGAGATGTTGATTGTCCTGCTCCTCGGATGCTGCCTGACCTGCTGTGCTTTTCCAGCAACACACTCTCGACTCTGACCTCCAGCATCTGCAGTCCTCAGTGTCTCCGAATGGCAGGACCATTCTGGGGGAGAGATTGGTTCGGCTCAGCCTGTGTTCACCGGCATTTAGAACGATGAGAGGGAGATCTGATTGAAATGTATACAATTCAAGCCATAGAGTCATAGAGCTGTACAACATGGAAACAGACCCTTCGGTCCAACTTGTCCATGCTGACCTGATATCCCAACCTAATTTGATCCCATTTGCCAACACTTGGCCCATATCCCTCCAAACCCTTCCTTTTCATATACCCATCCAAATGCCTTGTAATTGTACCAGCCTCCACCACTTCCTCTGGCAGCTCATTCCATACACGTACCACCCTCTGTGTGAAAATGTTGCCCTTTAGGTCTCTTTTATATCTTTCCCCTCTCACCCTAAACTTATGCCCTCTAGTTCTGGACTCCCGCCACCCAGGGAAAAGACTTTGCCTATTCATGGCCCTCATGATTTTATAAACCTCTATAAGGTTACCTCTCAGCCTCCGACACTGCAGGGAAAACAGCCCTAGCCTCTCCCTACAGTCCAAATCCTCCAACCCTGACAATATCTTTTGTGAAGGAAAGCATACATCTCTGAGTAACACGTGGTGTTGTGTAATGGGTGCATGTTGTCATATAGTCCTTGGATTTCCAGAAGGCATTTCATATGTTGCAGCACAAAAGGCTGATGGTGGAAGGAGGTAACATACCAGCAGCTGATTGGCCGGTTGGCAGGAAACAGAGAGCATGCATCAATGGGTATTGAGATTGGCAGGATATGATGTGTCCCTACCAGGATCTGTATGTGTTTATAATTTATATCAATCGTTCAGAGGAGAGGACTGAAGGCATGGGAGCTATCAGATATTCCAAAGATAGGTCAGGATGTGAAGGTGTAGACCAGCGTAGAGAAGGTTTATGTGACTGAACACAAATCTGGCAAATGGAGCATAATGTGTGAAAATGTGCGATTTGTTCACCTTGGCATGCAGAATTCAGATGCTGAGTGTTAATTAAGCAGAGATGTTTCAGAACTCTGAGGCGCAGAGGGATCAAGGTGTTTGAGAGCTTGACACTAAGGTACAGCACACACTCAGGTACAGCACACACTCAGATACAACACACACTCAGGTACAGCACACACTCAGGTACAGCACACACTCAGATACAACACACACTCAGGTACAGCACACATGCAGATACAACACACACTCAGGTACAACACACACGCAGATACAACACACACTCAAGTACAGCACACACGCAGATACAACACACACTCAGGTACAACACACACTCAGGTCCAGCACACACGCAGATACAGCACACACGCAGATACAGCACTCACTCAAGTACAGCACACACGCAGATACAACATACACTCAGGTACAGCACACACTCAGGTACAACACACACTCAGGTACTGCACACACTCAGGTACAACACACACTCAAGTCCGGCACACACTCAGGACCAATATACGCTCAGCAAGGCTAATGCAATGCTATCCTTTAATAGGCAAGGAATTGAACATGAATATGAATGTTCCCTTTCTGTTACACAGAGCTTTGGTGAGGCCAGTTTGTACATACTGTATTCAGTTTGGATCTCCTTATTTTGGAACGGGTCTAACTGCCCTGGAGGTGATTCAGAGGAGGTTTACTGGATTGAAGCCTGGAGTAGAGGGTTGTCTGGAATGATTGGAGAGGCTAGGTATGTTTCTATTGGAGTTTAAAAGGGAAACGATAATTGGATTGGAAGAGTGTAAAATGTTAAATGGTCTTGAAAAGGTGGATGTGGAAAAGATGTTAGCTCTTGGTGGGTCAGTCCTGAACCAGGGAGCGCTGGTTTAAAGTTAGGCGTTGTCTTTGCAGAAAGTGATGTGGGAAACCTATTTTCTGTCAGAAGGTTGTGTGACCTGGGAGTCTTCCAGATCGGAAAATTCTGGAAGTGGGGATACATAGATTGTTGTCAGTCAGGGAATTAAAGATTATGGGGGTGTACCGGGGCAAGAGGTGGGAATGTGGAATTCCAAACTTAATCCAATCAGCCATTGAAAGGTGATGCAGGCTGAGGACCTGAATGATCTCCTATTTCATTGTCTGGTCTTCCAACTCACGCCATTTTCCACACTATCCCCGAAAAGAAACTAGGAACAAGAGTGTGATCATCCAACTCTGTAAATATTCCCACTTTCTTCCATTAGTCCTAAATCATAGAATCTGTACAGATACAGGCCATTTAGCCCATCAAATCTGCACTGGCCCTCCAAACAGCATCCAACTAAGACCCACTCCCCTACCCTATCCCCACAATCCCACATCTCCCACCGCTAACCCACCTAGCCCACACTCAATGAGTAAGTTTGCAGATGACACCAAAATTGGATAGTGAAGAGGGTTACCTCAGATTACAACAGGATCTTGATCAGATGGGCCAATGGGCTGAGAAATAGCAGATGGGGTTTAATTTAGATAAATGCGAGGTGCTGCATTTTGGGAAAGCAAATCTTAGCAGGACGTATACACTTAATGGTAAGGTCCTAGGGAGTGTTGCTGAATGAAGAGACCTTGGATTACAGGTTCATAGCTCCTTGAAAGTGGAGTCGCAGGTAGATAGGATAGTGAAGAAGGCATTTGGTCTGCTTTCCTTTATTGGTCAGAGTATTGAGTACAGGAGTTGGGAGGTCATGTTGCGGCATTGGTTAGGTCACTGTTAGAATATTCCATGCAATTCTGGTCTCCTTCCTATCGGAAAGATGTTGTGAAACTTGAAAGGATTCAGAAACAATTTAAAATGATGTTGCCAGGGTTGGAGGATTTGAGCTATAGGGAGAGGCTGAACAGGCTGGGGCTGTTTTCCCTGGAGCGTCGGAGGCTGAGGGGTGACCTTATAGAGGTTTATAAAATCATGAGGGGGATGGATAAGATAAATAGACAAAGTCTTTTCCCTGGGGTGGGTATTCCAGAACTAGAGGGCATTGGTTTAGGGTGTGAGGGGAATGATATAAAAGAGACCTCAGAGGGTACATGTGTATGGAATGAGCTGCCAGAGGAATGGGTGGAGGTCAGTACAATTACAACATTTAAGAGGCATTTGGATGGGTATATGAATAGGAAGGGTTTGGAGGGATATGGGCCTGGTGCTGGCAGGTGGGACTAGATGGGGTTGGATCGGTGTGGATGGGTTGGACCGAAGGGTCTGTTTCCGTGCTGTACATCTCTATGACTCTAACTTAGTATGGCCAACCCATCTAACCTGCACATCTTTGAGCTGTGGGAGGAATCCATGCAGACATGAGGAAAACATGCAAACTCCACATATACAGTCACCCAAGGGTGGGATTGAACCTGGGTCCCTAGTGCTGTAAGGCAGCAGTGCTAACCATTGAGCCATCATATAGTATATTGAAGTCTGATGAACTCAGTGTTTAACCTGAGTTTCCATAGCCCCCAGAGTAGAGAGTCCCAGTGATTCTGAGTGAAGACATTCCACCACTGCATCCTCTCTGAAACACTGCCCCCACCCCACCAAATTCTGGATCCTCCCTAGCCACGGGCAACATCCTTCCTGCCCCCTCTCTGTGCAATGCTCTCTGAATGGTCTCCTCCTGTTCCTATCTCTTAGAAAGGGACGTCCCTTTGAACCAATGAACCAATAATCAGTGCCCGGCAACTCTTTCTTTTCAATTAGTGAAAGCTGGTTCTGAATTGAACATTACAGCTGTTTGTATGCATTGGACCCTGTCAATAGGCACTTAGGATGTTCGAGATGGAGTCGGATGGGGACTTGCAGATACTAAACATATCGAGGGATATGTGGGAATATTAAGGGATGGGGAATATCAAGTGATATGAGGACATATTGAGAAATGGGGAATATCGAGTGATATGAAGGAATATTAAGGAATGGGGGGTTATTTATGGATATGGGGGAATATTGAGGAATGGGGAATATCAAGTGATATGAGGGAATATTGAGAAATGGGGAATATAGAGTGATATGAAGGAATATTGAGGAATGGGGGAATATCGAGTGATACGAGGGAATATTAAGGAATGGGGGATTATTGATGGATATGGGGGAATATTGAGCAATGGGGAATATCGAGTGATATGAAGGAAAATTAAGGAATGGGGGAATATTGAGTGATACGAGGGAATATTAAGGAATGGGGGATTATTGATGGATATGGGGGAATATTGAGGAATGGGGAATATCAAGTGATATGAGGGAATATTGAGAAATGGGGAATATCAAGTGATATGAAGGAATATTGAGGAATGGGGGAATATCGAGGGATATGAAGGAAAATTGAGGAATGGGGGAGTATTGAGTGATACGAGGGAATATTAAGGAATGGGGGATTATTGATGGATATGGGGGAATATTGAACAATGGGGAATATCGAGTGATATGAAGGAAAATTGAGGAATGGGGGAGTATTGAGTGATACAAGGGAATATTAAGGAATGGGGGATTATTGATGGATATGGGGGAATATTGAACAATGGGGAATATCGAGTGAAATGGGGGAATATTGAGGAATGGGGGAATCTTGAGAAATGGGAGAATATCAAGGGATATGAGGGAATATCAAGGGATGGGGAATATCGAATATGGGTGAATATTGAGGAATATAGGGAATATATCACTGAGGTAGAGGTTCAGCTGTGATCCAGTTGAATAACAGAGCAGCTTGAGGGGCTGAATGGCCTCCTGCTCCAATTCCCCATGTAGTCCAGGGCAGTACGGCTGCCTCTTACCCAGGTGGTGCTTGTTCTCTCTTCTCAGCGCCTCTCTCGAATCGACTGCCTCATCGAAGGCCGATTTGAGCTTCAGTAGCTGGGTGCTTATCTCCCTCGTCTCTCCCTGTGCTGCCTCCAGCTCAGCCTGGGACTGCTCCAGTTTCACCCTCCACTCGTTCAGGGCCTTGTCGAAGTTTTGCTGCTTCCTCTCGAGGGTGGCGGACACAGCGTGGGATCTCTCGACCTCGGCGTTGAGGTCCCCCACCTCCGCCTGGAGCCGGTTCTTGACCTTTTCCAGGGCAGCGCACTTGCTGCCCACTGCCTCAGCCTTGTCCTCCATTTCCTGAAGGCGGGCAGCGAGATGCTTCCTGACAGGGAGGGGAGGGGGACACACAGAAACACAAAGGGAGTCACAGAGTCCCCAGGACACAATGGAACGTTGCTCACCCACGATTAAGGGAGGGAGTGCTGTCCTGACAAAGGGACCCTCCATTGGATGAGACATTAAACCAAGGCCCTGACTCCCCTCCCAGGGACAAGTAGAGGATCCCATGACACTTATGGACTCCATATGTGAAACTGACACCCTCAGAACCAGCTGGATTTGGGATTTTCCCAGATTTTGGATGACCCACGACAAGGCTGGAGGGTGGGCATAGGTTCTCAGTTGTTATACTGTGCAGGAAACATAGAAAATAGGAGCAGAGGGAGACCATCCGGCCCCTCGAGCCTGCTTCCCCATTCAGTATGGTCATGGCTGGTCATCTGACCCCCACCCCGTCCTCCTCCCCTACCCCTTAATCCCCACGAACTGTGTCCAATTTTATCCTCAATTCTATAGTTCCAGGCATCTCCTTACAGCCTTTCTTAAATAAAGATACAACATTAGTCACCCTCCAGTCCCCCAGCACCTTTAGTGATACAATTATTTCTGCTATGGGCCCCACGGGCCCCACAACCTTCTCCCTGGCTTCCCACAGCGTCCTGGCATAGACTTGCTCTGATCCCAGAGATTTATCCACCTTCATGTTTTCTAAGATCTCCAACACTTCCTCTTCTGCAAGGTCTACTGTTTTCAAAGCATGAACATTTATTTTCCCTGAGTTCTCTAGCCTCCATTTTAGGCCCTACAAGTCCACACCGACCCTCTGAACAGCAACCCCACCCCTCCCCCCCTTTGACTAATGCACCTAACAACTATGGACAATTTAGCACATCTTTGGAGTGTGGGAGGAAACCGGAGCACCCGGAGGAAACCCACGCAGACACGGGGAGAACGTGCAAACTCCACACAGTCAGTCCCCCTGGGCTGGAATCGAACCTAGGACCCTGGTGCTGTAAGGCAGCAGTGCTGACCACTGAGCCACCATGCTGCCCTCTTTATTTCTTTCTCTACAGTAAAAACTGATGCAAGATATTTATTTAGTGTTGCTCCTATCTCCAAGGTCCAACACAGAGATGACCTTGTTGATCTTTAAAGGGGTGCTGCTCTCTCTCTCTCTCTCTCCCTCTCTCTCGTTGCTCTGAAATCAAACTGGGCACAATGATGGAAACACTCATCAGGTCTCCCTGTGGAGAGCGTGAATGTTTGCTGTCCCCAGTTCGAATCCCCCCTGAGGTCACCATTGTGATCTCTGTCTCTCTCTCTCTGTAGGTGTTGCCTGACAACTGACTGTTTCCAGCACCTTCTATCCTCAGCTGTGGGAAAGAGTGCAGGTTTTAAAGTTCAAACACTGTACTTGGCCTCCTCCAACTCGGCCAGTTTCTGGACTCCATCTGCCTCGTATTTTGACTTCCACAGCGCGGCGTCCGCAATGGCCTTGCTGAGGCTCTTCTGAAGGAGGGCCCGTTCTTCCTGCTCCTCTTCGTTCTGCCCCCGGAGGAACTCGCAGTCATTGCGGGTGTCCTGCAGGCTCTGAGCTAGTCCCATCCGGAGCTGTGGACAGAGGGCACCCACTATCAAATACAACAACAACCTGCACTCGCACGGCGCAACAGGGAAACGGCCCTGAGGCATTTAATGCCAAGCTGCGGGAGATCTTCACCGGGTGAGCAGGAGGTTTTTGGACGGTGGAAGGTGACATGGTGTGGGGGGTGTAGAAACTACGTTCACCCCATCAATTGGGATTGATTTCAGCAGCAACTTACATTGATATAGCTCCTGTCTTGTTAAGACCATAAGACATAGGAGTGGAAGTAAGGCCATTCGGCCCATCGAGTCAACTCCACCATTCAATCATGGCTGATGGGCATTTCAACTCCACTTACCAGCGTTCTCCCCGTAGCCCTTAATTCCTCAAGACAACAAGAATCTATCAATCTCTGCCTTGAAGACAATTAGCGTCCCGGCCTCCACTGCACTCCGCGGCAATGAATTCCACAGGCCCGCCACTCTCTGGCTGATGAAATGTCTCCACATTTCTGTTCTGAATTGACCCCCTCTAATTTTAAGGCTGTGTCCATGGGTTCTAGTCTCCTCGCCTAATGGAAACAATTTCCTAGCGTCCACCCTTTCCAAGCCATTGAATGTCGTTGAATGTGAAGGTGTATGTCACAGGAGGGACAGCAGACTTCAACACCAAGCCACCAAGAGAGAAAATGGTGACCAAAAGGTTGGTCAAAGATGTTGGCTTGAGAGAACACCTTCCGAGGAGGAGAGTGAGGTTGGGAGGTGGAGGTTTGGGAGGGGGTCGGGGGGAGCAGTGTTCCCAGAGTTTAGGGCCTGGGTAACTACAGCCCTGACCACCCCAGTGCTGAGTTAAAGGGAGTGGGAGTGCCAGAATTGGAGGAGCACAGATACCCTCTTGGAGGGGTTTTAGGGCTGGAGGGCATTACAAATAAGAGGAGAAGCAAGAGCCTCTGGGGAATGTTTTACATTCGAAGTATCAGCAAGCTGGGAGCCTGTGTGGGATTGAGAGTTTTCGGAGTAACTGGCAAACTGCACACAGTGGGATGGGCAGCAGGACTATGGAGGAGTTCTCGTTTATTGAGAGTGAGAGTAACAAAGCAGATCGCAAATCTCTAAATCAGGGATTCAGAAACAGACTGGGTGAGGCAGATGCACTTAAAAATATTCATATCTATTACTGCGTAGTGATCTGGACAATATATAACTTTACATTTCGATTTTGTGTGTTATTAAGGAGTTGGGGTGCGGGGGGGTGGAGGACATCGTTTTAGTTTCCGTTTTACAACTTGGCACAAGGATGTCCTAAACTCGTTTCTTTATAAGCAATTTAATGTGGTTTTACAACCCTTGACTCTGTGGGAATTTGTGGCGTAGTGCATTAAAATAAAACCATGCTGTTGCCTAGCGACAGGGATTCAGGGTCACACAGAGACAGAGAACACTCTGGAAGGGAGTCAGTCACTCAGTATGGATGGATGCGCCATATTGTGGAGGCAGGACTGTTAAACCCGTCAGTGAGAAATCCCACAAAACTGGCTGGGAACTGGCTTCAGGAATTGTGTGTTTGCTCTGAAGTTAACGCAGCAATCAGTTTACCTTTCCATTCGTTTACAGTATGTCAGAGAGAGATACCAGCTAAAGAAAAAAGCATCTCATGACATAAGCCATTTTTGGAATACTGCGTTCAATTCTGGTCTCCCTGCTATAGGAAAGGTGTTGTGAAACTTGAAAGATTTACAAGGATGTTGCCAGGGTTGGAGGGTTTGAGCTACAGAGAGAGGCTGAACAGGCTGGGGCTGTTTTCCCTGGACCATCGGAGGCTGAGGGTTGACCTTATAGAGGTTTATAAAGTCATAGAACATAGAACAATACAGCGCAGAACAGGCCCTTCGGCCCTCAATGTTATGCCGACCTGTGAACTATTCTCAGCTCATTGCCCCTACACTATTCCAAAATCATCCATGTGCTTATCTAAGGATTGTTTAAAACTCCCTAATAGAACATAGAACATAGAAAATACAGCGCAGTACAAGCCCTTTGGCCCTCGATGTTGCGCCGACCCAAGCCCACCTAACCTACACCAGCCCACTATCCTCCATATGCCTATCCAATGCCCGTTTAAATGCCCATAAAGAGGGAGAGTCCACCACTGTTACTGGCAGGGCATTCCATGAACTCACAACCCGCTGAGTAAAGAATCTACCCCTAACATCTGTCCTATACCTACCACCCCTTAATTTAAAGCTATGCCCCCTCATAATAGCTGACTCCATACGTGGAAAAGGTTCTCATGGTCTACCCTATCTGAACCCCTAATCATCTTGTACACCTCTATCAAGTCACCCCTAAACCTTCTTTTCTCCAATGAAAACAGCCCCAAGTGCCTCAGCCTTTCCTCATACGATCTTCCTACCATACCAGGCAACATCCTGGTAAACCTCCTCTGCATCCGTTCCAGTGCCTCCACATCCTTCCTATAGTATGGCGACCAAAGCTGCACACAATACTCCAGATGCAGCCGCACCAGAGTCTTATACAACTGCAACATGACCTCAGGACTCCGGAACTCAATTCCTCTACCAATAAAGCCCAGTACGCCATATGCCTTCTTCACAGCACTATTTACCTGGGTGGCAACTTTCAGAGATCTGCGTACATGGACACCAAGATCCCTCTGCTCATCCACACTACCAAGTATCCGACTATTAGCCCAGTATTCCATCTTCTTGTTACTCTTACCAAAGTGAATCACTTCGCACTTACCTACATTGAACTCCATTTGCCACCTTTCTGCCCAGCTCTGCAGCTTATCTATATCCCACTGAAACTGCCACATCCTTCCTCACTGTCAACAACCATTCCACCAACTTTCGTATCATCTGCAAACCTGCGCACCCATACTTCTAGCCCCTCCTCCAGGTCATTTATAAAAATGACACACAGCAATGGTCCCAAAACAGATCCTTGCAGAACACTGCTGGTAACTGCACTCCAAGATGAACCTTTAACATCAACTACTACCCTCTGTCTTCTTCCAGCCAGCCAATTCCTAATCCAAATCTCCAATTCACCCTCAATGTCATACGTCCGTATTTTTTGCATTAGCCTACCATGGGGAACCTTATCAAACGCCTTACTAAAATCCATATACACCACATCCACCGCTTTATCCTTGTTCACCTCCTTAGTCACCTTCTCAAAGAATTCAATAAGAGTTGTGAGGCACGACCTGCCCTTCACAAAACCATGCTGACTATCCTTGATCACATTATTCCTATCCAGATGTGGCTGAGTTGACTACATTGGCAGATAGGGCTTTCCACACCCGTACCACTCTCTGAGTAAAGAACCTACCTCTGATGTCTGTCTTAAATCTATCACCCCTCATTTTGTAGTTATGCCACTTGTACAGACTCGTACATGAGGGGCATGGATAGGATAAATAGACAAGGTCTTTACCCCAAGATGGGGGAATCCAAAACTAGAGGGCATAGGTTCAGAGTGAGAGAGGAAAGATTTAAAAGGGACCTGAAGGGCAACTTTTTCACGCAGAGGGTGGTATGTTAATGGTCTGAGCTGCCAGAGGATGTGGTGGAGGCTGGTACAATTGCAACATTTAAAAGGCATTTGGATGGGTATATGAATAGGAAGGGTTTGGAGGGATATGGGCCGGGTCCTGGCAAATGGAACTAGATTAGGTTGGGATATCTGGTCGGCATGGACCGGTTGGACCGAAGGGTCTGTTTCCATGCTGTACATCTCTATGACTGTGAGGAATTCACCAGAAGGAATCTCAGGCAACTGTGCTAACTGGGGCAAAAGGAGCAGGTGTGGGAATCATTGTCAGTCAGGGAGCCTTGGTGTTTGTCTGGATATTACTGGAATTAAAGAAATAGTGTGAGTTCAAATCATTTTTTGTGTTTGTGATTGAACCTTTTCAACTTTTCTTTTATAGTACAGTCCAGTTTTTCCTTCTTGTTTAATAAACACATTATCTTTGTTATTGGAAGTACACTGACAAACTCATGGATAAGAAGAAACAAAGGACTGTCCATCCATGTTTCATTCTGGGATCTGTTATTAACATCAGTTTAGGTCAGAGCACCATTCAGGAAAGATGTTTTTGGAAAGTACTGAATTAATACGTATGATTTTAAGAGGTATATTTTGTCCTGGCATTTTTTTGTGAAGGGAGGTTGAGACAGAGGTACAGAGCAGTCTGCTCAGAGCCAATAAAGTAAACAGCTTGTGAAATCTTGGGTTTTGTTTTAAGTTAGAACAATAGAAGCAGCCTGAATGGGTGGGGTCAAGCTCCCACAGAAACAGCATGTTTAGCTTTAGCTCTCTGCAGTTGCAGATGTGGAAGCTCGCATTCCTCTCTCTCTGTTACAGCTAAAAGCTCGGGTTCTCTTCCTGCAGCTAGAATAGCTTGTGAGATAATCGATTTTACTGAATTTGCCTTTACCAAGGGTGTGCTGCTGAGAGTTTACTATTTGGGAACAGTTACTGTTTAGGAGTTGAATAATCTATTGTTCTGTTAAGTTTTCCAATAAAGTTATTCCAATTCTTTCTGTTGTGGCATTGTAACTCTAGTGTGTGTGAATAAAATGTGTTTTGCTTTAAATGTGGTAGTTTGACCAATCAAAATGGACTCAGAATACAACTCCAGGCACCTGCCTTTAAACTAAGGAACAGACAGGATCCAGACTATCTTCTTTATATCCCTTGAGGGGGGTTTGGTCTGGTTCATAACAATACCATTGTTAACATTGATTCTGGGTATGCATTTGAAGGATTTCCAGAACTGTGAGATATGTGTTTTCACCACGCAGTCAGACTGCAGTGACTGTCACACAGCTGCTATGATATTGTGTCTGTGTGATTGAGACTGACACTCAGTAAGTATTGACTGCCCATCCCTTGGGGACATACACCTTACTGGCTTCACCAGGCCATCTCAGATGCTGCAAAAACTTGGCCAAATCCGACTTGAACTGGATCACAGTTTGCAAATTGGCAGTGGGAATCAAGGGAATGAAAAATACCTCATGTACCCCAGAGATTTTTGGGGAAGGTTGGAGGGAATAAGGACAACTAAATTGCAAAGCAACAACATGAAAGCACAAAGGAACAGGAGTGGGAACTCCTTCAAATGTGTGATGAACCTATTGGCACCATGGATTCTATAAAAGGAAACGTGAGCATTTCCAGTAACCATGGCATATCCCGGAAATAACCCAATAAGGATCTGCTGGGGTGAGATATATGGGAGGGAGGGCGTTATGAGGAAGAACGATTTCACCCAGCACTTAGGTCATTGTCCTTAACCCACTCCGAGGGGGTGGTGGGACAATCAGAGGGCATCAATGATTTCAGAAGGAAATTGGGTGGACATTGCTGAGAAACAAATTTGCAGCATTAGGAGAATTGGATGGGGAATCGGGAGTGACGAGATTATAGTACAGAGGGCTGGCATGGCAGCGATGGGCTGAACAGACTCTTTCAGTGCCACAGTCGAGAGTGTGTTGCTGGAAAAGCACAGCAGGTCAGGCAGCATCCGAGGAGCAGGAGAATCGGTGTTTCGGGCCAGAGCTCTCCATCAGGCCCTTCCTGAAGGGCTCTGGCCCGAAACGTCGATTCTCCTGCTCCTCGGATGCTGCCTGACCTGCTGCGCTTTTCCAGCGACACACTCTCGGCTCTGATCTCCAGCATCTGCAGTCCTCACTTTCTCTTTCAGTGCCAGAGTGACTCTCTGAATCCAATCTGAACCTTGAGGATTAGAAATGGGTGGGGAGTAAGGGCCAATTGTACCACAATATCTGTGAGGGGAATTGTACCACAATATCACGGAGGTTAACGTAGCGTCAATCTGACCACTTCCACCATGGGGACTGCAGCTGTTCAAGATGGCAGCTCACCACCACCTCTCCAGGGCAACTAGGGACAGGCGATGAAGGCTGGCCTTGCCTCTCACACTTGCAGCAAGTGGGGTGAAAGGTCAGAGTTTTGGTTTGGGGTTTACCCCTGTTAGGAGTGAGGGTGAGTATGGTAGGCCGAGGATACAAACCTTCGATTCCTCCTGCAGCTGGTTCCTCAGCTCCTCGAGCTGCTGGTTCATGGCCATTTTAACCCGAGCGGACTGTGCGATGAGAGCATCCCGTTCCTGTAGCTGGTGTGACAGCTCCCCTGAAAGCGGAGACACATCGGGATCACATCCAGGCAGGAGCCAATGGGCATTGTCCGTACACACACAGAACAGTCACTCGTCAGAGCTGGCTCACGATACACGCCCTGGTCTAGAAAAGCATAGAACCCCTACAGATACAGTGCAGATACAGGCCATTGGGCCCATTGAGTCTGTGCTGACCCTCCAAAGAGCATCCCAGCCAGACCCACTCCCACCAGCCCATCCCTGTGTCTGCATGACTAATCCACCGAGCCTGTACACCACAGTGTCACTTAGCATGGCCAAGGTGAGGACGGAACTTTCTGGAAATGGGATGTTATGGTATTGTCATTTTGTAGATCAGGGAGTGAACCAGGCCCTTTCTGCAAGTTGCCCTGGTGATGGGGGGGGATGGAGCTGGGGAGTAGTGGGGACTCTGTGTAGGACAGCGTTCCATATGCCAAGCGTTGAGGTGACAATACCGTCTTGGAGAGAGATTGTTTTCTGTGCATCCAGCAACTTTCCTGGACGGAGAGGAGCCGGGAAAGGAAATGGACAACGAACCGGTAAATCCCTGTTTGGAGACAGGGTGTTGGCAACAGGCAACGATCAATTTCAAACAGGGAATTGGAAAGACGTCTGATGGAAACTGAGTCATTGGAGGGGACTATGGTGATTGAGAGGATTGATGGGATGAGGGGGATTGCTTGGCCGAGGGCCAGCATGGCCTCAATGGGATGAACAGCCTCATTCTGCGGGAGGACATTTCCCCGTCAGTCTGCTCTGCTCGCCATCCACAGCCCAGATCCACTTCTCCCAGATCCCAGACTCTCTCCAAGCCGTACTCCCTCCGTTCCACACACCTGCCTCAGATTTTGTCCTTGTCATGTGTGCTCGAAGGTTTTGCAATTCACTCTGAAGTTCCTCCACTTTGCATTTGGCGTCTCTCGCTTCAGCCTCATGTGCGTGACAACGTCTCTCAAACTCAACCTGAAAGAGAGGGAATTCCGCAGTGAGACCTGCCCGTGACAGTCTATCCACATCCTAGCTTGTGGGGGGTAGAGAATCCAACCAATCAGAAACCCCGACCACAGTGACTTCCGCACATCAACCAGGGCAACAACATACCACAGGGCTGAGGGAGTGCCGCACTGTCGGAGGGTCAGTGCTGAGGGAGTGCTGCACTGTCGGAGGGTCAGTGCTGAGGGAATGCCGCACTGTCAGAGGGTCAGTACTGAGGGAGTGACGCACGGTCAGAGGGTCAGTGCTGAGGGAATGCTGCACTGTCACACGTTCAATGCTGAGGGAGTGCCGCACCATCGGAGGGTCAGTGCTGAGGGAGTGCCGCACTGTCAGAGTGTCAGTACTGAGGGAGTGCCGCACTGTCACAGGGTCAGTGCTGAGGGAGTGCCACACTGTCAGAGGGTCAGTGCTGAAGGAGTGTCACACTGTCAGGGTTAGTGCTGAGGCAGTATCGCACTGTCAGAGGGTCAGAGCTGAGGGAGTGTCGCACTGTCAGAGGGTCAGTGCAGAGGGAGTGCCGCACTGTTGGAGCGTCAGTACTGAGGGAGTCCTGCACAAAACAATAGTGAAGGAGATGATTGATGCTGGACTGGAAACAGTAACTCTGTTTCTGTCTCTACAGATGCTGCCAGTCCTGCTGAGTTCCTCCAGCACTTTCCATTTGCAGGTGGGACTGGTTGAGTTTGGGAGTGTGGTTGGGGTGGACACTTTGGACTGAATGCTGTGTTTCCCTGCTGTTGTGTGACTGTGTGAGCGGTGGAACTGGGCTGTAATATCTTGCCGTCCCGTCTGTGAGTGGGACCCGATGCCAGGTGACCACATAGCTGGCCCTGAGCTCTCTGAGCTGTGGTACCTTTGCTCTGGAGAGTTGGTCAATATTTGCAGTCATCGTGTCCATGTTGGTTTTCATGGCCTGCTTCTCCTTCTCGAGGTTTTGTCTGGCGTACTGCAGCTTCTCGACCTGCTCCTCCAGGTCGCCCACTGTGCCCAGCTGTTTCCTCTGGAGTTCCGCTGCCGCCTTCTCCTGGCACAGGCGGCTCTCCTCCAGCTCCCTGCGTAGGCGTTGGCACTCTGCCTCCTGCCTCTTGGTCAGCTCTGCCTGTGAGCTGCTCTGGCCCCCGGCGTTTTGGAGCTGCTGGGTGAGCTCCTGGACCCTGAGCTCGAGTTCAGCTCGCTGCCGCTCACTCCTCGCTCGCGCACTCTGCTCACTCTCCAACTCCTCGGTCAGCTCCTGGTTTTGACCCTGCAACAGGATCCAACAACGACAGCAGCAACAGATCACACCGTGACACAGGAATCTACATATGTCTGCGTTTGATTCATTGTTGTCACGTGTACAGTGATACAGTGAAAAGTGTTGTTTTGTGTGCTACTTAGGCAGATCGTAACATATAAAGTGCATCAGGGTAACAGAACAGAGTGCAAAATACAGTGTTACTGCCGCACAGAGAGAGATCAGAATTAATATTTGAGAGGTTCTGATAATGGCAGGAAAAAGCTGCTCCTGTGTGTGAGGGCAACATGTGTAGTAGTAATTTATTGATAGAAATGTTTATGAAAATACAAAAAAATGTGTATAAGTCACCATAAGCTGGCGTCATTTTAATTATATAAATTAAGAAAGTTTAATACAGATAAATGTGAGATGCTGCATTTTGGAAAGGCAAATTAGGACAGAATTTATACACTTATGGAATGTTTTCGAACAAAGAGACCTTGGAGTGCAGGTTCATAGCTCCTTGAAAGTAGAGTTGCAGGTAGATAGGATAGTGAAGAAGGCGTTTGGTATGCTTTCCTTTATTGGTCAGAGTATTGAGTACAGGAGTTGGGAGGTCATGTTATTGCTGTACAGGACATTGGAATAATTGCACACAATTCTGGACTCCCTGCTATAGGAAGGATGTTGTGAAACTAGAAAGGGTTCAGAAAGGATTTACAAGGATGTTGTCAGGGTTGGAGGATTTGAGCTACAGGGAGAGGCTGAATAGGTTGGGGCTGTTTTCCCTGGAGCGTCAGAGACTGAGGGGTGACCTTACAGAGGTTTATAAAATCATGAGGGTAAATAGACAAGGTCTTTCCCTAGGGTGGGGGAATCCAGAACTAGAGAGCATAGGTTTAGGGTGAGAGGGGAAAGATATAAAAGGGACCTAAGGGGCAAGTTTTTCACACAGAGAGTGGTACGTGTATGGAATGAGCTGCCAGAGGACGTGGTGGAAGCTGGTACAATTGCAACATTTAGGAGGCATTTGGATGGGTATATGAATAGGAAGGGTTTGGAGGGATATGGACCGGGTGCTGGCAGGTGGGACTAGATTAGGTTGGGGTGTGTGTGTGTGACCTTCACCCTCACAGAACCTCACTCTCTCAGTCCCTCGCTTTCTCAGACACACATTCTCTCAGTCACTCACCATCTCAGTCTCTCACTGTCTCAGACCCTCACTCGTATAGCCCTCATGCGCTCAGATCCTCCCCTTCAGAGACCCTCCCCCTCAGAGCCCCTCAGTGTCTCAAACACTCAATCTCTCGGTCCCTTGTTGTCACAGTGGTTACTGGGTAGTGTCAGGGCTGCAGCCTGTGAGTACGGCCTGAGTTGGGAACATCTTGGTGAAGTACTGGGTGAAGTAAATACCTGCAGCTCCTTCAGCCTCTTCTGCAGCTTTGAGATTAAACTCTGGTCCTCACTGATAGTTGTCTGCAGCTCACCGATCTCAAACTCCCGCCTGGAAATGAGCAGAGGAAAGCATTCAACTGAACCTACCCGAGAGCTGGGCTCCACACAGCCTGCATTCTCACAGGCAGAGTATACACCAGGGACTAACACTACCCCTCGCCCAAGCAGAGTATACACCAGGGCTAACATTACCCAAGGCCCAGGCAGACCATACCCCAGCGACTAACATTACCCAAGGCCCAGGCAGAATATACGCCAGGGGCTAACACTACCCAAGGCCCAGGCAGAGTATACCATGGGCTAACATTACCCAAGGCCCAGGCAGAGTATACACCAGGGGCTAACACTACCCCTCGCCCAGGCAGAGTATACACCAGGGACTAAAACTACCCCAGGCCCAGGCAGAGTATACACCAAGGGCTAACACTATCCCAGGCCCAGGCAGAGTATACACCAGGGGTTAGCATTACCCAAGGCCCAGGCAGAGTATACACCAGGGGCTAACATTACCCAAGGCCCAGGCAGAGTATACACCAGGGGCTAACACTACCCCAGGCCCAGACAGAGTATACACCAGGGGCTAACACTACCCAGGCCCAGGCAGAGTATACACCAGGGGCTAACACTACCCCAGGCCCAGGCAGAGTATACACCAGGGGCTAACACTACCCCAGGCCCAGGCAGTGTATACACCAGGGGCTAACACTACCCCAGGCCCAGGCAGAGTATACACCAGAGGCTAACACTACCCCAGGCCCAGGCAGAGTATACACCAGGGGCTAACACTACCCCTCACCCAGGCAGAGTATACACCAGAGGTTAGCATTACCCAAGGCCCAGGCAGAGTATACACCAGGGGCTAACACTACCCCAGGCCCAGGCAGAGTATACACCAGAGGTTAGCATTACCCAAGGCCCAGGCAGAGTATACACCAGGGGCTAACACAACCCCTCGCCCAGGCAGAGTATACACCAGAGGTTAGCATTACCCAAGGCCCAGGCAGAGTATACACCAGGGCTAACATTACCCAAGGCCCAGGCAGACCATACCCCAGCGACTAACATTACCCAAGGCCCAGGCAGAATATACGCCAGGGGCTAACACTACCCAAGGCCCAGGCAGAGTATACCATGGGCTAACATTACCCAAGGCCCAGGCAGAGTATACACCAGGGGCTAACACTACCCCTCGCCCAGGCAGAGTATACACCAGGGACTAAAACTACCCCAGGCCCAGGCAGAGTATACACCAAGGGCTAACACTATCCCAGGCCCAGGCAGAGTATACACCAGGGGTTAGCATTACCCAAGGCCCAGGCAGAGTATACACCAGGGGCTAACATTACCCAAGGCCCAGGCAGAGTATACACCAGGGGCTAACACTACCCCAGGCCCAGACAGAGTATACACCAGGGGCTAACACTACCCAGGCCCAGGCAGAGTATACACCAGGGGCTAACACTACCCCAGGCCCAGGCAGAGTATACACCAGGGGCTAACACTACCCCAGGCCCAGGCAGTGTATACACCAGGGGCTAACACTACCCCAGGCCCAGGCAGAGTATACACCAGAGGCTAACACTACCCCAGGCCCAGGCAGAGTATACACCAGGGGCTAACACTACCCCTCACCCAGGCAGAGTATACACCAGAGGTTAGCATTACCCAAGGCCCAGGCAGAGTATACACCAGGGGCTAACACTACCCCAGGCCCAGGCAGAGTATACACCAGAGGTTAGCATTACCCAAGGCCCAGGCAGAGTATACACCAGGGGCTAACACAACCCCTCGCCCAGGCAGAGTATACACCAGAGGTTAGCATTACCCAAGGCCCAGGCAGAGTATACACCAGGGGCTAACATTACCCAAGGCCCAGGCAGAGTATACGCCAGAGGCTAACACTACCCCAAGCCCAGGCAGTGTATACACCAGGGGCTAACACTACCCCAAGTCCAATGGAGCACAGCTGGGATACTGGCTACAGTTTGGGTATCTTTGTCTATGAAAAGATATCTTGGCATTGGAGACAGTGCAGAGAAGTGGTTATGGAGGGCCTGGCGTATGAGGAGAGATTAAGAAGGTTGGATCCGTCCACATTGGAGTTTAGAAGAATGACTGAAGACCTTATATAAACATACAAGATCCTGAGGGGGTCTGACCAGGTAAGAGGTGGAGAGATGGGGGGAGAGTCCGGGACCAGTGGGCAACATCTCTGCATAAGGAGTTACCCTTTAAAGATGGAGATGAGGAGGAATTTCTTCTCTCAGAAGATAGTGAATCTGTGGAATTCTTTATTCCAGAGGGCTACTAAGGCTGTGTCCTTAAGTATATGCAAGATTGAGACAGACAGATATTTAATTGATTTTAATTTTGTTTAGATACTTAATCAGGAAGGGAATCGAGGGTGATGGGGAACATCTGGGAAAGTAGAGTTGAGGATTATCAGATCAGCTGAGATATCACTGACTGGCAGAGCTAACCCGATGGACTGAATGGTCTACTTCTGCCGCTTTGTTTTATGGTCTAATAGAACAAGCTGTTACTAGGCAATAAGACATAGGATCAGAAATTAGGCCATGCAGTCCATCGAGTCTGCTTCACCATTCTATCATGGCAGACAGATTTTTCAACCCTATTTTCCCCTTTCTCCCCATGACCTTTGATCCCCTTGACAATCGAGAACCTATCTATCTCTGTTTTATATATACTCAGTGATCCCATCTCCACAGCCTTCTGTGGTAAAGAGTTCCACAGATTCTCCACTCTCCGGTGGAAGAGGGTGTGTTGTGTTATCCTGGATTGTTAAATGGATACAGTGGGGATGAACCCATAAATTGGAGCAAGGGTCTTCACACGAGACCATCCCAGTTTCCTATAACCACAGGATGCTCTCCCTAGTTACCCCTGGATACCCTATTCCCCCGTTACTCCTGGCTACCTGGTTACCCCCGGTTACCCCTGGTTACTCCTGGTTACCCCTGGGTGCCCTGTTCCACCCATTACTCCTGGCTACCTGGTTACCCCGCCGGTTAACCCTGGTTACTCCTTGTTACCCCTGGGTACCCTGCTCCCCCCCCGTTACTCCTGGCTACCCGGTTACCCCCGGTTACCCCTGGTTACCCCGGGTGCCCTGTACACCTCATTATTCCTAGCTACCCGGTTACCCCCCGGTTACCCCTGGTTACTCCTGGTTACCCCGGGTACCATTTTCCCCCCCGTTACTCCTGGCTACCCAGTTACCCCCCGGTTACCCCTGGTTACCCCTGGGTACCCTGTTCCCCCCGTTACTCCGTTATCCTTGGCTACCCGGTTACCCCCGGTTACCCCTGGTTACCCCCCCGGTCCCCTGGTTACCTCCTCAGCTTTTCCTCCATTTGCACTTTATTACTTTCCAAGTCAATCACCGACTCAAGAGTCTGTTTCAAATCTTCCTCCAACTTCTTCCTGGATCGATCAATTTCCATACGGATCTTCTTCTCCTCCTCCAGGGATACTTCCATCTTCAGGGAAAGAAGTATTGTTTACAAACAGATCACCTCAGGAATTCCCCGCACGTTTCACCCAGGACTGTCGAGTGTCCCTGGTCTTTCCGGATTTCAATTCCTGCTTTCCATCATTCCATGAGTATTTCCTATTTTTTTAACCCAAATGAACTTCCAACGACAGGGCATGTGAGTTGCCTCCTTTTTCACCATTGTCTGGCATCAGTTCACCGGCCGCTCAAATCCTGATCCAGTTTTCCTACAGAACTGACAATTCCAAAGCTGTCTGGCTGCCCTTCCAACCACTGAGGTCGGGCACATCTCAGCAACCCAACCCTGAACTCGCACGGCAAGCCATCACTCTATCCCGTCCTCCATGTTCTCTGACCCAGTCTGGCTCCCAGTCAGGGCACATCTCGATTCTAAAATACTTGCAATCACCACCAGCCCCACACCCCTCTGTGCTCTCTCTGCTTCTCCTGTTCTGGTCTCTGAGCACCGGTGGGTTGAATTGTTCCCAGACTGGTGGCTGTCGTACCTGGGGACCCATATTCCAGAATACCCTCCCTGCTCCTCTCTTCTCCTTGAGGCCTACCTTTCAGGCCGAACCATCTAACCTATCAGCACCTGACATTGGAAAGGCCTGTGTCTCCTCCTGATCTCTGTAACCTCCCCCAGCTCGACTGTCCCAGGGAACCAAATATTCCCCTGGCCTCTTTAACCTTCCCAATTTTGACCATTCCAACATTGTTGGGCGCTCCTTCAGCTCCCTTGTGCTTAAGCTCAAAACTTCCCTCACACACCTTTCCACTCTCTCTCTCTCTCCCCTCCCGTGAGTGACTCACTAAAATCTACCTATTTGACCAAGGCCTGTCCGAATAATTCCCTGGTAGGCAGGCAAGAGGCTGGAAGAACACAGCAAGCCAGGCATCATGAGGGGAGAAGTCGATGTTTCGGGTGTAATACTTCTTTAGGACCCCGAACATCTATTCCCCACCTGCTGATGCTGCCTGGCTTGCTGTGTTCTCTCAGCCTCCTGCCTGCCTACTTTGGATTCCAGCATCTGCAGAGATATTTTTTCCCTCTCTAATAACTCATGCTTTGTGGCAGATTGTATCTTGCCTTTGCTGGGAAAGAAGACAGCTTGTTGTTAAATGGGGTGAATGACTTTAGCAATTTCTCTTCCTCTCTGGGCATGGATACCCCTCCTCACCCCTTCCCGTTTATAATGGCCCCTTTGGTTACACTTACATCTTCCACTTGCTGTTCAAATTTCGCCTTGGCCTTGCTTAAACTGTTGACCTTCTCCTCCTCCATTTGCAGATCTTCCAGAATATTCTGATGGGCTTCTTGAAGGGCATTCTTCTCTTTTCTCAACTTCGCAATCAGCGCGTTCATCTCTGACGTTTCCTCTGTGAGATTTACCACCTTCAATCAAAGACGGAGCTTCAGGTGAGAGTCACTCGGCAGAATATTACAACACAGGAGGCCTTTCAGCCCATACTGCCTGTGCCGACTCTTTAAGAGATGGCCAATTAATCCCACTGCCCTCCTCCTTACCCAGAACCCTGCGAATCTCTCAACTCAAGCCCAATTCCTAATTCCCGGTTTAGCTTTTATTAGTAGTGGGATTGAGTTTCAGCGTGACAAGGTCATGCTGCAGCTGTACAAAACTGTTGGTCACCTCATTACAGGAAAGGTGTGGAAGCTTTTGAAAGGGTTCCGAGGAGATTTACCAGGATGTTGCCTGGTGTGGAAGGAAGGTCTTATGAGGAAAGGCTGAGGGAATTGAGGCAGTTTTCGTTAGACAGAAGAAAGTTGAGAGGTGACTTAATAGAGACATATTAGACAATCAGACGGTTAGGTAGGCTGGACAGTGAGAGCCTTTTTCCTTGGATGGTGATGGTTAGCACGAGGGGATGTGGCTTTAAATTGAGGGGTGATAGATATAGGACAGATGTCAGAGGTGGTTTCTTTACTCAGAGAGTAGTAAGGGCGTGGAATGCATTCCCTGAAATAGTAGTCGACATTGGATAAACACATGGACGAGAATGGAATAGTGTAGGTTAGATGGGCTTCAGATTGGTTTCACAGGTCGGTGCAACATCGAGGGCCGAAGGGCCTGTACTGCGCTGTCATGTTCTATGTTCTATGTTCCTTTTAGCTCCCACCACTTCGGAGGCAGTGGGTTAAATATCAGAACCCCGTGTTAAATACCCTCATCTCCCACCCCCTGTATCTTTCACCGTTGCTGTAAAAATGGGGTGAGATGGTCTGAAATCAGAATCAAACAGTCAACACAAGCGATGATCACCACTTGGAATAAATTACTGGAGCAGAACATGGAAATTCATCGGATAACTTGGTATCTGAGACAGTTAGCTCTGGCAACTAACAAAGTTTGTGTTACAGTTAGAAAAATAGGCAGCAGGTGAAATAGTTTGTTCTTAAAGTTGCTGTTGTCAGAATAAGCAGAGTCCAGTAATCAGTGTACCAAGGGTATGTCATTGATTTCATTGTCTAAAAATCCAGACTTAGCATTGCAGGCAAATTCAACTCAGGGCAGCTTATAAATTTAAATTATTTACCTAAAAAGCTCCTACCAGGAAATACAATTGTTTAGAATCACTTTAATTTGCTTCACGAACATCAGAATTGGAAATAGGACTGGGCTGTTCTACACCTCAGGTTTCTGTTTTGTTGTTTATGATGAGATTAGATTCCCTACAATGTGGAAACAGGCCCTTCGGCCCAACCAGTCCACACTAACCTTTGAAGAGTAACCCACCCAAATCCATTGCCCCTCTGACTAATGCACCTAACACTATGGGCAACTGAGCATAGCCAATCCACCTGACCTGTGGGAGGAAACCGGAGCACCCAGAGGAAACCCACACAGACACAGGGAGAATGTGCAAACCCCACACGAACACCTGGGACCCTGGTGCTGTGAGGCAGCGGTAGTAACCACTGCGCCACCGTGCCACCCTTATCCTCAGAGAGTTTTTGGAATCCTCGATCACAGAAGCCAATGGAAGTTCAGCCTTTGGGTGTGTTTGAGACAGAGAGTGACAGTTTACCGATTGCCAGTGGCGCATAGGGCTGTCGGGGTAGGCTGGGTAAAAAGGCCATGATGGTATTAATAGGTGGAGGAAGGCTCGACTGGCTGGACGGCCTGTTCTTCTTCCTACCCCTGACTTAAAAATATTTAAAGATGTTGCTTCCACTGCCAGCTGAGGAAGAGGGTTCCAACGATTCACTGCCCTGTGTAAAAAGAGAATATTTTTCATCTCTGACATAAATGGTGAGCCCTTATTTTGAAACAGTGATCCCTAGTTCTAGGTCCCAGTTCCCTAACAGAGGTCCTCATTAAAACACATTCAACAGACATGAATCCTTGACACGATGTCCACAGGTTCTGTGATTGATTATCTCGGTCACGGTCTCATACTTAGTCGACTTTATATTTGTTCCATGATGTTTGGCATTGAACACTCTGTTTCTACGGCGACCATCGTCAATGAGATAATGTGGCTGGGGGGGGGGAATGGGGTGCACAGTCAAGACAGGCCAGAGCTAGAGTTACAAATGGAAGGTAGTCACTAGGGAATCCAAAAAGGGAATTTCAGATAGAATTACTTGACCCGGGGAATGGTGCGAACGTAAACCTCACTACCATGTCATGTGTTTTAGATAGAAGTGTTTTCAAAGGGAAGTGGGATAAACCTGTGAGGGTCAGAGGAATAGGAAGGTATTCTAACAGTTTAGATGAAGAATTGGAGAGGAAGCTAGTGTGTGGGGCAGCATGGACCATTTGGGTTGAATGGCCTGTTTTTGTGTGGCAAGAACTTTTTAAGTAGACCTTTATATTGTCACAGAAGTGTAATTTTTTTCATAAATGCTCAGAATTTGTCATCTTGACCTGATCTGAGTGTAGATGTGATCTTGTGTTTGAGGTTGTATAGAATCCCTACAGTTTGGAAACAGACCCTTCAGCCCAACAAGTCCACACTGACCCTCCGAACAGTAACTCACCCAGACCCATTCCCCGAACCTATGGCTGTACATTTACTAATGCACCTAACCTACACATCCCTGAACACTATGAGGCAATTTAAGCGTGGCCAATTCAGCTAACCTGTACATCTTTGGATTGTGAGAGGAAACCCACGCAGTCACGGGGAAATCCTGCAAACTCCATACAGACAGTCACCCATCGCTGGAATCGAACCCGGGTCCCTGGCACTGTGAGACAGCGGTGCTAACCACTGAGCTACTGTGCCACCCCTCTGATGTAGCCTATCCACCATTCAGCTGGAACAAGGCAACAGAGAATGGGGCAATAAACTCCAACCCTTGAATGTTTTTAGAAGCCAGAATTTCCAAAGATTTCATTTCCTGGTTGAGAGAGAGCCTCATCCATTGGCAGAGCCAACCGCGGATCTGACTCGTGGGCAGTACCTTGTTTTCAGCTACACGTTTCTCCTTGCTCATTTTGCTCAGAGTACTCTCCAAGGTGTCAATGTTGGACTTCATCTGCCCACATTCCTCCTCCAATTTCCGCTTTCTATTGGCCAGCTCTTGGCTCATTTCCATCTGACTCTCCAAACCTTCCAGAAGCTCCTGGATTTTGGATTCCAGATGTCTCTTGGTCTTAACCAGCAGCTCACACCTCTCCTCAGCATCGGCCAGGTTTTCCTGATCCTGGAGACAGTTCAATAGGAGGAATGTCAGGCAAATGGAACAGCCTACAAGATAAATTCTACAGATATCTACTGCACTCATCGAGACCATTTGCAAAAAACAAATTGATTTAAGGAGAAAGCTAACATTTACAATAGATGGGGTGAGAGTTGGCAAGACTGATAGAGGCACTACCATGGAGAATGTATTAAAATACCAAACTTTATTTACAATTCAAACAATTGACAGTTAACTGCCAAGCTTTGTTTAAATTTTAAAGTTGAAACAATTGACAGTTAACTGCCAAGCTTTGTTTAAATATTAAAGTTGAAACAGTTGACAGTTAACTGCCAAGTTTTGTTTAAATTTTAAAGTTGAAACAGTTGACAGTTAACTGCCAAGTTTTGTTTAAAGTTTAAAGTTGAAACAATTGACAGTTAACTGCCAAGTTTTGTTTAAAGTTTAAAGTTGAAACAGTTGACAGTTAACTGCCAAGTTTTGTTTAAAGTTTAAAGTTGAAACAATTGACAGTTAACTGCCAAGCTTTGTTTAAATTTTAAAGTTGAAACAGTTGACAGTTAACTGCCAAGCTTTGTTTAAAATTTAAACAATTGATAATTGACTGCTAGGTTTTGTTTAAAATTTTAAATTTTAAAAGTTACAGATTCACACTTAATAGTCAGGCTTTGTTTAAAATTTAAAACTAACTCATCAATCATAATTAATTGTTCTCCATGGAAATACCTCTACCATTTGAGTCCACTTGCGAAACAATCAACACCCTCCTCTCGTGCAATATAAATCCTGGTTTTTTTCAATTAAATTGGCACTCTAGTCAGTTATCCTGACAAGTGCAAGACAGAAAACTTTTTTTCAGTGATTCTCAAATCCAAACGTCAATAGATTTTAATCTCAAAGTAAAACCACAACAAGAGTTTCAAATCTCATGCAAGGCCTCAGAGTGAAGAATGCATTGGATTGCCAGATGATGTGAGCCTGAAATGTTAAAGATATCCTTCTCAAACCTCAGACCAGGGCTGCATTAGCACGTGTACAAAGCAGATGAGTAGCCCAATAACACTTCAAGGGATTAAACGTTTGATTTATCAGAAAGATTCTATCAAAAGTATATATTTTAACTTTTTTAAATTTGGGCAATTTCTCAGGATGTGGATGGCTTGCTGTTTTGTAAAGCCCACAGGATGCCTCAGCTGATGTAATTTCGTAAATATTCCAACCAATTTGCCCACAGTGGACCCCAAAACACAGTGATGTGATACTGAGCAGAATCAGCTTATACAAACAGGCAGGTACAATTACAACATTTAAAAGGCATCTGGATGAATGCATGAATCGGAAGGGGTTAGAGGGATATGGGTCAAATGATGAGAAAGGGAATTAGGTCAGATTGGGATGTCTGGTCAGCACGGTTAAGTTGGACCGAAGACTCTGTTTCCGTGATTACATTAGATTACTTACAGTGTGGAAACAGGCCCTTCGGCCCAACAAGTCCACACCGACCCGACGAAGTGCAACCCACCCATACTCCTACATTTACCCCTTACCGAACTCTACGGGCAATTTAGCATGGCCAATTCACCTGAATAGGCATATCTTTGGACTGTGGGAGGAAACCCACGCAGACACGGGGAGAATGTGCACACTCCACACAGTCAGTCGCCTGAGGCGGGAATTGAACCCGGGTCTCTGGTGCTGTGAGGCAGCAGTGCTAACCACTGTGCCACCGTGCTGTCCACATAAATGTATTACTCTATTGAACGAAAGCAATGTGATATTGATCAGTTTATTTTTAATGTTTTTTGATGGATTGATATTGGGCCATGGCACTGGGAGGGCGAGGGAGATTCCTTTTCCTTTCTTTAAAACACTACTACGGGATCTTTCACATCCACACAAGTATTGTCAACGGGGTTAAAGTCAATTCCATCCTGAGAAGATGCAGGACCAGAGCTACATTCTGATGAGCACAAAGGTTCCTATTAAACAGAAGGAACTAAGGGCGGCGGCTCACGGTCTGTAGTTGCTGCAGAAGCTCATCTTTCTGATTGATGAGTTCCTGATGCTGGCATTCCACCACCTTCCTCATACTCTCTGATTTTGCGAGCGATTCCTTCAGCTCCTGAAGCTGTTTCTCTGTCTCAGCACACTTCAGCAGGGGTTTGATTTTGTAAAACAGCTTCATCCAGCTCCATTTCTTCAACCTCTGGAAAGCCCGGAAGTTTCTCTGGATGATCTGGATAGTGTCCCTGGAAAAGACGATGAAGGTGAAATATCCCAGATGGGACGCGGGTCGAGTCAAGATAGTCCTCAGGGAGTTGACAGAAAGATCAGTCACTATCTTGCTGCTTGGCATAGCATGCTTAAAGGGCTGAATGGCCAACTACAGGTTCCAGTGACTGAACAAACTCAGGGGGGAGGGTGGTGGTATTGACAATGAGAAAGAACAAAGAACAGTATAGCCCATCAGGACTGTGCCAACACATGACCTTTTACAAAACTAAAACCCTTTTGCTACTACACTGTCTGTCTCCCTCTATTCCCTGCCTGTTTATATATCGGATGCCTCTTAAACATTGTTACTGTATCCTCCTCCACCACCTCCTATTGCAGCACATTCCATGGAAATTATCCCCCCCACTGTGTAAAATAAAACCTGCCTCTCACATTACCTTTAAATGTGCCCCCTTGTACCTTACAACCCAGTCCCCTGGTAATTGACGCTTCTCCCCTGGGGAAAAGACTCCAACTATCCAATCTATCCCTGCCTTCTCTGTTTTCTAAATGTCTATCAGCCTTTGACGTTCAATTGAAAATAAACTGAGTTTGTTCAATCTCTCCTTGTGGATAAGTTCCACATCAATCTTCAGGAGAACAATAACGGAACGGTCAGGGAGGTACATCATCTGTCATTTCTCGTACGTCACAAACATCAGTTTCCAACATAAACACAGAGAATGCTGGAGAAACTCAGCCGGTCTGGCAACATCAGAGGACAGAGAAACAGAGTTAACGTTTCAAGTCTGATCAGGACTGAGCAGAGGTGGAGAATGTGATGAGTTTAATACTGTAGAGAAAAAGGTGGGGGGATGTGTCAGGTGGAACACGAAGGAAGGTCAGAGGGCAGGGGAAATTTTAAATAACAGAGAGAACATCAAACAGAAATCTAAGGGAGTGGGAATATTTTTCTCTGGGGACATGGGTGTCACTGGCTGGAGCAGCTTCAATTGCCTGTTCCTAGCTCTCCTTGAGAAGATGATGGTAAACATAGAAACTAAGAACAGGAGTAGGCCATTCGGCCCTTCAAGCCTGCTCCACCATTGAATATGACCTTGGCTGATCATCCAACCTGATATCCTGTTCCTGCTTTTCCTCCATGTCCTTCGATCCCTTCAGGGTTACAATGAATCATTGGTTTAGATACATCAGAGGTGGGGAGTCATAGCTGTGAGGAGAACTTTACATAGAAACGAGTAGCAGGAGGAGACCATTCTGCCCTACGATCCTGCTACACCATTCAGCATGATCATGGCTGATTACCTATCTCTATTTTGTTTCCTGTCTATAATACCTTGATGTCTTTAATATCTAAAAATTCTCTTTCTTGAAGATATTCAGAGACTTAACCTCCCCACCCCTCCCCCAGTGCATTTGGCAATAGTGAATTTCACTATCTTTCCTCATCTCAGTCCTAAACAGTCTACCCAATCTGTGTTCCCTGGTTCTCAAACTCCATCCCAGGGGAAACAACCTTCCTTCCTCCGATCTGTCCAGCGCCTTTAGAATTTTATACATTTCAAGCAGATCTCCAAATCTCAGATGACAATATCGCCAGCAGAGGCTAAAGGAAGATGCAATACCAGTTTGTCAAATTATGAAGTGCTTTGATTGGCTGAATTGTAAAGGTTATCACTAATTAGGGAATTATTGATGAACATCATTCCAGTGCCATTCCTGTCAGGGATGAAGTTCCATTGAAAGAAATAAGACCCCGATTTGTATGAATTCAATAGGCTGCTCATTCAGAGACTGGATGGAGCATGGCCTAGACTTTTGTCTGTCCTGTTTTGGGTGGAAAGGACTATGTCACGTCAGCAAATCCTTTCAGGATCTGGGAATCAATTAGACCAAAGTAATCCTTTGATGTTGAAGTTCCAAAGATTCCGATGCCCTTCTCAACCCTGATTGGTTCAAAGCTGCCAGTTGCCGTTCAAACAGGTTACCGTCATTCTCTCTCTCGCTCATCTCTTACCTTATCTCAACCAACCTCGCAAACTCCAAACGTGCCAACATGCCTCGACATTTGGCCTGCATCAGGGTCAGAACCTTAGCCAGCCTCTTGTCTCTCATTTCTTCCAACAGACCAAGGAGTCCAGCTCTGAAGAACACCTGTTGGGTAGGGAGTGACAAACATTTAGGCCGCTCCCTGGTTACTTTATCGTCTTCCCCTTCCCTCCCACCTTTACCCAGCCATTGGCCGACGTGTCCCTCAGCCTCCACCGCAGTCATTCTTAAACTGCACACAAGGAACTGCTTCAGTCTAACCCTTGGTCACCGACTGAGGGGGGTGGGGGAGTGAGGTGAAAAAACAGACTTTGAAAACATAAGGAATGCAGGTATCAGTAAGTCAGACATATTGTCTGGTCATGACTAACCTGTTTCAAAAATTGCTTCACTTGGCTTGTTGTGTGGATATTGCTGGAACAGTATGTCCTCATCAACATAGTTACCGCAAGGGGAACAGGAATCAAAACTGTTATTGATAGAGTGAGATGGGGAGAGGTGTGAAAAGGCTACCAGTATGGATTAGTTAGGCCTATTTCTGTGTATAAGGGAACAGGGCCCGATACTCTGTATCCTTAGATTCCCACAGCTTTTAGGGAGAGAATAAAGGCAATACCACCACTTGCAAGTTTCCCTCCAAGCCACTCACCATCCTAACTTGGAAATATATCTTCGTTCCGTCATTGTCATTGGGTCAAAATCCCAGAATTTCCTCCCTAAGGGCATTGTGGGTCAACCCACAGCAGATGGACTGCAGCAGTTCAGGAAGGCAGCTCACCCCCCCACCTTCTCAAGCGGGCAACTAAGGACGGGCAATAAGTACTGGGCCCAGCCAGCGATGCCCAGATCCTGTGAATGAGAAAGAGAGCTAACACCGCGCCGGGGTCCACTTGGTCGACTGGAACCCTTCCCTGCCATTTCTGGGCCTGTGATTGCCGTCTCCATTGTTCCGATGCCCACGCTCTCCCCTCACCTTGGTGTGCCCGAAGCGATACTGACTCCGATCGATAGCTAGTGATGCCAGGAGGGCCTCTGCTGCTGTCCTGCTGTCCACGTAGGTGCCCTTCGGCAGGATATTCGGGTTCAAGATCCAGTATCTGTAAGAGTCATATCCACAGCTTGGTCAAAGTGAAGAGATGGGTATCGGGGGGGATAGCAGGCCGGGAAGGGCAAGCTGGAATGACACAGGGAATGACCCAATGCTGGGGGGGTCAGCTCCCACCAGAGCTGGTCTGTTGGTTAGTATCTGGAGAAAGAACAAAGGAAGCTGTATAAAAGTCCAAGGCACTCACTCTGTGTCCTTCAGAGGAAAGATCCTGCTCTTTTGGTCTACTCAGTGTGGTCAGTCACTAATCCTTGAAGGGAGCGATGATAGAGGCAGGAGAGGGCAGCTTTGCCAAGGTCTCTAATGTTCCTGAGGAATAGGTTGAGTGAAGAAAATCCCCAGTTGACATTAGGACCCCCCGTTCTGCCTGCACAGTGGGAAAACTGAGACCCTTGTTTCATTTTACTCTCTCATTGATGCGTTTTCTAGAATAGTCAATAGACAATAGACAATCGGTGCAGGAGTAGGCCATTCAGCCCTTCGAGCCTGCACCGCCATTCGATATGATCATGGCTGATCATTCCTAATCAGTATCCTGTTCCTGCCTTATCTCCGTAACCCTTGATTCCACAATCTTTGAGAGCTCTATCCAACTCTTTCTTAAATGAATCCAGAGACTGGGCCTCCACTGCCCTCTGGGGCAGAGCATTCCACACAGCCACCACTCTCTGGGTGAAGAAGTTTCTCCTCATCTCTGTTCTAAGTCTTTTGGACTCGGAATTTTCAGAAGGCTTTCTCGATTCCAGATGAAGACATGTCAGTGGTGGCAGTGATTGGAGTAAGAGCTGTAGGATCTGATGGTCAGTGAATGACTGAAACTCTGGAGAGTCCTGGGCAGTGAGCTTTTCGGACTCGGAGCTGGGAAATCGGCCAGTTTTGGTGGTGACAGAAAATTTAAAGAGCTGTCTCATGTGACTGGATTACAAAGCAGTGGAAGATTTTTTTGCAGATGTATCAGGCTCTGCTTAGACCCCATCCAGAACACAGCATTCATTTCTGAGCACAGTCCCTCAGAAACACAGGAAATGGCAGGTGTAGGCCATACAACCATCACTCAATTTTCCTCAGGCATTAACCTCACTCTCCCTCCTGATACCTCCACCTCTTGATTTCCTGAGAGACTAGACATTTGGCTGTCATTGCCTTAAATGTATTGAACGACAAACCCTTTGTACTCCCCTAATAAAATACAGAACACTTGACCACTAACTTTATGTCCTTTCTAAGGCATTCACATCTTTGGTGAATCCATTGGCCAATGCTTCTGCTCGTTAACATCATCCTGGAGCCTTGTAATGTCCTTATGATGGATGACTTTGCCAAGTTTAGTTTCCTCAGTGAACATTGTAATGTTGTTCCTTCTACCGAGGCAAAAGTGAGGACCGCAGATGCTGGAGATCAGAGTCTAGAGTAGTGCTGGAAAAGCACAGCAGGTCAGGCAGCATTCGAGGAGCAGGAAAATCAACTTTCGGGCAAAAGCCCTTCATCAGGATTCCTGATGGAGGGCTTTTGCCCGAAACATCGATTTTCCTGCTCCTTGGATGCTGCCTGACCTGCTGTGCTCCCTCTGCCTGTTATCAAAGGTGTTGTCTTGCGTATAGCGTGGTGGAGGACTGATCCAATTGCATTTAAGATGATTAAGGAAGTTGGTTTTTCTTAATTCATTCATAGGACGAGGCTATCACTGGCTAAGGCAGCATTTATTACTAATCCCTAATAGCCCAGAGGGAAGGTAAGAGTCAACCTCGTTGCTATGGGTTTGGAGTCACATATAGTGTAGACCAGGTAAGGGCGGCAGATTTCCTTCCACAAGGAACATTAGTGAGCCAGATGGGTCTTTAACGATATCTAGCATTGGTTACAAGGTTAACATTAGGCTAGCTTTTTAATTCCAAATTCTTTATTAATTTAGCTCAAATTTCCTCAGTAAACATTGTAACGCTGCTCCCTCTACCTAGGCAAAAGTGAGGACTGCAGATGCTGGAGATCAGAGTCTAGATTAGAGTGGTGCTGGAAAAGCACAGCAGGTGCCATCCTGGGATTTGAACCTATGATTCGCAAAACATTAGTTTGGGTTTTGGATTGCCAGTGACAATACCATTATGACACCATACCCCCTCTCCCCAACCCCCAAACAAAAATTTGTTAGATCTTTATGAGGGATAAAGTGAAGTTGCACATTATTGGAACAGGTGTAGACTGAATGGTTTTCCAAGATTTCCCACTTGGTCTCTACACATCTGTGCCATCTTCACAACACAGTCCATGAGGATTCAAGTCTTCACGAAGGAAAATCAGAACAAAATTTTAAGGATTATTTTAAGAAAATTCACTGGCTAACCTCTGCTTGAACTCTCCATAGAAGATACGGTTGGGGAAACCGATGCGGCAAATGCGGATTCCTTCCAGCACACCGTTGCACCGCAGCTGATGGAGCACGAGATGGGGCTCAATGACACCTTCAACACAGAACACAGGCCGATGAGCTCCCAGCGTCCCCACTGCCTCGGGGGGGACATCACCTCCAACATCACTGTCTCACCACCACCATCCCTCCCAGCCCCAAGCCCACTGCCATCCCACACAAAATGTCACCCCCTCAACTAGTGCCAACTCACTACGTAATGGGATGGAGTTACGTAGGTAGTGACCGGCCTCTTGGGGGTGTGTCATCTTCACATGGACGGAGAGACAATCAAAGTTGGGAGGATGGAAGGAGTGTCAGAAGAACGAGAGGGGAAAGGGGAAGGAGGACAGAGCTGTATTGGAGAGTCAGCCTCGATTTTATACTCAAGGGTCATGGAGATCTACATCACAGAGAAAAGCCTATTGGCCCATTGTTTCTGTGCTGTTGATAAACAACCACCCGGGCGGCATGGTGGCTTAATGGTTAGCACTGCTGCCTCACAGCGCCAGGAACTCCAGTTCGATTCCAGCCTCGGGTGACTGTGTGAAGTTTGCACATTCTCCCCGTGTCTGCATGGGTTTCCTCCGGGTGCTCCGGTTTCCTCCCACAATCCAAAGATAATGTTTAGGTGAATTGGCCATGCTAAATTGACCATGGTGTTCAGGGATGTGCAGGTTAGGGTGGGTTAGCTATGGAAAATGTAGGATTATAGGAATAGGGTAGAGGGGTGGAGTCTGGCTGGGATGCTCTTCAGAGGGTCAGTGTGGACTTATGGGGACGAATGGCTTGTTTCCACACTGTAGGGATTCAATGACTATTCTAATGAGAACATTACCTGGTCAGGATGACTAGCCCAGTAACAATACCACTAGCCCATCACCTCCCTTCAGCAAGAGTTCAGAGTGGGACTTGAACCCACAACTGTGTGACTCAGCAATGTGACAGCTAAAATCCTGAACTACATCTCATACTGAGTGGCTACCCATCGTAATGGGTGTGCAACCCGCACTCACTCATTTCAAAATGTTTCTGGGCCGTGGGAAATAATGCCAAGAAAGGGAATGCATTGACCAAAGCAGAGGTCATGAGAGTCAGTCTGTGGTTTACAGCGCTCGGATTGTCCCAGCACCTCACCCATTTTCTTCCTGAGAGCGCCTCTCCGTCATACCTGGTGTCTTGGTCTCGTTGGGAATGATACAGCGGACAAAGTGCGGCTGTGTGGAACGGAGATTTGTCATCAGCTTGTTCAGGTTCTCCTGAAAGTACAAAAACAAATCTGTCGATTTGACAGTCATGGGAAATTAAACACCTCAAACACCCGAAACACAGGCCAACAGTCCAGAAAACCAACAGTTAGATGCAAGATCTCAGGGGACGGGATCTGAGGTTAGTGTCAGTGTAATGATGGACAGGGAGACAATGGGCAGTGCGACAATATTGGTGTCAGTCTTATTTGACATTATCTGCTCTGGTGAGTACTCACTTTATGTAGCTGTGAGACAGTACGGAATGAGGCAGCTTTTCTCCTCCTGGTCTTCCCGCCTGGCTGTTTCTGTTCTGAATAAACCAAAATTTGGAAGATAAAGTTTAATGGAGAAGATGATTCATTTTAGTCAAATGAGTAGAAAGGCAACTTATTCCCTAAATGGCAAGAAGCTTCAGGGTACTTCGGTGCAGAGGGATCTGGGTGTCCTGGTGCATGAATCACAGGAAACTAGCTTGCAGACACAGGAAATAATAAAGAAGGCAAATTGAATTTCAGGTGTTTATTACTTAAGGAAGACAGTATAAAAGTTAGAGAAGTGTTGCTACAACTGTACAAGGCATTAGATCACATGGACTCCGGGGAGAGCTAGCCAATTGGATACAAAATTGGCTTGAAAGTAGGAGAAAGAGAGTGATGGTGGAGGGTTGCTTTTCAGACTGGAAGCCTATGACCAGCGATGTGCTGCAAGGGCTGGTGCTGGATCCTCTAGTTTCCATCATTTATATTATTGATATAGGAGGAATGGTCAGTTTGCAGATGACACCAAAGTTGGTGGTATCGTGGACAGTGAAGAAGATTATCTCAGAGTACAACAGCACCATAATCAGATAGGTCAGTGGGCCAAGGAATGGCAAGTGGCGTTTAATTTAGGTAAATGTGAGATGTTGCATTTTGTTAGGGTAGATCAGAGCAGGACTTACACAGTTAATGTTCAGGCCCTGGAGTGTTGCTGAACAAAGAGACCTAGGGGTGTAGGTCCATAGCTCCTTAAAAGTGGTGTCATAGTTAGATAGGATAGTGAAGAAGGCATTTGGTATGCTTTCCTTTATTGGCCAGTGCATTGAGTATAGGAGTTGGAATGTCATTTTGCAGCTGTACAGGACATTGGTGAGGTCATGTTTAGAATACTGCGTACCCCAATTCTAGTCTCCTTGCTATAGGAAGGATGCTGTTAAAATTGAGAGGGTGCAGAAAAGATTTACAAGGATGTTGCCAGGATTGGAGAGTTTGAGCTATAGGGTGAGTCATAGAGATATACAGCATGGAAACAGACCCTTCAGTCCCATTCATCCATGCTGTCCAGATATCCTATATAAACCTAGTCCCATTTGCCAACACTTGGCTCATATCCCTCTAAACCCTTCCTATTCATATACCCATCCAGATACCTTTTGTTGAATAGGCTGGGGCTGTTTTCCCTGGAGTGTTGGAGGCTGAGGGGTGGCCTTATCGAGGTTTATAAAATCATGAGGAGCATGTATAGGATAAATAGACCAGGTCTTTTTCCCAGGGTAGGGAATCCAAAACTAGAGGGCACAGGTTTAAGGGGAGAGGGGAAAAATTTAAAATAGAGGGGTAATTTGTCCACACAGAGGGTGGTGCGTGTATGGAATGAACTGCTAGAAGAAGTGGTGGAGGCTGGTATAAATATAGCATTTAAAAGGCATCTAGATGGGTATATGAATTGGAGGGAAATGCTGACAAATGAAACTTAGTCAGATTTTGAAGACTGGTCGAGCAGATGAGTTGGACCGCAGGGTCTGTTTCTGTGGTCTATGACTATAACTCTGTGTATTGTGTACAGTTGTGGTCACCTTACTTGAAGAGGGATATAGATTGGAAACAACTCAGAGAAGGTTCACTGGATAGAATCCAGAGGTGAGGAGTTTGTCTTATGAAGACAGATTGAACAGTTCAGGCCTATGTTCTCTGGAGCTTAGAAGAGAGGAAGGAGATCTATTTGAGGGATACAAGATGCTAAAAGAGTTGTCAAAGTAGATGTAGAAAGGATGTTTCCCCTTGTGGGACAATCTCGAAATCATATTTTTGGATAAGGATTGGCAGATTTAAAACAGAGCTGAAGAGAAATTACTTCACTCAAAAGGTTGTGAATTCACTTCCCTAGAGTGAGGTGGATGCTGGGACATTGAGTAAGTTGGAGGATGAGATGGAGAGATTTTTAATGAGTAACATGTTGAAGGGTTATGGAGAGCAAGCAGCAAAGTGGAGACGAGGGTGAGATGAGATCAGCCCTGACCTTGTTAAATGGCGGAGCAGGCTAGAGGGGCTGAATGGCCTCCTCCTGCTCCTGGTTCTTAAGTTTTAATGTTCTAAATAAACTCTATTCATAAATAAATGAAGAGTTTCAAATTTTCAAAAAGTGAGCTATTGACAAAACCAGCACTTGTAATGCTTGCACAACTTCTCTCTGCCGCACGTTCATTTCATTAATATCTGGGCCACTAAAAACATAAATATTGTTAAAAACAGCAAAATCTATTCATCACAGAGAATACAAAAGGGCCAGTGCAGTAATTTCCTGCATTTCATTTTCCTCCTTTCTTGAAAGGGAGTTACATTTTCTAATCTGATTGGACCCTTTCCTGAATCACAGGTAATTTGTAGAAATAAAATTCATGTGTGCATTACAATTTCTTTTAACACCCAAGGATGGAACCCATGAGGATTCTGGGATGTGTCTGGTTGAAATTCCTGGATTTTTTCTCAGTCCCCTTTCCCCAGTGATTGTGATCATTTCACATTCTCATTCACAATTAACTCTGGACTCCTCCGTAATGAAGGTAGACTCAAAATATCTGTTAAACTCACCAGCCATTTTCTTATTTTCTATTTTAACTTACAACTTATAACTAAAAACTTACAATTTTTATTAAGATTTCTAACTGGCTTTCACTCATACTCCAATTTCTCTTGCCTTTTAGTCATTCCTTGGGGCTCTTTCTATTCGATCTAACCTTCTGACCTATCGCTCATCTTCTTAGAATTATGAAGTTTGATACAATCTTTAACCTCCTTATTTGCAACTGGGAATGTTCTTCCATTGGAATCTTCTTTCGAATTGGAAGAATATGTTCTGAAATGCCTCCTTCAGTATCTGCCAGTGTATCCATACTGACCCAGCCATTAATCTAATGTCCCAGTTTACTGCTTTCCTCCAGCCCCCATGTAAATTTGAAATGCTAGTGTTCAATTTGTTCTTCTCTCGTTCAAAACTCAATCATTATTATGATCACTGTTACCTCAGGGTGCCCTTACTGTGAAATCATGAGTCAATCCTATTTTATTACACATGGTCTCCTCACTGGTTGGCTCTAGAATGTTCGGGCTTATGCCCGAAACGTCAATTCTCCTGTTCCTTGGATGCTACCTGACCTGCTGTGCTTTTCCAGCAACACATTTTCAGCTCTGATCTCCAGCATCTGCAGTCCTCACTTTCTCCTCTAGAATGTTCGACTCTAAGAAACAGTGCAAAGACACTCTATGAGCCCATTACCAATCTGATTCATTCAACTAATGTAAAGAGTAAAATCACCCAAAATTATAACTCTACTTCTCTCCCAAGTGGGTTCTTACCTTTACGGTTTCTTACCTTCACATAAACTAACGCTTTAATGTGAAGCTCTTCAGTATTGCTAAAATATATTAATGGAGTTTTTTGTCTTGCACTCATCAGGACCATTAATAAGAATTCCAGTGTAAAGGGCAGATGTTTATACAGTATGAGAAGCGAGTACTGATTGAATTGCAAGTTGACTCTGAGATTCACTTTTTCTATTGTACTGATTGTCATCCTTAATTAACAGAAATACTCTTCTCATCTTTTCTTAAGCTTTCTGGATTTCTTTAGCTATTCAAGTGCCAGCCTTGGTCACCCCTTTAGCCATGTTTCTGACAGCTATCAAATCAGACGTATTTATTTCTATTTGTGCTGTCAATTCACCGGTTTTGTCACAAATGTATTCAGAAATGGCACCTTTAGTTCTAGCCTTTTATGATTGTTATAATCTCCAGCCCTCTCTGTTGTTGTATTCTTTATGGTCTGTACACTCCATCCTTTCTTATTGCACTCCAATCACTATTTTCCTTATCGCTGCCTTGCTCTCTTGCTTTGTCTTCTCAATTGAACCACTCTAATCTAGACTCTAATCTATTGAATTTTTGTCTACTCCCAAACTTGATCCCTCACTGTATGGTTTAATGCTCTCTCTGCTACCGTAATTATACCTCCTGCCAGAACATGGGGTCCAACATGAATCAGAGGAAGACTTTAATGAAGATATCAATCCCACTTTCCCCATTGTCCCAGAAATTGAAACCCATTTGTCCCACATCAGACTTTAAGCAACACATCCATCTTTCCAAAGTGATTTACGTGCACTAATTTTAATTTTATTCTTTCAGGCGATGCAGAGATTGCTGGTAGGATTTGTTAGGACAATTAAAGGCAATTAAGAGTCTGGTTTTGGAGTTACATGGAAGAAAGGCAACTTCCTTACCAAGAGGATATTAGCAAACCAGATGGGTTTTTAACACAATTGATGTTCACTATTACTGAGATTAACTTTATTTTGATTGACGTTCAGTTCCAGTAGCTACTTTGATAAAAACATAGAATCCTTATATTATGGAAACAGGCCATTCAGCCCACCATGCCAACACCGACCTTCTGAAGAGCATCCTACCCGGCTCATCTATTCCTGTAACCCTGTATTTCCCACAGTCAATCCACCTCACCTGCACATCCTTAGACTGTGGGAGGAATCCTGATCAAACCCATGCAGACATGGGAGAATGTGCAAACTCCACACAGACAGTCACCTGAGGCTGGAATTGAACCCAGGTCCCTGGCGCCATGAGGCAGCAGTGCTACAGTGGCACTGAGCCACCATGCCTCCTGTGATGGGATTTGAACTGTAGCATTAATCTGTGAGTCTCTATATTACTTGTCCAGTGATATTATTACCACTACACCACTGTCTACCTCCTTCCTCACTTGACCAGAACCCTTTCTCTCTTTTCAGTTTCAATGCCATTTTCATCAGCTTTTGGGGTTGGATGATCAGGGAGTTGTGTCGGAAATAAATGCTTGCAGAGACCCTGTGGACTGAATAGTCTGGTTCCAAGCCAGACAGACTATTCCATTCGTTGTAATCATTGATGTTTATTCATTGGATTTTATTCACTGATATACTTTGGTGAACTCGGCCGGACTATCACAAAGGCCAACCTCCTATCTATAGAATCCATCTCCCAGGCCCGTTGTCAAGGAAAGGCCGCCAGCATTCCCAACGATCCATCCCACCCTGGCAATGTTTTTCTACAACCTCTACCATCGGGGAGAAGGTACAGAAGCCTGAACACACACACCAGCCGGTTTTGAAAAAGTTTCTACCCTCCCGTTGTTAGAATACTGAACGCACTCACAAACTCTTAACATTCGCCTGTACCTGTGTTTGTGTTTTTGCCACTGTTTACCTATCATTTACTATCTATGCTCCTTAACTCTGTGATCTGCCTGTATTGCTCGCAAGACAAAGCTTTTCACTGTGCCTCGGTACACGTGACAATCAATTCAATTCAATTCAATTCGTATCTGTTTTGAGTTTACAAATCACAAATTTGAAGGTCTCTGGCTGTTGATAGGTCAGTTGCCAGCTGTTTCCATCCCATTAGTTTGGTCCAAGTGTTCTTCCTATTTCAGGAGAATGGCCCTAACTTCAACTGCTCAGGGAAATCTGAAGGGGAGAATTCTCTAACCACCTGTATATGCACTGACGTAGTCCTGGTACAGGAGGGCCACTAACTCATTCGAGGATTGGTGGAAGAGTTCCACTACCGTTTCATTCAAGGGGTCTTTGTTCTTGTCTAACCAGCCATGGAGGTTGTAGGGGACCTACAGGAGAGAGAGGACATTGATTAATTCCAGACTGAACCAAGTGTCTCTGTCCAACAAAGACGCAAGTGATGGAATTCTCTTCTTTCTCAATCAGTTTCTAAAGGACAGTGGCTCACTGAGCCATAGATCTGAACAAAAGCCCTAACTCAGTGAAGGACAACACAGAGGTGAGAAATATTGAAAGGATTCATATAGTACAAGGAGTCAATCTTCCACCACCACCCTCTTGCAAGTTCCCCTCCAAGCCACTCACCATCCTGATTTGGAAATATGTCAGGGAGCAAGTGAGGCCTGCAGATGCTGGAGATCAGAGTCGAAGACTGTGACGCTGGAAAAGCACAGCAGGTCGGGCAGCATCCGAGGAGCGGGCGAATCAACGTTTCGGGCATAAGCCCTTCATCAGGAATGATGAGATCCTGACGAAGAGCTCATGCTTGGAATGTTGACTCTCCTCTCCTCGGATGCTGCCTGACCGGCTGTGCTTTTCCAGCGTCACAGTCTTCAACTTCCTTCAGTATCACTGGGCCAAAGTCCTGGAATCTGCTTTCTGACAGGATTGTCGATCTGCCTAAAACACGCGTTCTTAAGGGACAGCTAGGGACAGGGCTCAACCAGCGATGGGCTCAACCAGCGATGGGCTCAACCAGCGATGCCCAAATCTCTTTTTCTAAGAGAACTCATCACAGAAGGTTAAGTCATATGATAAGAGTCCATGATGTTGGCAGTAGTATACTGGCATGGATAGAGAATTGGCTCATGGGCAGGTAACAGTGAGTGGGGGTAAGGTTGGTGACCCATACCTACTGGGGTTCCAGAGATCTATGTTGGGACCACAACTGTTCACTATTTGCGTTAATGACTTGGAGGAAGTAATTGGACAGTTTAGTTACGACAATAGATTTACAGTATATGTTAATGACTTGGAAGAAAGAAATGAATAGACCGTAGTCAAATTTTCAAACACCACAAAATATAGTTGCAAAGGCCAGTTGTGAAAGGGATACAGACAGGTGACAGAGAAATATTGTTAGGTTATGTAAGTAGGCAAAAAAGTGGGCAAATGGAGTTTAACGTGGGAAATTGGGATAAAAAGATTGTTTATCTTGCAAGTGAGAACAAAATAACCGTGTTATTTAAATGGAGGAAAACTTCAGAAAGCTGCAACTCAAAGGGGCTTGGGGGGGACTCAATATTTAGTCCGTATGTGTTCCTCAGAGGAACTACGCAGAGCAGAAGAAAACTACCTATACAGTGTATTCAAAAAGAATGGGTACTCAATGAACACAGTCCGCCGATTTCTCAGCAGCAAACCCCAACAAGCAGACAAAACCCATCCAGGAATCCTAGCCACTCTCCCCTACATCAAAGACATCTCGGAAATGACTGCCAGACCACTCAGACCCCTTGGCATCATGGTAGCCCATAAACCCACCAACACACTAAAATAGCAGCTAATGAGCTTGAAAGACTTTATACAGACAGCAAGCATTGCCTAGAGGGCAGTTAAAAGTCAACTACTTTGTTGTGGGTCTGGAGTCCCATGTAGGCAAGGCCAGGTAAAGATGGCAGTTTCCTTCCCTGAAGGATGTTAGTGAACCAGATGGGGTTTTGCAACAATTGGCAATGGATTTATAGTAGTCATTAGATCCTTAATTCCAGATATTTATTGGATTCAAATTCCCCCATCTACCATGGTGGGATTCAGATCTGAGTCCCCAGAATCTCACCTGGGCCTCTGGATTAACAGTCTAGTCATAATCCCACCAGGCCATCGCCTTCCCTTTATTGTTGGGTATGGAAGGCTTGAGTTATAAAACACTGGGCTAGATAGGCTGGGATTTCCTTCATCGGAGTGTCAGAGTTTATGGGGTGACCTTATTGAGGTTTATAAAATCGTCAGGGGCAAAATAAGGCAAATGACAAGGGTCTTTACCCAAATGTGGGGTAGTTCAAAATAGGGGGCGAATTTTAAAGGAGAGAGAAGAGAGACTTAAATGCCGGAGGAAACATCACAGAAGCACTTCACAGGAGGCTCCCAAGCACGGAGGATGTCCCCTAGACAGGGACGAAGCGTCTGCAACACAAATTCCCAGCTCGGCAAACAGAACCACAACAACGAGCACCCGAGCTACAAATCTTCTCACAAACTTTGAGAGATTTAAAAAGGACACAAGGGGGCAACTGTTTCACACAGAGAGTGGTCAGTGTGTGGAATGAGCCAGAGGGGGTGGTGGATGCGAGTACAGTTACAGCGTTGGAAAGATGTTAGGATAAGCACACCAATAGCAAGGATTTGGAGGGATTTTACTGCTCCTCGGATGCTGCCTGATCTGCTGCGCTTTTCCAGCACCACTCTAATCTAAACTCTGGTTTCCAGCATCTGCAGTCATTGTTTTTACCTTTGGAGGGATATGGGCCAAACGCAGGCAGGTGGGACTGGTTACGTTAGGGAACATGGTCGGCATGGACTGGTTCAACTGAAGGGTCTGTTTCTGTGTTGTAGGACTTTATGATTCTATGAACATTCCTGACTTGTCTGGATGAGGACAGCTCCTTTAACACTCATGAAGCTTATCAGATTTTAACATAGCTATATTTAAATCATGGCCGCTTCACAGTGTTTGCGTATATACTATGTTTTAGCCACTATTTAAGGAGGGAATTCTAGTCAGAATTTCTTGCTTAACCTGTTGGTATTCAGTGGGACTACATACTGTGGGCCTGGTGATGCATGAGGGATGGAGAGGGAGGTTAGTGAGTGATTGGATGGCAAAAACCCACTCAGTTCTTCACCCAGTGAAACACTGGCTCAGTCCACACACTGAAGGGGAACAGGATCCCTCTTGAGATCATTCCGGTAGAGATTCCAGAGCCTGTCCTGGGACAATCCCATGTTTTAGTGAAAAATCTTCTCTCAGTCGACTTCACCTAAATGCTCATTCTTCTCCTTGAGACTGACATCTTTCAGCAAGGACTATTTTTCAACTTGACTGCGTTGGTTGTGAAGTGTATGGAAACTTCCCCAGGATGGGGAGATATATGGGTTACAGTTCCCTGGATAGCGCTCGGATTTCAGCAGTGTTTATCTGAGTGTGGAGTGTGTCCTTCCTCTCCCTGTGTACATTGGGATGTTGTTCACTTTTATCAAAGGAAAATACTCTGAGACCGAGTGACAGAATGGAATACGGTGACCTTCGCTGGGAGAACTTGCTCAGTTAATTCCCCTCCCACACTGGATCGCTTCCAGATACTGTGCCCCTTTAAAATGGGTGTGTGGGTTTGTGCATGTCTGTGTCTGTCTCTGTGTGTATGTCTGTGTGGGGCTTGTGTCTGTACGTGTGTGCATCTGTGTGTGTTGTGTGAGTGTCTGACTGTGTGTCTATGTATGTATGTGTGTGTTTGTGCGTCTGTTTCTATGTGTCTGTGTGTATGTGTGTGTTGTGTGCCTGAATGAGGGTGTGTGTGTTTCTGGGATGGGAGAATGGGACAGGGATCTCTGGGATACTGTTCCCTCTCAGAAGGGGACAGGAGTTCTGGAATAGCATTCCCTCCCAGAATGGGAGAGGGTGCTCTGAGATACTGTTCCATCCTGGAATGTGGCGTAGAACTCTGGGATACCATTCCCTCTCAAAATGGAACAGGGAACTCTAGGATATCATACCATCCCAGAATGGGGCACGAAGGTCTGGAATACCATTCTCTCTCGGAAGGGGACTTGGAGCCCTGGGATACCGTTCACTCTTGGAATGGGACACAGAGCTCTGGGATACCATTCCCTCCCGAAATGGGACAGGGTGCTCTGGGATACCATACATCCCAGAATGGTGCATGGAGTTCTGGGATATCATTCCCTCAATGGGACACAGAGCTTTGGAATACCATTCCCTCCAGGAATGGGACAGGGAGCTCTGGGATATCATTCCCTCCCAGAATGAAACAAGGCTCTGTGGGATACCATACCATCCCAGAAAGGGGTACGTAATTCTGGGATACCATTCTCTCCCAGATTGGGACACGGAGGTCTGGATACCATTCACTCCCAGAATTGGACAGGGAACTGTGTGATACCATTCCATCCAAGAATGGGGAAAGAAGCTCTGGGATACCTTCCCTCCTGGAATGGGACAGGGAGCTCTGGGATATTGTTCCTTCCTGGAATGCGACAGGGAGCTCTGGGATACCATTCCGTCCTGGAATGGGACAGGGAGATCTGGGATACCGTTCCCTTCCAGAATGGGACAGGGAGTTCTAGGATGCTGTTCTGTCCTGGAATGGGACAGGGAGATCTGGGATACCGTTGCCTCCCGGAATGGGACAGGGAGCTCTGGGATACCGTTCCCTCCCAGAATGGGACAGGGAGTTCTAGGATACTGTTCCCTCCCGGAATGGGACAGGGAATTCTAGGATGCTATTCCCTCCCGGAATGGGACAGGGAGCTCTGGGATGCTGTTCCCACCCGGAATGGGACAGGGAATTCTGGGATGCTGTTTCCTCCCGGAATTGGACAGGGAGCTCTGGGATACTGTTCCCTCCCGTAATGGGACATGGAATTCTGGGATGCTGTTCCCTCCTGGAATGGGACAGGGAGTTCTGGGATGCTGTTCCCTCCTGGAATGGGACAGGGAGCTCTGGGATACTGTTCCCTCCCGGAACGGGACAGGGAGCTCTGGGCTACCATTCCGTCCTGGAACGGGGCAGGGAGCTCTGGGATACCATACCCTCCCAGAATGGGACAGGGAATTCTGGGATGCTGTTCCCTCCTGGAATGGGACAGGGAATTCTGGGATACCGTTCCATCCCGGTTACTCACCACTCCAGCATAATGCAGGATCTCAAAGTGCGACTCGTATTTTCTCTTCTTGTCAGGTTTCGGCTTCAGAAAGTTCGGCGACTTCCCCAGGAGATTGTCGTGGAGTTTTGCGTTAAAGGTTACGTCCGTGGCCTTTGGAAACATGCACTCCTCCTCCAGGATCGACAGGATTCCCAACGGCTGCAACATTCCAACAGAAAGGGAAGGAAAGTGATAGACCGTCAGCATGTGGTGGTTCAGAATGTGGGTGAGGATGTAGGGAGTGGTGAAGACAAACCCAGGACCGAACACCAGCAGGTTTGGGCAGGGTCCGGGGAGCACTGTGGTTGGAAAATGTCCCCACCTTGGGCAGAATCCTGGAGCCAGACAGTGTCTGGTATTGGGAGAAAGTGAGGACTGCAGATGCTGGAGGTCAGAGTCGCGAGTGTGGTGCTGAAAAAGCGCAGCAGGTCAGGCAGCAACCGGTGAGCAGGAGAATCAAACCTTCGGGCATAAGCTCTTCATCAGGAATGTCTGGTACTGGGCAAGAACTGGCCAATTTCATCTAGAAGGACAGCAGATATATTGGATGGCACGGCGGCTCACTGGTTAGCACTGCTGCCTCACAGCACCAGGGACCCAGGTTCAATTCCAGCCTCGGGTGACTGGCTGTGTGGAGTTTGCACATTCTCCCCATGCCTGTGTGGGTTTCCTCCCACAGTCCAAAGATATGCAGGTTAGGTGAATTGGCCATGGGAAATTGCCCGTAGTGTTCAGGGATGTGTAGGTTAGCAGCATTAATCAGGAGAAATTTAGAGTAACAGGCTGGGGAAACGGGTCTCTTCAGAGTGCCTGTGTGGACTTGTTGGGCTGAATGGCCTGTTTCCACACTGCAGAGAGTCTATGATCCCATGAGATATGGGAACACCACCTCCTGCAGGTTCCCCTCCAAGGCACTCACCATCCTGACTTGGAAATATATCACTAGTGTTTCTTCACTATTGCTGGGTTAAAATCCTGCAATTCTCTCCCTAAGGGCATTGTGGGCCCACCTACAGCACCCAGACTGCAGCAGGAGGTTCAGGATGGCAGCTCACCCCCACCTTCTCAAGGGGGCAACTAGGGACAGGGCAGGAAATACTGACCCAACCAGTGATTGGATAAACTGATAAAAAAAAAACATTTTTGTGTTTAACCTCTCTGATTTTACTGTGAAGTTTTATTTTGAAATGGGGTTATCTTTCTGCCCTCAAATTCTGACATTGTATTTGAACACTCAGCGTGTCGATCTTGTGAACTTCCATCATGCAAGGGAGACTTCAAATCCTGGCCATTAAGGAGGAGTTAATCTCGGGGTACTCACAGCCAAACTAACAAGCAGGCCATCCAGTCATTTTCACATTCCCTTTTATGGGATCTTGCTGTGTGCAAGATCGTTCCAAACCCTAACGACACTCACTTGACTCCCTGCCCACCCCCACCCCCACAGATAAATATGTTCAATGAAGGATCAGCCATGAATACTCTGGGATCGAGAATTCCAAAGATGCACTACACTTTGAGGGAAGCGATTTCCCCTCTGCCTTGTTCTGGGATGGTGTTCCCCTGTTTCACATTCTCTGACCAATGTGAAACGATCTCTCAGTGTGTACTCTGTCCAGCTCCTTCAGCACCTGTGAGATCTCTCTCCATTCTCTCACAGAATACAGATGCTCCTTGTCCAGCCCCTTGTCGACAGAAGAACTCTGATCAATCCAGAGAACATTCACTGTTGTATCCCCTGTGCAGACTAAATCGGAGGTTCACCCAACATTCACGATCACTGTTTCAGATGTTGTCTGACCATGGTTATATCATGGCTCCTTTACTGCTGGACTCCAACCACTTTGCAATCAATGCCAATATTTTGCCTTCCAATTACTTCCTATATCTGGAAACACAGGCCTCCCTCATTATGGCTGCTCCTCTACCTCAACATGATATTCCCACTTTCCCCCCATACCCCCAATGCGATTACAATCTAAACATTCCAAAAATCTATCTCTTTCTTGAATGTGCTCGGTGACACGGCCTCCATAGCCTTCTGTGGTAGTGAATTCATCCACTTCATGACCTTCCACTCGATGGCAAGTATATTCTTCCTTCAGGAAAACTGTACACAATACTCCAGGTGTGGTCTCACCAAGTTCCTGATCTGATGATCCTCAACTCCACTTTCCTGCCTTTTCCCTATCACCGTCCATTCCATTTCTGATTAAAAAAAAAACCTGTCCACCTCAGCCTTGAAGGTAATGTCCTAGCCTTGACAGCCCTGTGTAGTAAAGAATTCATAGCAGCAAACTCCCAGGGCATGGGTCAGGGGTCAGACCGCTGGGAATGTTTCCCTCTGAATCCCTGAGGAAGATTCTCAACAGGATGCTGGCTCAATTCAGACTGTTGTTGCTATGTTCCTTCCATCTTTCTAATTTTCATTGTAAAGTCAATAATGTTTGCACTTGAGCAATGCTAGGAAATCTAGTCCAAAGGTTGAGCCATTTAGTCCAATCCTTTGGCCTGCCCTCATCAGGACAACTCACAGGAATTCCAACGAGAAAGGAGAACGTGAATACCGTCCAAGAAGAGAGTGCTCATTGGTTGGCAAGTGGACTCTGATTGGCAGAGGGGTTGCCATGCAGAATTGGCCACTTAGCATGTTGTCGTGATTGTATCGAGGTCAGGAAGTGGACCCCATAGAATAAGAGTCCCCTGATTGGGGCTGTCAATCTGTTTCAGTCAGGGAGCCCTGGCTGACAGATATAAACAGGAGTGTCAGCCAGAGGGAGGGAGCTGGGTCAGTGTCGAGGACTCTCCCCGTGTAAATACAGGGTGATGGGATAGAGGCCTCTGTGTGCACGAAAGTTTCAAACACCTCCCAAATCGAGTCTTTCCCCACTGCTCAGAGGCTGGCTGTTACGGACATGATGGAGCTGTACTGTCTCAGCTCTGCCCCACATTCTGTTTGTGGTTTTCCATTGCAGCCAGCACAGAGCTCCCTCCTCTCCCTCCCCCACCCCTCCCTCCCTCCCTAACCCTCCCCCTCCCTGTCCGTCCCTCCCTCCTTCTCCCTCCCCCTCCCCCTCCATGTCCGCCCCTCCCCACCCCTCCCCACCCCTCCTTCCCCCTCCCCCTCCCCATCCCTCCCTCCCCCTCCCCCACCTTACCCCTCTCTCCGTCCCTCCCCTCTCCCCCTCCCAATCCACCTCCCTACCCCTCCCCGTCCCTCCCTCCCCCTCCCCCTTCCTGTCCCTCCATCCGCCTCCCTCTCCCCCCATCCGTGCCTCCCTACCTGTCCCTCTCTCCCTCGCCCTTCCCCTCTCCGGCCCTCCCTCCCTGCCCGCCCCCATCTCTCCCTCTCTCCCCCCTCCACCTCCCCCTCCCCCTCCCCATCCGTCCCTCCCTCCCTCCCTCCCCCTCCATCTTCTCCTCCCCGTCCCTCACTCCCTCCCCCTCCCCCTCCCCACCCCTCACTCTCTTCCTACTCCTCCCCCTCCCCATCCCTCCCTCCGCCTCCCCCTCCCCCTGTCCATGCCTCCCTCCCTCCCCCTCCCCCTCCCCACCCCTCTCTCCCTCCTTACTTCTACCCCTCCCTCTCCCTCTGCCTCCCCCTCCCTCCTTCCATGCCTCTCTCCCTCCCCACCCCTCCCTCCCTGTCCCTCTCTCCCTCCTCCTCCCCCTCACCATCCCTCCCTCCTTCACCTCCTTCCCGCTGTCCCCGCCCCTCCCTCCCTCCTCCACCTCCCTCCCCTCCCCTCCCTCCCTTCCTCCCCCTCCACCTCCCCCTCCCCCCTCACCTTCCCCTCCCCGTCCCTCCCTCCCTCCTCCACCTCCCCTCTCTCCCTCCGCCTCCCCTTGCTCCCTCTCCCTCACCCTCCCTGTCCCTCCCTCCCCCTCTCTCCCTCCCCCTCCCCCTCCCCCTCACCTTCTCGATCAGGTCGATACAGGCCTGTAAGTCCATACCAAAGTCGACGAAGGTCCACTCGAGGCCCTGCATCTTATACTCCTCCTGTTCAAGTACGAACATGTGGTGATTGAAGAACTGTTGCAGCTTCTCGTTGGTGAAGTTAATACAGAGCTGCTCGAAACTGTTCAGCTGCAGGGAGAAACAGAGTGGTCAGTGAGGGCCAGGCACAGACCCCTGACAGAGAGAGAGAGAGAGAGAGAGAGAGACCCCTCTCCCTGTCAGAGAGAGAGAAACCCCTCCCTATGAGAGAGAGAGAGAGAGAGAAAGAGAGAGAGAGCGAGAGAGACCACTCCCTGTGAGAGAGAGAGAGAGAGAGAGATCCCTCCCCCATCGGAGAGAGAGAGAGAGACCCCTTTCCCCGGTCAGAGAGAGATAGACCCCTCCCCGGTCAGAGAGAGAGAATGAGACCCCTTCCCCATCAGAGAGAGAGAGAGAGAGAGAGCCCTCTCTGGGTCAGAAAGGGCCCTCTCCCTCCCCAATCAGAGCGAGACCCCTCCCCAGGTCAGAGAGAGAGACAGAGAGACCCCTCCCCTGTGAGGGATTAACCCCCACCCCCTCCACCATAGAGAGAGTTCACAGCCCCCTCCTCAGGATTCCACACTCCACCTTGCGGATTGTGACTGGGGTGAGGGGGTGCTGAAGATCTGCGTTAGGCGATGGCTTGGGTGGGGGTCTGAGTGTGCAGTGTGAGGGGAGGGTGCTGAGTCACAGTGAGTGGAGGGGAGTCTCATTCCCTGCTGACACCTTGCACCCTCTTCACAACTTGGCTTTCCCCCTGCTGTTACACAGACCACCAGTGAATCTGACCGACCTAGCCCCCTCACTCATCCACGTGGATCAGAAATAGCTGTGGTCCCCGCTATTCGATACAGTTCATCCATCTGACAAGGGGCAATGGACTGAGCCCATCCCCTTTCTGTATGAGCCCCCACACCACCCGCTCTTAGTAACGTCTTATGTGGGACGCAAAATTGATTTGAGAATTACTTGAAAAATCTCGAAGCCTGCGATGTCCAGCACTCCGATAAAGAATTTGCTCGCCAGCTTTGTGTCCAGTGTCTTGTTAATCCGTGTCACCAGCCATGTGAACATCCGGTCATACGTGGCTTTCGCTAAAGCTCCAACAGCATAGAGGACCTGCCAGCAGACATATAAAAAACCAAAGCCCAGCTGAGTCCAGGCAGAAGCCAGAGCCATGTGGTGTTGGTCAGATCACCTGTTAGTGCGGACAATGGGCAGGAGAGGTGCAGACATGACCTCATTGAGTATATCAAGCAATTTGTTTCAAATATGGGAGCAGAGGTGCTTTACATAGAGTCATAGAGATGTACAGCATGGAAACTTGGTCCAACCCGTCCATCCCGACCAGATATCCCAACCCAATCTAGTCCCACCTGCCAGCACCCGGCCCATATCCCTCCAAACCCGTCCTCTTCAGATACCCATCCAAATGCCTCTTAAATGTTGCAATTGTACCAGCCTCCACCACATCCTCTGGCAGCTCATTCCATACACATACCACCCTCTGTTTGAAAACGTTGCCTCTTAGGGTCTCTTTTATACCTTTCCCCTCTCACCCTAAACCTATACCCTCTAGTTCTGGACTCCCCGACCCCAGGGAAAAGACTTTGCCTATTTATCCTATCATAATTTTGTAAACCTCTATAAGGTCACCCCTCAGCCTCCAACGCTCCGGGGAAAACAGCCCCAGCATGTTCAGCCTTTTCCTGTAGCTCAAATCCTCCAACCCTGGTAACATCCTTGTAACTCTTTTCTGAACCCTTTCACGTTTCACAACATAAAGTTTACTGCAAGAAGTAAAGTCGCCAGAGGGAGAGGTGTGTGGGAGAGATTAAAAAGCCAATTGACTGAAAGGCCAGTCCACAGTGAGGAACAGTGGTGCAGTGCTAGCACAAAGTACCCTGCGGAGAAACAAGTCAACAGCTTCAGTGAATGTTTCTGTTCCTTGAAGTAAAACTTAGGACTTGGGTTTGCATGGATTTTTAGTCAATTTCTCTCTTCTCTCAAAAATATCTCAAGTATATCTCATGGATGGAATGAGCTGCCAGAGGAAGTGGTGGAGGCTGGTACAATTACAACATTTTAGAGGCATTTGGATGGGTATATGAATAGAAAGGGTTTGGAGGGATATGGGCTGGGTGCTAGCAGGTGGGACTAGATTGGGTTGGGATATCTGGTCAGCATGGACGGGTTGGACTGAAGGGTCTGTTTCCGTGCTGTACATCTCTTTGACTCTATGACTCTATATGTAAACAACAGAATAATCCACAAACTTGGATGAGTTTCCATATTTATAATCAATACTAATGACTTAAAGAGATTACAAATAATGTATCCAAGTTTACTAAAGATATAAAACTCGCTAATATTGCTAGCTGTGAGGACACAAATAAGTTACACAGACTTATAGGCAGGATCAGTGATTCGGCGATGGAGTATAATGTGGGAGGTTATTCAAATTGAGTAGGTAGGTTTTATTTTGGTGTAACTTGTTAAGGTTGCTGTTTGAAGGAACTTGAGTGTGTTTGGACAAGGAACACAGCAAGTTAGCATCCAGGGGCAGCAGCCAATGAAGAAGGCAGATTGGCTTTGCCTGGAAGGAGACTGGAGTTCAAAAGTAAAGAAATCTCGCCACAGTTGCATAGGTCTTTGGTGAGACCACACCTGGAGCAATGCACCAAGTCCTGTTTCCATCTTAGGGGTGAGGATGGGTGGAGATAAAGCTAAATAAGTAAATTACAAGAGAAAGCAACAAATTCAGGAATGAATGTGTAAGGTAAGATTCTAATTTTCCATTCCTACAGCCAAACAGAATAATCTCCTGGCTGCCACATTAGACTCCACCGCTGATTTAATGCTCACTCCCTGACCCTGTCTATAACTCCTCACAACCTCTTTGTGTTGTCCTCACAGTTTGCATTTCCACCCCAGCTTTGTACATTTTTTTTCATCCCTTTCTTTACATTTCTAAAGATGAAGCTTGGTAAATAGGTTTATTCAATGTGTTCCTGAAATGAGTAAGATTGAGGTGAAACTGCCCAGAGCTGCGGAGAGTACAGGAGATCTCACTGAAATACACAGGAATGTTGGGGGTGGGTGGTGCAGACCATTTGGCCCTTAAATCTGCTGCACCTTTCAATACTATCCAGTTGAGTCCTCTATTCCTGCTTTTGCCCCATTCCCTTGATCTCTTTGGCTTGAAGAATTAAGAACAATATCTTCTTGAAATCTGAAAAAAAACTGCGGATGCTGTAAATCAGAAACAAAAGCATCTGTGGAGAGAGATCAGAGTTAATGTTTCGGGTCAGAATGGAGGAAGGGTCCTCGACCCAAAACATTAACTCTGATCTCTCTCCACAGATGCGGCCAGACCTGATGAGCTTTTTCAGCAATGTCTGTTTTGGTACCTTCTTGAAAACATTCTGTGTTTTGGCCTCAGCCATTTCCTGAGGCAGAGGATTCCCCCTGGCTCCCCACTCTCTGGGTGAAGATATTTCTCCTCATCTCAGTCCTGAATACATTCATGGGATGTGGGTGTCACTGGCTGGGCCCAGCATTTATTGTCCATCCCTAGTTGCCCCTTAAGGAGGTGGGGGTGAGCTGCCTCTTGAACCGTCTGCTGTGGGTAGACCCACAATGCCCTTAGGGAGTGAATTTCAGGATTTTGACACTTCAGGAGTTAGAACATAGAACATACAAAAGTACAGCACAGAACAGGCCCTTCGGCGCATGATGTTGTGCCGAGGATTAATCCTAATCCAAAGTAAAATAAACTAACCTACATACCCCTCAATTTACTGTTGTCCATGTGCATGTTCAGCAGTCGCTTAAATGTCCCTATGACTCTGCCGCCGCCATCACTGCTGGCAACGCATTCCATGGATTCACAACTCTCTTGCATTGGATAGGCATATGGAGGATAGTGGGCTAGTGTAGGTTAGGTGGGCTTGGATCGGCGCAACATCGAGGGCCGAAGGGCCTGTACTGCGCTGTATTTTTCTATGTTCTATGTTCTCTGCATAAGGAACCTACCTTCCTCCTAAATCCTAAAACCGTGAACCCGTGTACCAGTCAATCCTGCCCTGGGGAAACGTCTCTGGCTATTGACTCTATGTCTCTCATTACCTTGTACACCTCAATCAGGTCTCCTCTCTTCCTCCTTCTCTCCACAGAGAAATGTCCAAGCTTAGTCAACCTCTCCCTGTAAGACAAACCCTCCAGTCCAGGCAGCATCCTGGTAAACCTTCTTTGCACCCTCTCCAAAGCCTCTGTATCTTTCCTATAGTAGGGCGACCAGAACTGGACACAATATTCCAAGTGTGGTCTCACCAGGGACTTGTAGAGCTGCAGCAAAACCTTGCGGCTCTTAAACTCGATCCCCCTGTTAATGAAAGCCAAAAAAACCATATGCTTTCTTAACAACCCTATCCACTTAGGTAGCAACTTTGACGGATCTATGTACTTGAACACCAAAATCCCTCTGTTCCTCCACACTCCCAAGATTTATGCCTTTAATCCTAAATTCAGCATTCGAGTTCAGCCTTCCAAAATGCATCACTTCACATTTATCCAGGCTGAACGCCATTTGCAGGGACAGCCGGCATTGTTTGGGGAGCAGCTAGAGCTGATTGAGTTTCAGATTCACGTACCTGCCCAACATTCTGATCCTTGGTCACACACTCATTGCCAATCTTCACCTGAGGGTGGAGCAGGCTGGTGATCAGGTCTGTTGAGCGAATTCCCAGTAAGCAGGCGGCTTTATCTGCACCTGTTACAAAAAGGTGGGATGATAGTAAAGATCAGTGTAAAACCTCGCTTTATTCCGAATCCAGGAGTTGTTGTGGACTATGCCTCCAAGGTGACCATCCGCTGCATCCCGCTGTGATGGAATCTGGGTATCACTGGCAAGGGCAGCACCTACAACTGTTACCCACCTATAATTGCCCCAGGAGTCGGTGACGGTGAGCTGCTTTGTTGTCTCGGGCTTGTGGAGATTCCTGCGGTGCTGTTGGGAAGGAGAATTCCTGCCTGCTAACCCAGTGTCATTGAAGGAACAGCAATGTGTCTCCAAGTAAGATGTAAATTCATGCAAATTATGGGCAGGAGTAAGCCCTTTGAGTTCACTCAGCCGTTCAGTGAGGTGATGGCTGCTGTGAATATTCCACATTCATGACCCTGATAACCTTTCACAAAGTCAGATATTGCTGGAGAGAGAAACAGAGTGAATATTTGGGACGTAGTGGCTCTGCTTCAGGACTCAGTAACCTTTCACCAATAACCTTTCACCCCCTCACTTCTCAAACATCTATCTACCTCTGTCTTCAAAATATTCAAGGTCTCAGCTTCAAACACCTTTTGAGGAACAGGATTCCAAAGACCATCAGTGAAAGTAAGAACCTATTCATGAATCAGGCAGGAAACTTTCAATTAAATTCATCCCTTGATGGTTAAGGAGATGAGTAACATCTGTTTCCCCTTTTTAACCAGCTTTCAATATGTGTGTTATTTAGCCAGTGTTGTTGAGTTCCAGGTTTGCTTGTGTGATGGACCACCCCAGTTTAATGGATGAGTATTGCAGCCACTCTGAGCTGTACAGTGTGTTATTGAGCTGCTATACTGCTATCGCACACTGTTTCGAAATGAAAGTAATCCCGTCCACCCTGATCAATAATGGACTCGTGTTAAGTACTTACTTTCTGTTCCATCGATTTCAGCCTGCTCCTCCCTTGGCTTCTGTTTGAACTTCATGTTCCCAAAATGTAAGATCACCCCCACCATTTTGTAGCAGTTGTATTTCTCTTCTGTGGAAAAGCCCAAGATGTCCATAGCGTGCTAATAAAAAAAAAACACAGGATTAGTAATACCCTCCCTGTGACTCTGTGATACCCTCCCAGAGAGTCTGTAATACCCTCCCTGTGACTCTGTAATACCCTCCCAGAGAGTCTGTAATACCCTCCCAGAGAGTCTGTAATACCCACCCAGAGAGTCTTCAATACCCTCCCTGAGAGTCTGTAATACCCTCCCTGTGAATCTGTAATACCCTCGCAGAGAGTCTGTAATACCTACCCAGAGAATCTATATACCCTCCCAGAGAGTCTGTAATACCCTCCCTGTGAATCTGTAATACCCTCGCAGAGAGTCTGTAATACCTACCCAGAGAATCTATATACCCTCCCAGAGAGTCTGTAATACCCTCCCTGTGAGTCTGTAATACCCTTCCAGAGAATTTGTTATACCATCCCAGAGAATCTGTAATACCGTCCCTCAGAATCTGTAATACCCTCCCTGAGAGTCTGTAATACCCTCCCTGAGAGACTGTAATACCATCCCAGAGAGTCTGTAATACCCTCCCTGTGAGTCTGTAATGCCCTCCCTGAGAGACTGTAATACCCTCCCAGAGAGTCTGTAATACCCTCCCTGTGAGTCAGCAATACCATCCCTGTGACTCTGTAATACCCTCCCATAGAGTCAGTATTATGCTCCCTGTGTGTCTGTAATGCCCTCCCAGGGAGTCTGTAATACTCATCCAGAGAGTCTGTAATACCCTCCCAGAGAGTCTTCAATACCTCCCGGGGAGTCTGTAATACCTTCCCTTTGAGTCTGTAATACCCTTGCAGAGAATCTGTAATACACACCCAGAGAGTCTGTAATACCTACCCAGAGAATCTATATACCCTCCCAGAGTGTCTGTAATACCCACCCTGTGAGTCTATAATACACTCCCTGTGAGTCTGTAATACCCTTCCAGACAATTTGTAATATCATCCCAGAGAATCTGTAATACCGTCCCTGAGAGTCTGTAGTACCCTCCCTGTGAGTGTGTAATACCCTCCCTGTGACTCTGTAATCCCAACTGGAGAGTCTATAATAACCTCCCTGTGACTCTGTAATATCCTCCCATAAAGTCAGTATTACCCTCCCGAAGAGTCTGTAATACCCTCTCAGAGAGTCTGTAAAACCTTCCCAGTGACTCTGTAATACCCTTCCAGAGAGTTGGCAATACCGTCCCTGAGAATCTGTAATACCCTCTCTGTGAGTCTGTAATACCCTCCCTGAGAGTCTGTAATATCCTCTCTGTGACTCTGTAATACCCTCCCTGTGAGTTTGTAATACCCTCCCAGAGAGTCTGTAATACCCTCCCAGAGAGTCTGTAATACCCTCCCTGAGAGTCAGTAATACCCTCCCTGTGAGTCTGTAATATCCTACCTGAGAGTCTGTAATACCCTCCCTGTGAGTCTGTAATACCCTCCCTGTGAGTCTGTAATACTCTCCCTGAGAGTCTGTAATAACCTGCCTGTGAGTCTGTAATACCCTCCCTTTTGAGATCGGTGTGTGATTGAGTAGAGCACAGGAACAGGTACATGGTGGGGCTCAGAGAGTGTAACCCCCCTGCAGACAGCAAACACATTGTTAACTGTTACCACTCACAATGACAGAGAAGGTGCAAGATTTAAAGTTCTTACAAACATTCTCTGCCGTTATAATTTAGGAAGGGGAAACCCCGATTGCTTGTTCATTGGAAAAGAATTCTGCAACCAAAAGGATTGACATTTACCGAGTTTAACTCACATTGACAAAGCTTTTCACTGGGCCTCGGTACACATGACAATAAACTCAATTCAATTCAATTGTATTATATTGAGTGCTCAAGGTGGAGGATGGATAACCCTCATCCTTTATACCCCTAGCACCCAGTGATCCCATGTCTGATGTGTGTCTGACAGTGTTTCTCTCCTTCAGCCAGAAGCTCATTGGTTCAACGCAGAGTAATCATTCACTTCGCTTTGTCACATCCGATAATTCAATTCAAATTTATGATTCCTGTTCGCATCTCAGACTGTCAACCTGAGCTCTAAGAAATCACTAGGCTGAGGAGAGACACAAAATGATGATCAAGGGAAGGCTGGAACAACCCCCATCCTGCAGTCAGGAATATTCCCGTCTTATCAAAGGGGCATCATCACATGTATTGCCCTGTCAGCAACCTGAGGCCATGAACTGTCACTGGGATTGTGTGCATGTTTACCTCATGGTTCCTCAGACTGGTATCTATAAAGTATAAATAAAACTATATAAAAATACAAATATATGTAAACAACAGAATTATCCACAAACCTGGATGAGTTTCCATATTTAATATTTAGTCAGTGGAGTTTAAAGGCCGCAGAGTCCCCTTAACAGGGGTTACTTTTCATTCTTTCATGGTTAGTGGATGTCACTGGAAGGATTGGCATTGTTCCCTGTCCCCAAGTGCCCCTGAACCAAGTGGCTGTCTATACCATTTCAGAGGGCAGGTTAGAGTCAACCACATGTGTCTGGAGTCACATGTTGGCCAGACCAGGTGAGGATGGCAGATTTCCTTCCCTGAAGGACATGAGTGAGCCAGATTGGTTTTTAAAACAGTCAATGCTCACCATTGCTGAGTCTAACTTTTAATTCCAGATTTGTTCATACTGGGCAATTGGGGATGGGTAATAAATAGCCAGCGACACCCACTCCTCATGAATGAGTGAGAATTAATTTTAACTCCAGCTGTGATGGGATCCGAACCTGCGAGGCAGGAGCATTAAGCCAGGCTTCGGGATGATTATTCCTGTCGCATTCCCAAAGCACCATGTCCCCCTGATTAAACAACCACTTCTTAAAGGAATGGTGAGATGTGGAATATAAAACACTTACATCAGTTGCCATTAGCTCTGCACCATCGTCAACTTTGTCCACTGTCAGTACTCCTTGTGAACAGAAGTGATAGTCGTGGGGGTTGGTGGAGACCATTAGGATATCTGTAATGAGAAGGGGGACTCCGTTTGATTCTGGTGATGGTAAACTGTCCCTGGTTCAGATTAGAAACTTAACTCCGTGTGCTGTGAGCTATTCCAACCTGAGGCAGTAACAGTATGTGGGGAAACTGTTTTTAATGCACTGTTGTGTGTCTCAGACAGAAGTTAACATTGAGCCAAAGAGGAGGGAGTCAGGTCTGGGCAGAGTGAAGGGCTTGAAGCAGCATCTTGCTCAAACAGCAAGCTGTGAGGTGATCTGCGAAGATCGTAGGGTCTACGTTAATTAAGACAAGGAGACCAATGGGGAGCATGAAGGGGCTGGGAGATGAGGGAGTCAGGGTTGTAGGGCTGGAGGAGGTTATCGAGATTGGGAGATGTCAAGGACATGGCAGCATTGAGTCTGAGAGTGAGGTGCTGGAAAAGCACAGCCAGTTAGACAGCATCCGAGGAGGGGAGAGTCGACGTTTCGGGCATATGCCCTTCATCAGGAATTCCTGAAAAGTCGACTCTCTCGCTCCTCGGATGCTGCCTGACAGGCTGTGCTTTTCCAGCATCACACTCTTCAACTCTGACCTCCAGCGTCTGTAGCCCTCACTTTCTCCCAACATTGACTATGAGGCTGATGGACTTTTCCATTTAACTAAGAGTGTCTGGCTCCCACACTGTAAATCCATTGATCTCTCTCTAATGCTGCTCCTTACCTTGAAGTTCCTTTTTCTTGCCAGACAGGATCTGATAATAAATGTGATAACTCCGCTCCCCAGGTTGTTGGAATACAACACGTGACTTTTCCAGCAAGTCTGAACAGATGAAGAAATATTGATTAATACCTTGGCAGAAAACAATCCCCACTCTTTCTCTACAGCTACGACAGGTATTCAGAGACCTCCCTGTCCATATACAAACTCTGTCTGTACATTCCCTCATTTCATTCTGACATTCTCTCCCCCCTCAGTTCCGTGCTTCATTCTGCCCCTTATTTTGAGTTACTCTGTGACTGTAATTCAGAGTTAAGGTGAGTTATTCTCCCTGAATTCGTTGAGGTCGATTTTCACCCGTTCTCTTCATTCCTTCTGCAAGGCATCATAACAGTTCTCATTCTGATGTATTCACACAATGTGTCCACCATTTCCCCAAATGTGTTCACCATTACACGGCCCGGTGGCACAGTGGTTAGCACTGCTGCCTCACAATCCTATGAGACTCCGGGTTCAATTCCTGACTCAGGCTACTAACTGTGTGGAGTTTGCACATTCTCCCTGTGTCTGCATGGGTTTCCTCCCACAGTCCAAAGATGTGCAGGTCAGGTAAATTGGTCATGCTAAATTGCCTGTAGGGTTAGGGGAATGGGTGGGTTGCGGGTCGGTGTGGACTTGTTGGGCCGAAGGGCCTGTTTCCACACTGTAAGTAATCTAAACTAAACTCTTTCAAACCAACCCATCTTTGGAATGTATTTAGGACACTGTCCATTTCATTACAAACTGGCAAGCCTACTTGCTCTGAGCAGCTTTCCTCCTGCATTAAATTTTTATGCAATTTCCGAATGAGCTGCTGTTTCTGTTTAAGTTTCAAATAGAGATCCTACCTTCCCAACCCATGACCACATCCACCCAGAAGGACAGGGGAACACCATCCCCTGCAGGTTCCCCTCCAAGTCACTCACCATCCTGACTTGGAAATATATCATCATTCCTTCACTGTCGCTAAGTCAAAATCTTGGAATTCCCTTCCTAAGGGCATTGTGGGTTAATCTACAGTACCTGACAGCACGGTGGCTCAGTTAGTAACACTGCTGCCTAACAGCGCCAGGGACCCGGGTTCGATCCCAGCCTCGGGTGACTGTCTGTGTAGAGTTTGTACATTCTTCCCATGCCTGCGTGGGTTTGCTCCAGGTGCTCCAGGTGGATTCTGGTTTCTTCCCACAATCCAAAGATGTGCAGGTCAGGTGGATTGGCCATGCGAAATTGCCCATAGTGTTCAGGGATGTGTAGCTTAGATGGCCTAGCTAAGGGAAATGTAGGGTTACAGGGTAAGAGGGTGGTTCTGAGAGGGATGCTCTTCCAAGGGTTGGTGTAGACTCAATGGGCCTTCACTGTAGGGATTCTATGACTGCTGCGTTTGAAGAAGGCAGCTCCCCACCACTTTCTCAAGGGGGTAACTAAGGACGGGCAGTAAGTGCTAACCCACCCAGTGACACCCACACCCACGTTCCCCACAAACCCAAAGCGCATCATCGTATTTACATACAGGTGTCAATGTCAGCAGACGAGAGCTTGCCCGTGTGTCCAAAATGGATCCGTATGTATTTGCCCTGAAATCAAGGTAGATATTAGACAATAGGTTTAGTTGTTCCTCAAGAGGAGCGAAATAGCATGACGTACGATGTAGTGGGTTACTGGAGCTAGTTAACATTCTGTCTCTATGCCCAGGCTGACAGACCAAGCATCTATACAGGAAGAGGAGCAGGCTACTTGGCCATTTGATTTGATCGTCTCTCCTGCAGCTCAACTCCAACCCACCCCTCTTGGGGGTATGTAGTGCAGACGGAGAAGGTGGTAACATTCCATTAGTTATCCACTATCTACTCTGGAACTACACTGTTCAAATCCCACTGCAACAACTCAGGGGATTTAAGTTTGGCCCTCAAGTTTGGAACATAAAGCTAGTCTCATTAATAGCCTCCATGATGTCTATCGGAGATTGTTGTGTAGGGTTTCTCCTGATTGGTGAAGAGCCTTCGTGAGGGAAATCTGCCATCCTTACCTAGTCTGACCTACACGTGACTCCAGGTCCACAACGGTGTGGCTGACTCGGAACTGCTCTGTGAAATGGCTCAACAAGCCTCTCAATTTGAGGGCAGGTAAGGATGGTCTCCAAATGCCATCCCATAGAAGAATTCTTAGAAACCCCTGAGACCATACAATGTCGGACCCAAAGTAGGCCATTCAGCCCATCGAGTCTGCTCCACCAATTGTCGAGATCATGGTTCTTTTGATCATCTTCCACTCCACTTTCCTGTCCTTTCCCCTGGACCCTTGATTCCCTTCCTGACTAAAAAGCTGTCCCCTCTCAGCCTTGAATATATTTAATGACCCATCCTCAGTATCCCTCTACTCTAAAGAATTCCATAGATTCATTACCCTCTGGGAGAAGAAATTCCTCCTCAGTCCAGTCTTAAATGGGGGAACCAAAGATAATGTCCTCTGGTCCAAGACTCTTCCACAAGAGAGAAACCACCTTGCCGCTAATCTGTCAAAAACCTAAAGAATCTTACACCTTTCAATGAGGTCTCCTCCCATTCTTTTAAATTCCAATGAGTACAGGCCCGATCTACACAACCTCTCCTCATAAAGCAGTCATAGAGTCATAGAGATGTACAGCGTGGAATCAGACCCTTCGGTCCAACCCATCCATGCCGACCAGATATCCCAACCCAATCTAGTCCCACCAGCCAGCACCCGGCCCATATCCCTCCAAACCCTTCCTATTCATATACCCATCCAAATGCCTTTTAAATGTTGCAATTGTACCAGCCTCCACCACATCCTCTGGCAGCTCATTCCATACACGTACCACCCTCTGTGTGAAACGTTGATCCTTAGGTCTCTTTTATATCTTTCCACTCCCATCCTAAACCTATGCCCTCTAGTTCTGGACTCCCCCACCTCATGGAAAAATCTTTGCCTATTTATCCATTCCATACCCCTCATAATTTTTATAAACCTCTATAAGGTCACCCCTCAGCTTCCGACACTCCAGGGAAAACAGCTCTGGCCTATTTAACCTCTTCCTATAGCTCAAACCCTCCAACCCTGGCAACATCTTTGTAAATCTTTTCTGAACCCTTTCAAGTTTCACAACATCTTTCCGATAGGAAAGAGACCAGAATTGTACGCAATATTCCAACAGTGACCTAACCAATGTCCTTCCATATCTGATATCAGCCTAGTGAACTCTACCTGGACTGCCTCCAATGCCAGGATATCTTCCCTTAGATAAGGACCCAGAAAGGGTGGTGCGTGTATGGAATGAGCTGCCAGAGGAAGTGGTGGAGGCTGGTATAATTGCAACATTTAAAAAGCATCTGGATGGGGATATGAATAGGAAGCATTTAGAGGGATATGGGCGAAGTGCTGGTAAATGGGACTAAGTCAGGATGGAATGTTTGCTCAGCATAGACAGGTTGGACCAAGGATTCTGTTTCTTGCTGTACATCTTTATGACATTTTTTGAGCTGTGGTCTGAATAGTGCTTTGTATAGCCTTTGAAAAACATCCTTACTTCCCTTACTTCCTCCGGGTGCTCCGGTTTCCTCCCACTATCCAAAAATGTGCAGGTTAGGCGGATTGGCTGCGCTAAATTGCCCATAGTGTTAGGCGAAGGGGAATGGGTCTGGGTGGGTTGCGCTTCGGAGGGTCGGTGTGGACTTGTTGGGCCGAAGGGCCTGTTTCCACACTGTAAGTAATCTAATCTAATCTATCTTTTGTTCACTTCCTTAACCAAGAAAGCACCTTTCAAGATTAATTTTCAGAAGCATTTCTACTGAAATGATCAGACTGTGAAGGTGTCACAGAGAGGACAGAAGATAGCTCTAACCACCCCCTTTTTTGTTACCAATGATTTTTCTGGTCTCTGGCCTGTCACGGTTAATACCGATCTTTGGATTTAACGTTTGGAAACCTGTCAAGGTTTTATCCAATTGATTGTCTCAACCTGAGCTGGAGATCAGGAGGAGCTATGTCTGGGATTTGGGTACCATGGGTAGAGCCACAATTAGTGGCAAGCTTGCAGTTAGGAGAGAGAGCCATCAAAGGAAGAATGTTTCCACTCACAAATCTGGAAGAGTTGTCATTTCGAACAGTTTTAGCATTCCCAAACGCTTCCATGGCTGGATTAGCCTCAATGATCTGATCTTCCAGGGAGGCCTGTGGGACTCACAAGTAGAAAATATTAAGAATGCAAAATGTACAATATATGGACTTACTCTTTAGCTAGTCTTGCACAATTTACCAAATCATTCATTCAATCAACATATATGTTTAATTAGATGTTATCATAGAATCTCCACGTTTGGCCAGTCTTGGCTGACTCTTTGCAATTCCAGTGCCACCTCCCAGTCTGAGATATTTTTACCCATCAGATGATAATCTGTTTGCCTTCTGAAAGTCACGGATGGCATGTTGCAGATCCTGGCTCTCCATAGGCCTTTCCTCTTGCTGTCTTTTGCTAATCACCTTAAACCTGAGACCTTCCACACTTTATCACTGTGTCAATGGGAACAGCTTCTCCTGTGTATTGCTTCTGGGTTTCCGAGCGGTTAATTTTGGCGTTAAGTGTACCTAGTCAGCTTGGTTCACATGCTGTCCCCCAGATTCTGGATTAGTGGTGCTGGAAGACTCCCTGAGATCTGGTTTCCAGCATCTGCAGTCATTGTTGTTACCTAGTTGATTTTAACCCGACTGCGAATCCTCTTGCAAGGACGCCTACCTTGAAGAAGTTTTCCTCCTCTCTCTACAAGAATCTCAGGGAGTCCCTCTCCCACTGCAACTCTCAGGTCATTTCCTCTGCTCTGAAGCTCTTCAACCATGTCCTGAAACAAACTCGCTACCACAGCCAACTCTATGCTACTTTCTCCCTATTCCCCACCCTCCTCTAGCTTATCTCTCCACCCTTCAGGCTCTCTGCCTTTATTCCTGATGAAGGACCTTTGCCCGAAATGATTTTACTGCTCCTCGGATGCTGCCTGAACTGCCGTGCTCAGACCAGTGCCAGCAATTTCCAGGACTTACTGCTTTCTGCAAGTGAACACTTTCATAATCTCAGTGAGGTCAGGTGACCCCTTATCTATCTCTGTTCTGGACAGTGGTCTAGCCTCAATGATCTTCCAGGGAGCCCTGTGGATCAGTTACTATCATGGCTGATTGCTCCAGCATTTCTGTGACAGACTCACGGACATGGCTGTGTTACATTCTTACCGTCTTCTTCATTGCCAGGTCTCCCTGAGCGGCGGTAATGGCAAAGTATTGAATCACTCTCTTAGTATTCACTGTTTTCCCAGCTCCAGACTCACCCCTGTACAATAACAAATAGATTCAACAACACAAGGTCGAAACTTATTCAACACTAAGAGTCCAATCCCTACAGAATCCAATCCCCAGAATCCAATCTCCACAGAGACCCATCCCCACAGTGTCCCATCCCCACAGAATCCCATCCCCACAGTGTCCCATCCCCACAGAATCCATCCCCACAGAATCCATCCCCACAGTGTCCCATCCCCACAGAGTCCCATCCCCACAGTGTCCCATCCCCACAGTGTCCCATCCCCACAGAGTCCCATCCCCACAGTGTCCCATCCCCACAGAGTCCCATCCCCACAGAATCCAATCCCTATAGAATCCAATCCCTATAGAATCCAATCTCCAGTGTCCCATCCCCACAGTGTCAAATCCTCATAAAACCCAATCCCTAAGGAATCCATCCCCTACAGAGTCCATTCCCCGCAAAGTCTCATCCACATCCAAGCCCCACACAATCCAAGCCCTGCAGAGAGACCATTCCCCACAGAGACCATCCCCCACAGAGACCATCCCTCACAGAGACCATCCCTCACAGAGACCATCCCCCACAGTGACTATTCCCCACAGAGACCATTCCCCACAGAGACCATCCCCCACAGAGACCATTCCCCACAGTGACTATTCCCCACAGAGACCATCCCCCACAGAGACCATCCCTCACAGAGTCCATCCCTCACAGAGACCATTCCCCACAGTGACTATTCCCCACAGAGACCATCCCCCACAGAGACCACCCCTCACAGAGACCATCCCTCACAGAGTCCATCCCTCACAGAGACCATTCCCCACAGAGACCATCCCCCACAGAGACCATCCCTCACAGAGACCATCCCTCACAGAGACCATCCCTCACAGAGTCCATCCCTCACAGAGACCATCCCTCACAGAGACCATCCCCACAGAGACCATCCCTCACAGAGACCATCCCCCACAGAGTCCATCCCTCACAGAGACCATCCCTCACAGAGACCATCCCTCACAGAGTCCATCCCTCACAGAGACCATCCCTCACAGAGACCATCCCCACAGAGACCATCCCTCACAGAGACCATCCCCCACAGAGACCATCCCTCACAGAGATCATTCCCCACAGAGACCATTCCCCACAGAGACCATCTCTCACAGACATTTTGAGCAATTTGACTTAATGCTGACCTCGCCCTTTCCCATAAATCTGCACGCTGTTTTCTACTGAAGTAATTTCTACTGCAGTTTTGAATTCCTCGACTTGCCTTAAATCCACCACATTTCCAGGCGGCATCTTCTTTTTCAAAATACTGTGCTCTCAACCCGTGTCCTCTGGTTCCCGAGGCTTTTGTGAATGAGAATAATTTCTCGTTACCCACTCTGCCCAGACCTCTGATGATGTTAAAAGCCTCTAACAGATCTTCCTCTGAGCCCTCTCCTCTCCAGGGAGAACAGTGCCAATCTCTTCAATCTATCCTCATCACTGCAGTTCCTCATTCCTGCAGCCAGTCAAGTAAAATCCTCCTGCTTTGTCCCCACTGTGGCACCCATGACAATACACAATAACCTCCGTGTTCCTGTACTCTGTACTTCAATGAAGCTGAGAATACAGTCGTACTTTATTTACAGCTCTCTGGACCAGTCCTGCCACATCCAAAGCACAAACCCACCATGGTTTCTCGGATCCTGCACTCTCTCTAGTTTAGGAGAAAGTGAGGACTGCAGATGCTGGAGATCAGAGCTGAGAATGTGTTGCTGGAAAAGCGCAGCAGGTCAGGCAGCATCCAAGGAACAGGAGAATCGACGTTTCAGGCATAAGCCCTTCTTCAGGATTCCTGAAGAAGGGCTTATGCCCAAAACGTCGATTCTCCTGTTCCTTGGATGCTGCCTGACCTGCTGCGCTTTTCCAGCATCACATTTTCAGCTCTCTCTAGTATAGTTCCATTCATACTGTTTCGTTATTTGTACAGGTATATCACCTCATCCGTCTCTTGTCAACTGAACCTACTCCCCACAGAGAAGTCATGTACATTTGTATATTTAGAATATAGAAAAATACAGCACAGGAACAGGCCCTTTGGCCCACTATGTTGTGCCGAATATGACGCCAAATTAAACTAATCCCTTCTGCCTGCCCTTGGTCCATATGCCTCCATTCCTTGAAGATAGGATAGTGAAGGCGGCGTTTGGTATGCTTTCCTTTATTGGGCAGAGTATTGAGTACAGGAGTTGGGAGGTCATGTTGCAGCTGTACAGGACATTGGTTAGGCTACTGTTGGAATATTGTGTGCAATTCTGGTCCCCTTCCTATAGGAAAGATGTTGTGAAACTCGAAAGGGTTCAGAAAAGATTTACAAGGAAGTTGCCAGGGTTGGAGGATTTGAGCTACAGGCAGAGGCTGAACATGCTAGGGTTGTTTTCCCTGGAGTGTCGGAGGCTGAGGGGTGACCTTATAGAGGTTTACAAAATTATGAGGGGCATGGATAGGATAAATAGGTAAAGTCTTTTCCCAGGGGTGTGGAGTCCAGAACTAGAGGGCATAGGTTTAGGGTGAGAGTGGAAAGATATAAAAGAGACCTACGGGGCAACTTTTCCACACAGAGGGTGGTACGCGTAGGGAATGAGCTGCCAGAGGATATGGTGGAGGCTGGTACAATTGCAACATTTAAGAGGCATTTGGATGGGTATATGAATAGGAAGGGTTTGGAGGGATATGGGCCGGGTGCTGGCAGGTGGGACTAGATTGGGTTGGGATATCTGGTCGGCATGGACAGTTTGGACTGAAGGGCCTGTTTCCATGCTGTACATCTCTATGCCTCTATGGTGCTACAGTGTAGACACAGGCCATTTGGCCCAACAAGTCCATACCGATCCTCTGAAGAGTATCCCGCCCAGACCCATTCCCCTACCCTGTTTCTTGACTAATGCATCCACACATCCTTGAAGACTTGAACAGGGCAATTTGGCATGATGAATTTGCCTAACCTACACATCTTTGGATTGGGGGAGGAAACCGGAGCACCCGGAGGAAACCCACACAGACACGGGGAAAATGTGCAAACTCCACACGGTCACCCAAGGCTGGAATCGAACCTGGGTTCTTGGCACTATGAGGCAGCAGTACCTACCACTGAGCTACAGTGCCACCCCTAAACACTGAGCCAGGTGCCACCCATATTCATCTGTTTATCTAAAAATCCCTTAAATACCCCTATCGCATCTCCCTGGCAGGGCATTTCAGACTCCTACCACCCTCTGTGTCAAAATCTTGCCCCTCACATTTCCTTTGAACTTTCCCCCCTCTCACCTTAAATGCCTGCCCCCCCCTAGTGTTAGACATTTCAACTCTGGGCAAAAGATTCTGATCATCAACCTGATCTATGTATCTTATAATTTTACAGACATCTTTCAAGTCTCCCCTCAGTCTCTGTCGCTCCAGACAGAACAAATAGTGGGCGGCACGGTGGCACAGTGGTTAGCACTGCTGCCTCACAGCGCCAGAGACCCGGGTTCAATTCCTGCCTCGGGTGACTGACTGTGTGGAGTTTGCACGTTCTCCCCGTGTCTGCGTGGGTTTCCTCCGGGTGCTCCAGTTTCTTCCCACAGTCCAAAGATGTGCGGGTCAGGTGAATTGGCCGTGCTAAATTGCCTGTAGTGTTAGATAAGGGGTAAATGTAGGGGTATGGATGGGTTGTGCTTCGGCGGGTCGGTGTGGGCCTGTTTCCACACTGTAAGTAATCTAATCTAATCTAATCTAACCCACGTTGTTCCAGTTTACAGCTGCTGTCCTCCAATCCAGGCAGTATCCTGGTAAATCTCTTCTACACCCTCTACAAAGCCTCCATGTCCTTCCTGTAATGCAGTGACTAGAACTGAACACAATACTCTTAAGTGTGGCCTCATGAAAGTCTTATAAAGCTGCTACATGACATCCTGACTCTTGTACTCAATTCCCTGACCAATAAAAGCAAGGACACCATACGCCTTCTTTACGGCCCCCCTAGCTACTTACGTTGCTACTATCAGGGAGCTATGGATTGAATCCCAAGATCCTTTTGTATATCAGTGCTGTCCAGGGGTCCTGCCATTCACTGTGTACTTTCTAGATCAACCGTTGATTTGGACTCACTTTACAGAAAAGCAACATCTCAATATTCCCTAAAATGTAACCATTACTCCTGGTTTCCAGCCATAGATTAGATGGCGTGCATTGGTTAATAAACAACAGGTAACAGCGTGAATTTACAGGAAAGTATTGGTTCTAATTCAGGCTCCTCACTGAGTTCCCAGACGCTATTCCAAACCGGAGACTCCTGTGGTGGGATCAATGGAAAGGAATGAAGCAGATTTCTCAGGATTACTTACGTGATCAGCATGGACTGGTTCTCACGATCTAGAATTAAGAATAACAATGATTCAGACAACCTTGAATCCTTTCCACATAAACATCTGAGGATGAGGGTGGCCCAGTCAGGAGGGTGAGACTGAAAACAGCAAAATTCCTGATGACAGGAGCAGGAATGTGTCAGTGCTGTTACACAGCCTGACATAAGGGTAAGGGTCACCACTCCTATCCCTGCTGACTACATCTGCGGGAAGTGCACCCCACTCCAGCTCCTCGAAAACCACGTCAGGGAACTGGAGCTGGATGAACTTCAGATCATTCAGGAGGTGGAGAGAGTAATTGAGCGGAGTTACAGGGAGGTAATCACCCCTCAGGTAAAAGATGAAGGTCAATGTGTTCCTGTCAGGGGGTGGAAAGGGAACCGGCAGGCAGGGCAGGGATCCCCAGTGGCCATTCCCCTCAACAACAAGTATACCGTTTTGGATACTGTTTGGGGGGGTATAATTTACCAGGGGTAAGCAATGGGGCACAGGTCTCTGGCACAGAGTCTGTCTCTGTTTCTCAGAAGGGAAGGGGGAAGAGGAGCAGAGCTGTAGTCATTGGGGACTCTACAGTTTAGGGGACAGATAGGAGGTTCTGTGGGGATGAGAGAGACTGTGTTGCCTCCCAGGTGCCAGAGTTTGTGATGTCTCTGATCGTGTTTTCAGGATCCTTGAGGGGGAGGGGAGCAGCCCCAAGTCGTGGTCCACATAGACACCAATGACATAGGTAGGAAAAGGGATGGGGATGTAAGGCAGAAATTCAGGGAGCTAGGGTGGAAACTTAGAGCTAGATCAAACAGTTGTTTCTGGTTTGTTGCCTGTGTCATGTGCTAGCAAGGCGAGGAATAGGGAGAGAGAGGAGTTGAACACGTGGCTACAGGAATGGTGCAAGAGGGAGGGTTTTAGATTCCTGGATAATTGGGGCTCATTCTGGGGTAGGTGGGACCTCTACAAATGGGATGATCTACATCTGAACTAGAGAGATATCAATATCCTGGGAGGGAAATTTGCTAATGCTCTTCGGGGGTTGGGGGGTTGGGGGGGAGGTTAAAACTAATTCACCGGGGGATTGGAACTGAAATTGTAGTTCAAATACATGGGAGGTTGAGCATAGTGAAGTCAGAACTAAAATTTCAAGATCGCAAGAGCTCACTGGCAAGCAGGAAGGTGGTTTGAAGTGTGTCTACTTCAACGCCAGGAACATCCAGACTAAGGTGGGTGAACTTACAGCATGGGTTGGTACCTGGGATTTCAATGTTGTGGCCAATGTTGAGACACGGGAAGAGCAGGGACAGGAACGGTTGTTGCAGGTTCCGGGACTTAGATGTTTCAGTAAGAACAGGGAAGATGGTAAAAGAGGGGGAGGTGCGACATTGTTAGTCAAGGACAGTATTTTGGTTGCAGAAAGGACATTTTTAGGGCTCCTCTACTGAGGTAGTATGGGCTGAGATTAGAAACAGAAAAGGAGAGGTTGGGAGTTTTCTACAGACCTCTGAATAGTTCCAAAGATGTAGAGGATAAGATAGCAAACATAATTCTGGATAGGAGCAAGAATGATAGAGTAGTTAGGGGGGACTCTAACTTTCTAAATATTGACTAGGAATACTATAGTTCAAGTACTTTAAATGGGTCAGTTTTTGTCCAATGTCTGCAGGAGGGTTTCCTGATACAGTATGTAGACAGGTCAACGAGGGGTGAGGCCACATTGGATTTGGTACTGGGTAATGAACCTGGCCAGGTGTTAGAATGGAGGTAGTTGAGCACTTTGGTGATAGTGACCACAATTTGGTTATGTTTACTTTAGTGATGGAAAGGGATAGGTATATACCACAGGGCAAGAGTTACAGCTGGGGGAAAGGCAATCACAATATGATTAGGTAAGATTTAGGATGCTTCGGATAGGGAGGGAAACTGCGGGGGATGGGCACAATTGAAATGTGGAGCTTATTCAAGGAACAGGTACTGCATGTCCTTGATAAGTATATACAGGTCCGGCAGGGAGGAAGTGGTCTAGGGAGGGAACTGTGGTTTACTAAGGAAGTTGAATCTCTTGTCAAGAGGAAAAAGAAGGCTTATGTTAGGATGAGATGTGAAGGCTCAGTTAGGGTGCTTGAGAGTTACAAGTTAGCCAGGAAAGACCTAAAGAGAGAACCAAGAACCAGGAGAGAACATGAGAAATCATTGGTGGATAGAATCAAGGAAAACCCCAAGGCTTTCTATCAGTGTGTCAGAAATAAAAGAATGACTAGAGTAAGCTTAGGGCCAATCAAGCATAGTAGTGGGAAGTTGTGTGTGAAGTCAGAGGGGAAGCGCTAAATGAATACTTTTTGTCAGTGTTCACACTAGAAAAAGACAATGTGGTTGAGGAGAATACTGAGATACAGGCTACTAAACTAGACAGGATTGAGGTTCACAAGGAGGAGGTGTTGGCAATTCTAGACTGTGTGAAAATAGATAAGTCCCCTGAGCTGGATGGGATTTATCCTGGAATTCCCTGAGAAGCCAAGGAGGAGATTGCCGAGCCTTTGGCATTGATCTTTATGTTGTCATTGTCTATAGGAATAGTGCCAGAAGACTGGAGGATAGCAAATGTTGTTCCCTTGTTCAAGAAGGGGAGTAGAGACAATTTGTAGACCTGTGAGCCTTACTTCAGTTGTGGGTAAAGTGTTGGAAAGGGTTATAAGAGATAGGATTCATAATCATCAAGAGAGGAATAAGTTGATTAGGGATAGTCAACACGGTATTTGAAGGGTAGGTCGTGCCTCACAAATCTTATTGAGTTCTTTGAGAAGGTGACCAAACAGGGAGAGGAGGGTGAAGTGGTTGATGTGGTGTATATGGATTTCAGTAAGATGTTTGATAAGGTTCCCCACAAAAGCACAAAATACGGAGGCATAGGTTTGAAGGTGATTTAGTGGTTTGGATCAGAAATTGGCTTGCTGAAAGAAGACAGAGGGTGGTGGTTGATGGGAAATGTTCACCCTGGAGTTCAGTTATTAGTGGTATACCACAAGGATCTGCTTTGGGTCCACTGCTGTTTGTCATTTTTATAAATGATCTGGGTGAGGCACAGAAGAATGGGTTAGTACCTTTGTAGATGACACTAAGGTCGAAGAGATATGGATAGTGACGATGGATGTTATAGGTTACAAAGTGACATAAATAAACTGCAGAGCTGGGCTGAGAGGTGGCAAATGGAGTTTAATGTGGAAATGTGTGAGGTGATTCCCTTTGGAAGGAGTTACAGGAATGCAGAGTACTGGGCTAATGGTAAAATTCTTGGTAGTATAGATGAGCAGAGAGATCTCTGTGTCCACGTATGTAATTCCCTGAAAGTTGCCTAGGTAGTTAAGGTTGTTAAGAAGGTATACAGTGTTTTAGCTTTTATTAATAGAGGGATCGAGTTCCGGAACCATGAAGTTATGCTGCAGCTGTACAAAATTCTGGAGAGGTCACATTTGGAGTATTGCGTACAGTTCTGGTCACTGCATTATAGGAAGGATGTGGAAGCTTTGGGAAGGCTTCAGAGGAGATTTACTAGGATGTTGCCTGGTATGGAGGGAAGGAGAAAGTGAGGTCTGCAGATGCTGGAGATCAGAGCTGAAAATGTGTTGCTGGAAAAGCGCAGCAGGTCAGGCAGCATGCTGCCTGACCTGCTGTGCTTTTCCAGCAACACATTTTCAGCTCTGGTATGGAGGGAAGATCTTACAAGGAAAGACTGAGGGATTTGAGGCTGTTTTCATTAGAGAGAAGAAGATTGAGAGGTGACTTATTTGAGACATATAAGATTTTCGAGTAAAAAATGAGGTCTGCAGATGCTGGAGATCACAGCTGCAAATGTGTTGCTGGTCAAAGCACAGCAGGCCAGGCAGCATCTCAGGAATAGAGAATTCAACGTTTCGAGCATAAGCTCTTCATCAGGAATAAGAGAGAGAGAGCCAAGCAGGCTAAGATAAAAGGTAGGGAGGAGGGACTAGGGGGAGGGGCGATGGAGGTGGGATAGGTGGAAGGAGGTCAAGGTGAGGGTGATAGGCCGGAGTGGGGTGGGGGCGGAGAGGTCAGGAAGAGGATTGCAGGTTAGGAGGGCGGTGCTGAGTTGAGGGAACCGACTGAGACAAGGTGGGGGGAGGGGAAATGAGGAAGCTGGAGAAATCTGAATTCATACCTTGTGGTTGGAGGGTTCCCAGGCGGAAGATGAGGCGCTCCTCCTCCAGCCGTCGTGTAGTTGTGTTCTGCCGGTGGAGGAGTCCAAGGACCTGCATGTCCTCGGTGGAGTGGGAGGGGGAGTTAAAGTGTTGAGCCACGGGGTGATTGGGTTGGTTGGTTCGGGCGGCCGCAGACATCTATTATAAACCGACTGACTCCCACAGCTACCTGGACTACACCTCCTCCCACCCTGCCCCCTGTAAAAACGCCATCCCATATTCCCAATTCCTTCGTCTCCGCCGCATCTGCTCCCAGGAGGACCAATTCCAACACCGCACAGCCCAGATGACCTCCTTCTTCAAGGACCGCAGATTCCCCCCAGACGTGATCGACGATGCCCTCCACCGCATCTCCTCCACTTCCCGCTCCTCCGCCCTTGAGCCCCGCTCCTCCAACCGCCACCAAGACAGAACCCCACTGGTTCTCACCTACCACCCCACCAACCTGCGCATACAACGTATCATCCGCCGCCATTTCCGCCACCTCCAAACGGACCCCACCACCAAGGATATATTTCCCTCCCCTCCCCTATCAGCGTTCCGCAAGGACCACTCCCTTCGTGACTCCCTTGTCAGATCCACACCCCCCACCAACCCATCCTCCACCCCCAGCACCTTCCCCTGCAACCGCAGGAAATGTAAAACTTGCGCCCACACCTCCACACTCACTTCCCTCCAAGGCCCCAAGGGATCCTTCCATATCCGCCACAAGTTCACCTGTACCTCCGCACACATCATCTATTGCATCCGCTGCACCCGATGTGGCCTCCTCTATATTGGTGAGACAGGCCGCTTACTTGCGGAACGCTTCAGAGAACACCTCTGGGCCGCCCGAACCAACCAACCCAATCACCCCGTGGCTCAACACTTTAACTCCCCCTCCCACTCCACCGAGGACATGCAGGTCCTTGGACTCCTCCACCGGCAGAACACAACTACACGACGGCTGGAGGAGGAGCGCCTCATCTTCCGCCTGGGAACCCTCCAACCACAAGGTATGAATTCAGATTTCTCCAGCTTCCTCATTTCCCCTCCCCCCACCTTGTCTCAGTCGGTTCCCTCAACTCAGCACCGCCCTCCTAACCTGCAATCCTCTTCCTGACCTCTCCGCCCCCACCCCACTCCGGCCTATCACCCTCACCTTGACCTCCTTCCACCTATCCCACCTCCATCGCCCCTCCCCCTAGTCCCTCCTCCCTACCTTTTATCTTAGCCTGCTTGGCTCTCTCTCTCTTATTCCTGATGAAGAGCTTATGCTCGAAACGTCGAATTCTCTATTCCTGAGATGCTGCCTGGCCTGCTGTGCTTTGACCAGCAACACATTTGCAGCACATATAAGATTTTCAAAGGGTTAGATAGGGTGGACAGGGAAAGCCTTTTTCCTTGGATGGTAATGGCTAGCATGAGGGGACATAGCTATAAATTGAGGGGTGTTAGATTTAGGACAGATGTCAGAAGTGGTTTCTTTACTCAGAGAGTAGTAGGAGCATCAACTGCACTGCCTGCAACATTAGTAGACTCGCCAACTTTAAGGGCATTTAAATGGTCATTGAATAGGCATATGGATGAGAATGGAATAGTGTAGGTTTAGATGGGCTTCAGATTGGTTCCACAGTTCGACACAACATCGAGAGCCAAAGGGCCTGTACTACGCTGCAATGTTCGATGTTCTATTAACACCTTCACATCCCGATCTCTTTAGGGACAGTCCCTGTTACAGGGGATGGGGTGGGGTTTGGTACCATTGGGTAAACGCCCTGTTCGGGGGTGGGGGGGGGGAAGCTCAGGGACCTGGGCAAGCTGGAGGAGGGGGTAGGTCAGGACTGGGTGACGGGGTGGGGGGTGTATTTTGAGGGGGCAGTGGGAGCTTCCTCCTCCCACACAGCTCTTTGAGATCACCTGCCCCAGGAGACAAATGCATTTGAGTTCCCTTGCAGACTGCCCCATTGCAGGGGCCTGTTTGAACTGGAACAATCCCAGCTCCTCACCATGCAATGTCCCACCATCTGCAGCCTTCCTCTTTCACTCTTTAACCTCTGACCCTTGGCCTAGGTAGGGATCGCTGCCGGTATTTCCATCAACAACTAAACTTACTTTCACAGATGACCCCAGAGTTCAGTACAACCAGGAACGGAGGGATTTTCAATTCCCGATTGGAGGAAGATCCCAATTCCTGATTGAGGGAACACGTTCATAAACTCACGGAGCTCCACCAGGCCTCCCCATAGTCCTTTGGTTTCTGTCGGCTATGGAGCCGCAGTCAGGCTTGATCAGAATAAACTTCTCTGTTTGGCAGTTTCAAGATCTCGGGGACACAGTTTCAGGATAACAGGTCAACCATTTTGGACTGAGTTGAGGAGAAACTACTTCCCTCAGAGGGTTGTAGACGGATGGAATTTTCTAACTTAGAGGCTTGTCATTGATTAAGGCTGGCGTAGAGGTATTCCTGGTCACCCAGGGTATCAAGGGATAGGGGAGCAGGGGGGGAAAGCAGAATTCATAATGATGGAGTACGCTCAGCAGATTATAACCTACCCCTCTGCTCTGATTTCTTCATGGAGTAGGAAGTGAGGACTGCAGATGCTGGAGATCAGAGTCGAGAGTGTGGTGCTGGAAAAGCAGAACCAGTCAGGCAGCATCCGAACAGCAGGAGAATCAATGTTTCAGACAAGAGCCCCTCATCAGGAATGAAGTGATGAAGGGCTCCTGTCTGAATCATCGATTTGACTGCTCCTTGGATGCCACACTCGCGACTCTGATTTTTTCATGTCTTCTCAAGTGTCTCTGTCCGTTTTTTTAATAATAGGGAGACCAGAACCGTGCACAATTATCTGAGAGTGGTCTAACGTCAATGTTTCGGCTTTTCAATTAGCATGTTGGTAATGAATGAGTTGATAAACAAGGCGAGGAGTGAGGTTGAATCTTAACAGTGACCTCAGCCAGCATGGGAATTGAACCCACACTGTTAGCATCATCCTTCATTGCAAACTTGCCTTGTAGGCACCTGAGCTAACCATTGGATCTTCTCCATGTTGGAATAGTTTATCAATTACAGTCCTACCCCACTCCTCCAACTGTACTCTGAACCTTAGAAATGTCACTAAAGCTATGGATAGAAGGCAGTGGGTGCAGAATCTTTGGCTTGTTTTAAGGCAGCGGAAGATAGATTCTCGATTGCCAAGGGATTATTGGGGACATTGCAAGAACGTTGAGTTGAAGTCAGATGAGCCGCAGACAGCGCATAAGGCTCGATGGGCTGAATAGCCTGCTGTTGTTCCTGGTTTGTTTGCTCATCAATTTCCAAGATGCCAATTCCACACAAAGCTGCTCAGTCCAATGGGGAACATTGTAATGTTAATCATATCAACAAGGAACAATCACGGTTCATCCCGATTATTGGGAACTGTTGCTCGCAGGATTTATTGTGGGGCTAGGAGCAATGTCAAGAACAGGGAGGAGTTCAAAGAGCAGATTTCCTTGTCTGTCGATAAAGGGAAGATTGATGTTTGATCGCCTTCTCAAGGACAATTAGAGGCGGGCAATTCACACTGGGCCAGCCAGGGATGCCCACTTCCCACACTGAATGAGTAAATAAAACAACAAACCTTTCACTTCTTTACACAGAGAGATATAAAGATTGGGAGCCAATCACTGGGTGATGGTCTTTAATGGTGTGATGGGTGAGGACAAGCCTTGCAATGTGTTAATTCCTATTGGAAGTAAGTGAGAAAGGGAAGGGATAATGATCAGTTTGTGAGGGATGCCAATGTGGTGGTGTTAGCCCATGCACTGACCGATTAAGGCCATAGAGTGACAACATGTGCTTATCCGACATGGTGGGGTTTGAATGTTAATGTTAAGTGTGACCCTCTGTACTTACTGCTCAACATATCGAAGTAGGCATTGTCTGCAATGCAGTATATATGTGGGGGAGCATCGCCCTTGCGTTTCCGTTTGTAGGCCGCGACCACAGTCGGTGTGTACACAGGCAGCAATTTGTAAGGGTTCACCGACACACAGAACAACCCCGAGTAAGTCTGCAAAGGAACAGATTGCTCCCGTTAATCTGCACATACCACTGAAGATGTTCACAGCCACTCACTGACAGGACAGGCTCAGCTTTTTCAGCTAACTCTCCACACCACTCATTCCCCAACACAACCTAAATGACCAAACTAGAATCCACTCGGAACTGTTTAGTTTCAAAGCCATGGTCTTGACAGTGCTCCTTAGCTGAATTTTTAATCCATCACGTTATAATTTCAGGATGTTACCGGTGAAGGCAGATGCAAAGCAACATATCAATATCCAACAATAACCAGATATTCCTCCACCTGCAGTCTTTAGCAAATACAGATCGGTAATGGATTTCAAGAAAAGGAATTTGTGGAATATTGTCGAGGATTTTTTTGTTTTGGAGCAGCTTAAGCCCACTGGGGAACAAGCAATTCTGGATCTGCTGGTGTTTAATGAGGCAGACGTGATTAGAGAGCTGAAGATGAGGGAACCCCTCAGGGGCAGTGACCGTAACATGTTAGAATTCATCTTGTGGTTTGATTGGGAGAAGCTGGAATCAGATGTAACGGTATTACAACTGAGTAAAGGTAACTACAAAGCCAAGAGGGGGAGTCTGGCCAGAGGTGATTGGAAGGGGAGCCGAGCATGGAAGACATTAGAGCAGCACAGGCAGGAGTTTCTGGGGGCAATTCAGGGATAACAGCCGAAATTCGGAGACATTATAAAAGCAAAAGAAAAAGTTTACAATGTGCTGAAGATTAGTAGGAATCTAGAGGATTGGAAGCCTTTAAAAATCAGCGGAGGCTAACTCAAAAGGCAATTAAGGGGGAAGTCAATGAAATATGAGAGTAAACTGGCTAGTAATATAAAAAATTATGAGTAATTTTAGATATATAAAAAGTAAGAGCGAGGCAAGGAAGAACATTGGACCACTGGAAAATGATGCTGAAGGAGTAGTAATGGGGAACGAGAAATAGCGGAGCAACTGAACAGGCACTTTGCATAAGTTTGTACGTTGGAAAACACCAGCAGCATTCCAGACCTTCAAGGGAGTCAGGGTGCAGAGGTGGTTGTAGTGGTCATCACTGTTGGAGGAACTGGGTTTGTTTTCACTGGAACGCAAGGGGCGACCTGATAGAAGTTTATAAAATTATGAATGGCATGGATAGAGTGGAAAGTATGAGGCTTTTAGCCAGGGTGGAGGAGTCAATTACTAGGGGCACAGGTTCAAGTTGCGAGGGGGGAAGTTTAAAAGAGATGTGTGATTGCAAATTTGTCACACAAAGGGTGGTCAGTGCCTGGAATGCACTGCCAGAGGGGGTGGTGGAAGCAGACACAATAGCAGCATTCAAGAAACACCTCGATGAGTGCATGAATAGGAGGGAATAGAGGGATACGGATCCTGGAAGTGAACACAGGAAGGGAAAATGTGTCAGCGCAGGCTTGGTGGGCCGATGGGCCTGTTCCTGGGCTATATTATTCACTCTTTGTTCTTTGAGAAGGTGCTAAGGAAGCTGAAAGATCTAAAGGTGGATAAGTCACCCAGACCAGATGGACTATACCCCAGAGTTCTAAAGGAGATAGCTGAGGAAATGGTAGAGGCATTGGTAGTGATCTTTCAGAGAGGGTCTCAGAGAACTGGAAAATGGATGATGTAACACCCCTGTTTAAAAAAAGGAGGGAAGCAGAAGACAGGAAACTACAGGCCAGTTAGCCTGACCTCGGCCCGTTGGTAAGATTTTCAAGTCCATTATTAAGGATGATGTTAGGGAGTGTTTGGAAATGCACAGTAAAATAGGGCTGAGTCAGCACAGCTTCCTGAAGAGGAAGTCATGTCTGAATTGTTTGGGGAGGTAATGTGCAGGTTAGACAAAGGAGAGACAGTGGGTGTAATCTATTTAGATTTCCAGAAGGCCTTTGACAAGGTGCTGCATAAGAGGCTGCTAAATAAAGGGCAAAGTACTGGCATGGATCGAGGATTGGCTGACTGGCCGAAGGCAGAGAGTGGGGATAATGGGGTCTTTTCCAAGATGGCAGCTGGTGCCTTGTGGTATTCCACAGTAATCAAGTTTGGACCACAACTGTTCATGTTATACATTAACGACCTGAAGGAACTGAGGGCATTATTGCCAAGTTTACAATGACACAAAGATAGGTGGAGGACCTAAGAAGTGGGGAGGCTGCAGAAGGATTTGGACAGGCCTGGGAGAGTGAGAAATGAAGTGGCAGATGGAATACAGTGTGGGAAAGTGTGAGATCATGCACTTTGATAGGAAGAATAGAGGCATAAACTGCTTTCTAGCTGAAAATGTGTTGCTGGAAAAGCGCAGCAGGTCAGGCAGCCTGCTGGACACACTTTCCTCATTCCTGAAAAAGGGCTTATGCCCGAAACGTCGATTCTCCTGTCCCTTGGATGCTGTCTGACCTGCTGCGCTTTTCCAGCAACACATTTTCAGCTCTGATCTCCAGCATCTGCAGGCCTCACTTTCTCCTCCTAAACTGTTTTCTAACCAGGAACAGACTTCAGAAATCTAAAGCACAAAGGGAATTGGGAGTCCTAGTACAGGATTCTCTTCAGGTTAACATGCAGGTTCAGTTAGCAGTTAGGAAGGCAAATACAACGTTAGCATTGAGTTCAACTGGGCAAGAATACAAGAGCAGGGATGTACTGCTGAGGATGTATAAGGCCCTGGTCAGTCTGTGCTTAGAATATTGTGAGCAGTTTTGGGCCCTGTATCAAAGGAAGGATGTGCTGATGATGGAGAGGGGTCCAGAGGAGGTTCACAAGAATGATCCCAGGGATGAAGGGCTTGTCATATTAGGAGCAGTTTGAGGACTCTAGACGTGTACTCAATGGAGTTTAGAAGGATGAGGGAGGGGATCTGATTGAAGCTTACAGAATACTGAATAGGCTGGATAGAGTGGAAGGTAAAATATTATGAAACCTGAAAGGGTTCAGAAAAGATTTACAAGGATGTTGTCAGGGTTGGACTATTTGAGCTATGGGAAGAGGCTGAACAGGCAGGGGCTGTTTTCCCTGGAGCGTCGGAGGCTGAGGGGTGACCTCATAGAGGCTTACAAAATTATGAGGGGGCATGGATAGGATAAATAGGCAAAGTCTTTTCCCTGGGGTGGAGGAGTCCAGAACTAAGGGGCATAGGTTTAGAGGGAAAACAATAGTTGAGAGGGGAGAAGTTTGAAACAAACTTAAGGGGAAATGTTTTCACACAGCGGGTAGTGTGTGTATGGAATGAGCTGCCAGAGGAACTGATTAAGGCTGGTACAGTTACACCATTTAAAAAGCACTTTGATAGGTATATGAATAGGAAGGGTTTAAAGGATATGTGCCAAGTACAGGCAGGTGGGTTGGGATATCTGGTCGGCATGGATGAGTTGGACCACAGGGTCGATTTCCGTGCTGTACATCTCTATGACTCTATGTTTACTAGGGGAGACTAGGACCTGAGGGCACAGCCTCAGAGTGAAGGGATGACCTTTAGAATGGAGATAAGGAGGAATTTTGACAGCCAGAGGGTGGGGAATCTGTGGGAGACATTGCCACAGAGGGTGTGGAGGCCAAGTCATTGAGTGTGTTTAAGATAGATAGGTTCTTGATCAGTAAGGGGATCAAGTAGGCAGAAGATGGGCCAAATGACCTCATTTTACAGCTACACATTAGAGGACATTAGCTATGGACTGGGTCAATGGAAAGATTCTTGGTAGTGTGGATATGCAGAGGGATCTTGGAGTCCATGTACATAGATCCCTGAAAGTTGCCACCCATCTGTGAAGAAAGCATACAGTGTGTTAGGTTTCATTGGTGGAGGGATTGAGTTCCGGAGCCGTAATGTCATGCTGCAACTATACAAAACGCTAGTGCGACTGCACTTTAAATATTGTACAGTTCTGGTCACCCCATTACAGGAAGGATGTGGAAGCATTGGAAAAGGTGCAGAGGAGATTTACCAGGATGTTGCCTGGTCTGGAGGGAAGGTCTAATGAGGAAAGGCTGAGAGACTTGGGTCTGTTCTCATTGGAAAAGCGGCGGCTAAGAGGGGATTTGATGGAGACATACAAGATGATCAGAGGATTAGACAGGGTAGACAGTGAGAGTCTTTTCCCTCGGATGATGATGTCAGCTTTATGAGGGGGTGTAGCAACAAATTGAGGGGCGCTAAATTTAAGACAGATGTCAGAGGTAGGCTCTTTACTCAGAGAGTGGTAAGGATGTGGAATGCCCTACCTGCCAATGTAGTTAACTCAGCCACATTAGGGAGATTTAAACAATCCTTGGATAAGCACATGGATGATGATGGGATAGTGTAGGGGGATGGGCTTAGATGAGTTCACAGGTCAGCGCAACATTGAGGGCTGAAGGGCCTGTTTTGTGCTGTAGTGTTCTATGTTCTATTATGGCATTATTGCTTCTTCATGTTCACCCATTCCTTTGATGACTGCTCCAATGTCAGTAACATGCCTGTACATGCCTGTAAGAGAGGTACTGAACATCTCGGCAATTGTTCTGGAATGTTCCTTTCCTCCAGTACTCACGTAGATCAGCCAGTTTGCATATCTCTGCCTGAGGTTGTGTAGCACAGACGCCTCGTTCAGATGGGTTAACATGGCCATATCTTCAGCCAGACTGAATTTAGGTGGGTTCATCTCCTGAGCATCCCCTTCCTTCAGAGTCACTTTCTAAGAAAGAAATTTTGAAACAAGATACATTGGAGTTTGCACCTGGCAGCATCTTTTGTTGTACCTTTTATTGAGCAGTTCATCTTTAAGTGTAAGATCAGTGTGAAATTGTGGAGGTCAACCATTGTAGCCCCAGCATATTTCTGCAGGAGTTCCTCAGGGTCAATATTTTCTTTTCACCCTGTTCAGAAATGTAATCCAGAGCTGGTGTGATTTGAACCTGGGTTAACACTTGTGGGCGGCACGGTGGCACAGTGGTTAGCACTGCTGTCTCACAGCGCCTGAGACCTGGGTTCAATTCCCGACTCAGGCGACTGACTGTGTGGAGTTTGCACATTCTCCCCGTGTCTGCGTGGGTTTCCTCCGGGTGCTCCGGTTTCCTCCCACAGACCAAAGATGTGCGGGTTAGGTGAATTGGCCATGCTAAATTGTCCGTAGTGTTAGGTAAGGGATAAATGTAGGGGTATGGGTGGGTTGCGCTTCGGCGGGTCGGTGTGGACTTGTTGGGCTGAAGGGCCTGTTTCCACACTGTAAATAATCTGATCTAATCTAATCTAAACACTAAGTGAAGAAACTTGAAAGATTAGATTAAGATACCTAGTCAGTTTCTGTGCTGTACATCTCTATGACTCTAAATTGCTGGAAAAACTCAGCAGGTCTGGCAGCATATGTGGAGAGAAATCAGAGAAAGCTCAGAACTGAGTTCTGAGGAAGGGTCACTGGACCCGAAACGTTACCTCTGATTTCTCTCCACAGATGCTACCAGACCTGCTGAGTGTTTCCAGGAAGTTCTGCTTTTGCTGTGTCTGAACCCATGCTTTCTAAGCTCAGAGGTTGGGACATTACCACCACACCAGGAAAGGCCTGCAGAGCCTGAGTGTGAGTTGACCATCCTGACACGAGGCAATCGTTACTGTGTCAAGGAGGTTGGATCATAGAAGCCCTACAGTGTGGAAACAGGCCATTTTGGCCCAACAAATCCACACTGATCCTCTGAACAGTAATCCACCCAGACCCATTCCCCTACCCTATTACTCCTCAATTACCCCTGACTCATGCACCTAACCCACACATCCCTGAACACTATGGGAAATTTAGCATGGTCAATTCACCTGACCTGCACATCCTTGGACTGTGGGAGGAAACTGGAGCACCCGGAGGAAACCCACACAGACACGGGGAGAACATGCAAACTCCACACAGGCAGTCGCCCGAGGCTGGAATTGAACCCGGGTCCCTGGCGCTGTGAGGCAGCAGTGCTAACCACTGAGCCATCGTGCCACCCTCTTATCACACTCCCCACTTCCCCCCCACTTCCCTCTTCTACCAGGTGATCGCTTCCCCATGTGAACCCCAGCAGAGTGGCTGAACAGGTTTAATTCAGGTCAGCGTGACAAGCCTGGTTCAATCCCACAGAGCAGCAGGAGCCAATCAGCACCTAGCACAATTCCGGGAATTTGCCCACATGTCGTTTCCTTAGCACCTCGACTGGTCTGCTCCCCAGCTCACTGCACAGACACCAATGATCAAATCCAAGAGGTTCACTTGTTTAACAGAGAGGAGGAGAGCTTTGAAAGAGTCAATGACAGATCATAGTGCCGGGCAAGATGAAGGAACACTGGACAACGGTGTGATGAAGGTGCTCAGAGAGCTGTAAATCCCAGTTGGGAAGAGAACAGAGATGTTGGACTGTTCCACTGCGGGAGGGGAGATGGGGAAGAACTGAAGAGATTTGACAGCAAGGATTATAGACACATCGGAAACAGGAGCACGAGGAGGCCATTCGGCCCTTTGAGCCTGCTGCACCGTTCAATATGGTCATGGCTGATCATCCAACTTAGTCACCAACCCCGCTCCCAGTCTCTCCCCAATACCCTTTGACCCCTTTACCCTAAGAACAGTATCTAATTTTTTCTTGAAACCGTCCACTGTTTTGGCCTCCACCACTTTCTACAGTAGAGAATTCCCACAGGCTCACCATCCTCCGAGCGAAGACATTCCTCCTCATCTCAGCCCTCACTGGGACCCCCTGCTTCTGGACTCCCCAGGCACTGGGAACATCCTTTCTGAGTTTATCCTGCCTAGTCCCGTTAGAATTCTATAGGTTTCTGTGACATCGCACCCCGTCCCCCTTATTCTTCTATACTCTAGTGAATACAGTCTTGATGGGTCCAGTCTCTCTTCATACATCAATTCCAGGGATAATTGTTTATTTTTGTTCACATTTTAATTCTAAATATATGACGTTGTTAGACCAGGGGTTAACGGAGAGCAGGAATAATGTATGATCTGGATTTAGTAATAGGAAAGGTGGGCTACACCTGTTTCTTTGTTCCTGGGATTTGCATGTCATTGAGGTTGGAAATTATTGAGAAGGCAGAAGTCAAGTTGTTGAAATGTGAGAGCAAGGAACGTTTAACTAGAATCATACCTTGCTCTGCTGGACTTAAAACAGAATAAAGCAAATTTTAAAAATACAATTGATTAAAACACACAGGAGGATCACTCACTTGTCCAGCAATCGTCTCCACAATGATTTTCCCACTGTTACGTTCCTTTATTTCCGCTTCAATATAAACTTCCTTCTTGTCAGGGACCCAGACTTTCTTCTTACCTTTTTAAACAAGAAAATGTTTACAGAATACCTTGCCTAACTCCAGGAGTAATGCATGTCCAGGACTGTCTAGTAGAGACAATGAGTTGGACAGAGTAAGTCTGTCCAGTGCATGTTCAGAATACCACAGGAGACTGGAAAACAGAAAGGTGTCTCTCTGAGGCTAAATTCAGCTGTGTCAAAGGGTAGGGTTCAAGGGTCAGTGTCTGGCCTTTGAGTGAGGAGACTCTGGCCCTACTCCAGATGTTGAAGTTTATCATCTAAGGTGGCATTCGCAATATTTCCCAAATCGGTAACTCAGCCAAGGCCTCAGCTATCCCCAGGAAGATAGAAAAGAGATCTCCATGTCTGACTGAACGAGGGACAGCGATATATCCTGAGCTATATTCCATCACTTGATCAATATCACTAAAACATCCAGCTTGTTTGTTTCGAGGTAAAACAGCTGTATGTCAGATTTTGTGTGAGAATCACTACCTCATTCCTCTGCATTACAGCAACGAGTTTATTTTAAATTGTTGATGGGATGTCAGTTTCACTGGCAAAGCCAGCATTTATTGCCCACTGCGAATTGTGCTTGACTGGTGAACCGGTGCAGTCCCTATGGTACAGATACACCCACAACATATGGTATAGGCAGGAGGGGACTAGGATGTTGACCCAGAGACATTGAAGGAACGGCAATATATTTCCAAGTCAGGATGGTGAGTGGCTTGGAGAGGAACTTGCAGGGGGTAGTGTTTCCCATGTATCTGCTGCCCTTGTCCTTCTGGATGGGAGTGGTCATGGGTTTGGAAGGTCCTTGGTGAATTTCTGTAGTGCATCTTGTAGACAGTACACACTGCTGCTTAACTGAGTGTTGGTGGTGGAGAGAGTGGATGCTTGTGGATGTGGTGCCAATCATGGAGCTGCTCTGTCCTGGATGGTGTTAAGCTTCTTGAGTGTTTTTGGAGCAGCACCCATCCAGGCAAGTGGGGAGTATTCCATCACACTCCTGACTTGTGCCTTGCAGATGGTGGACAGGCTTTGGGGAGTCAGGAGGGGAGTTACTCACTACAGTATTCCCAACCTCTGACCTGCTCTTGTAGCCACTGTGTTTATGTGGTGAGTCCAGTTGAGTTTCTGGTCAATGGTAACCCCAGGATGTTGATGTTTGTCTTCAATTTTAAAACAATAATTTGGCTGTCAGACATTTTAGGACAGTTTGAGGTTGTTGTACAAATGTAGGTCTAACCCAGATGACTTTATTGAAAAGCGATTACTGGCAATGATGAGGAAGCATCTTCTCTGACACCGCACCCTACCTGGACAAAGAGCTTACCGTCAAACGGAACATTCTGGATTGCCTTCAGCTGTTGTGGGCTTTTCCTGAGGTAAGGAGCAGCTTCACCATAGGCTGCCAAATCATCCACCTTGTCCATTTTGTAAGAGCAGAGAGAGTTATGGAATTCTCTGTGAAAGAAGAGGGAATAAACAATAATGTGCCATCAAAACATTTAAGATACTGCTGGACATGCACATGGATAGCAGTGAATTGAGGGGTGCATAAGTTAATTTATTTTATATTAGGATTAATCCTTGGCGAGCATAAGAGGGGCTGTTTTCCCTGGAGTGTCGGAGGCTGAGGGGTGACCTTTATAGAAGTTTACAAAATTATGAGGGACATGGTTAGGATAAATAGGCAAAGTCTTTTCCCTGGGGTCAGGAAGTCCAGAACAAGAGGGTATGGGTTTAGGGTGAGAGGGGAAAGATATAAAAGAGACCTAAGTGGCAACTTTTTCACACAGAGGGTGGTACGTGTATGGAATGAGCTGCCAGAGGATGTGGTGGAGGCTGGTACAACTGCAACATTTAAAAGGCATTTGGATGGGTATATGAATAGGAAGGGTTTGGAGGGATATGAGCCGAGTGCTGGCAGGTGGGACTAGATTGGGTTGGGATATCTGGTCAGCATGGACGGGTTGGACCGAAGGGTCTGTTTCCATGCTGTACATCTCCACGACTCTGTGACTCTAACATCGTGGGCCTAGGGGCCTGTTCTGTGCTGTACCTTTCTATGTTCTATGTTCTAAAACCTGGTTTTATTCTTGTTGTGAACACCACAAGTGGAACTGTGAGTTGAAATGTCCTCAGCGTCTGATGGGTATCTGAAGAGTAGTAAGTCAGGTAGTTGATGTATTGGTTTCAATTTTCCAAAACTCATTAGATTTAAGGAATGTTCCTTTAGATTGAAAAATAATGATTGCAACCCCTTTATTCAAAAAAAGCAGGGAGGCAGAAAGCAGGAAAGTACCGACCAGTGAGTTTAACATCTGTCAGAGAGAAAATAGGCCCATAGGAAACAGAGTAGGCCTTTCAATGAGATCTTGGCTGATCTGTAGCCTAATTAGCTGTACATCGCCTTCACCCCTATCCCTTAACACATTGGCTTAAGAAAAATTCATCTACCTCAAATTTAAAGTTAACAACAAAATACTTGAAGATATTATTAAAGATGTTATAGAAGGATAAGTTCAAGATAATTGCGCACAGCCAACCTAATTTTATTACAGGGAAACCATGTTTAACTAATTGTTTGTTATTCTTTGTCAAAGTAACTTGTGCTATAGACATAGGGGAACCAATAGATATGTTGTATTTTCAGAAGGCGCTACATCAAAGGAAATAGTGGAAATTAAAAGCTCATGGTGTTGGGGGTAAGATCTACAAGGATTTCAGTGAGTCTCTCTCTCACTGCACCCCCCCCCCAGGTCATCTCCTCTGCACAGAAACTCTTCAGCCACGTTCTCAAACAGACTCGTTACCACAGCCACATCTCCTTCCTCAGCACCTGCCTACGGAACCGACTGATCCCACACGGACTCCGAACTACATTCTTCTCCAGTTTCCTCATTTCCCCTCCCCCCACCTTGTCTCAGTCGGTTCCCTCAACTCAGCACCGCCCTCCTAACCTGCAATCTTCTTCCTGACCTCTCCGCCCCCACCCCACTCCGGCCTATCACCCTCACCTTGACCTCCTTCCACCTATCCCACCTCCATCGCCCCTCCCCCTAGTCCCTCCTCCCTACCTTTTATCTTAGCCTGCTTGGCTACTCTCTCTCATTCCTGATGAAGGGCTTATGCTCGAAACGTCGAATTCTCTATTCCTGAGATGCTGCCTGGCCTGCTGTGCTTTGACCAGCAACACATTTTCAGCAAGGATAGAAGATTGGCTGGCGAACAGGAAACCCTGAAATTAAGATCAATTGAGACCGGTGGAAATTTTAAATTGTGTCTAATTTGATTCTAAGTATGAGATGGGCAGCGGTGGCCAATATTACTAAAAAAGACAATAAGCTGCAGGAACAAAGGGAGGCCAGTCAGCCCACTGAGCCTGCTCCACCATTCAGTGAGATCATGGCTTTACCTTTCTCCTGAATTGAAATTCATGGTAATTGAGAGACAGTGTAATGTGATTCAGGTTCACTGATCTGACCGCATCCTACAAAGTAAAGCTGAGGTCTAATGTACCCATTTCTCAGAGAGTACACTGCCATCACAGACACTGAGAGAAAGGAGTGAGTGATACCGTCCTGTCGACCTGATAGACGCTGGCAGCTCATTCACAGCTGGTATTGTGCCAACCCACTTTATACAATATTCCAGAGCAGCTAAGGTGTACCTGTATTATCAGACAATTGACAGCCCTGTAATTGAAGGCTAGTTAGGTGACAGAAATGCTTTAGGATCCTTCCATTGTTCTAGTCAGGCCTTCCAATAGCTGTCAAGACTGTAATCTCTAATCTCCCATGGAAGCAGGTGTACTGCCAAAGCTCAGCATTTTATTAGTCATGAGAATGCTCAGTGTGAGGTGGGCAGTGGCTGACTAGAGATGAGTGTGTGGTGCTGGAAAAGAGGGATGGTATCGAGTATAACACATTGTCATTGGGTATAACTCACACATACTGTAACTGGGTATAAAATGTACAAAACACCTGGGCTAGTAAGTGGCAAGTAACAATCATGCCACACAAGTGCCAGACAATGACCCACTGTAATGAGCCCAGCCTATTGTAATACTAAGATAAAAACAATGACTGCAGATGCTGGAAACCAGATTCTGGATCAGTGGTGCTGGAAGAGCACAGCAGTTCAGGTAGCATCCGAGGAGCAGTAAAATCGGCATTTTGGGCAAAAGCCCTTCATCAGGAATAAAGGCAGAGAGCCTGAAGGGTGGAGAGATAAATGAGAGGGGTGGGGGTGGGGAGAAAGTAGCATAGAGTACAATAGGTGAGTGGGGGAGGGGATGAAGGTGATAGGTCAGGGAGGAGAGGGTGGAGTGGATAAGTGGAAAAGGAGATTGGCAGGTGCATCCACTAATCCAGAATATCATAATACTAAACAGATTCTAGAAGGAACCCTGCCTTGATAGATCATAATTAACTTCTGCAGTTGGTTACGTTGGTAGTTGGTCATTGAAACATATTCACACAAGGCTGCTAATGTCCTTTGGTAAGAGAACATAAGTTTGTTGTACAAAAGAAATAAAAAAAAGGTTAGAAGATTCACAGCACAAACATTAAAAAAAAATTCTCATCAGTATTCTTTCATAGATGCTCAATTTCAGAGAAATATCATTCTTTCCCAATTTTTGCAAGCTTTACTCAACTGGTTCTGTCCAGTTTCTTTCCCTCAGACCACTGGGACTATATTTTTAAAAGATTCCTTTCTAAGTTGACTGACATGAATCAGTTCTGGTGGCATAAACTTTCTCAGTTTAAACAGCTTTCAAGCTAAACATTCCTGACTTGGAAACTCCACAGACTATAAACTACTTATGTCGATGTGATTAGTTCTCTGAACAGACTTTATTCCCCTCCGGAGGCAAAGTCTTCTAACTTCTGAATTAAAACCTGTATATTTGCTCTGACTTCAAAACTAAGCTAATTGTCACTTTGTGTTTACTCTGCCTGTCATGAACTCAACAGTATAAACATTTTATCCATCAACGCTGTAGGGTCCACTAGGTATACGTTTGCCTTTTTAAAAATGATGTGGAGGAATAGAAATGGGGATAGGGCACGGGGAATATCAGTGTGAATTTCTGTGCCAACTCACCTTGTATTTTCACCCATTCAGAGGATGTGATCATCACTGGTCAGGCTGGAATTTTATTGGTCATCCATTCACATTTCTCTCTTTCAGATACACCATCAATTGTACTCTATGCTACTACATTCTACAATCACTATCCAGGCACTGTTAGGGTGTTCATTAAGTCAGAATCACAGAATTGTTATAGAACGAGAAGGAGGCCATTTGGCCCCTCGTGTTTGCACCAGCTCTTCAAACGATCACAGTTACCTCATGCCAATCTCCTGCCATTTCCTCATAGCCCGACACATTATTTCTGTCCAAACATTCACCCAGACCCAGTGAGCAAAATCATGATTCTTCTTGATATGAGCTAGTGTGCTATCTCATAGCCTTTGTAAGCTAAGCGCTCTCCATTAAATTCGCTCTGCTGTTGCTTGTTTTATCTCTGCATTTTTACAACCTACCACCTCCCAGCTTCTGCTCCAGTCTTAAATAATTCTCTAGACTTCACTTCTACCGATAAAGTGCTGACGTTATATCTCTCTTCTCATTGAGAAGATTTTTGTCCTGAACAGAAATTTCTGGAGAAACCACAACCCCCTCCACATTCCTCCCCACCCACACATCTCCCCTCCCTCACACCCATAACCCCCTCCAACACTCCCAACCATACATCTCCCCTCCCTCACACCCACAACCCCCTCCCACACTCCCACCGACACATCTCCCCTCCCTCACACCCACAACCCCCTCCCACACTCCCATCTACACATCTCCCCTCCCTCACACCCACAACTTCCTCCCACACTCCCACCCACATATCTCCCCTCCCTCACACCCATAACCCCCTCCAACACTCCCAACCACACATCTCCCTTCCCTCACACCCACAACCCCCTCCCACAGTCCCACCCACACTCCTCCTCTCCCACACACCCACAACCCCCTCCCACACTCCCATCTACACATCTCCCCTCCCTCACACCCACAACCACCTCCCACACTCCCACCCACAACCCTCCCCTCCCTTACACCGACAACTCCATCCCACACTCCCACCCACCCCCCTCCCCTCCCTCACACCCACAAACCCCTCCCACACTCCCACCCACACCCACCCCTCCCTCACACTCACAACTCCTCTCCCTCACTCCCACCCAGACATCTCCCCTCCCTCACACCCACAACCCCCTCCCACACTCCCACCCACACCCCTCCCCTCCCACACACCCACAACCCCCTCCCACACTCCCACCCACACCCCTCCCCCCTCACACCCACAACCCCCTCCCACACTCCCATCTACACATCTCCCCTCCCTCACACCCACAACCACCTCCCACACTCCCACCCACAACCCTCCCCTCCCTTACACCGACAACTCCCTCCCACACTCCCACCCACCCCCCTCCCCTCCCTCACACCCACAAACCCCTCCCACACTCCCACCCACACCCACCCCTCCCTCGCACTCACAACTCCTCTCCCTCACTCCCACCCACACATCGCCCCTCCCTCACACCCACAACCCCCTCCCACACTCCCACCCACACTCCTCCCCTCCCTCACTCCTACCACACTCCTCCCCTCCCTTACACCCACAGACCCCTCCCTCACTCCCACCCACCCCCCTCCCCTCCCTCACACCCACAACACCCTCCTACACTTCCAGCCACACTCCTCCCCTCCCTCACACCCACAACCCCCTCCCACACTCCCACCCACACCCCTCCCCTCCCTCACACCCACAATCCCCTCCCTCACTCCCACCCACACATCTCCAGCTCCCTCACACCCACAACCCCCTCCCACACCCACCCACACCCCTCCCCTCCCTCACACCCACAACCCCCTCCCACACTCCCACCCACACCCCTCCTCCTCCCACACTCCCACCCACACTCCTCCCCTCCCTCACTCCTACCACATTCCTCCCCTCCCTCACACCCACAGACCCCTCCCTCACTCCCACCCACCCTCCTCCCCTCCCTCACACCATACCCCACACCCTTACTCATTCCCCTACCCCACTCAACACCCACATGAACACTCCATATCCCTACCCCACCATACTCCTACCTCCTCCCACTGCACACACGGACCCCCACCCACACACCTTCCATCATCCCCCACTCCTACCCGCTGCAGCCCAATCCCCATGCCCTCCCTGTACCCCTACCCCACACACCTACCCCTTTGTCCTACACCACACCCTCTGACCCGATTAATGGGGCTCCTTGTGACCATCAAAATGTCCACTCTACATGGAAACAGAGCTGCAGTTTGTTTTAAATGGAGCTTGTTTCAATGATGCAGGTCTTTCTAACCCCACAACCAGTTCCAATGGAGAGTACAGAAAGGGCATAAACTCTCCGCCGCAGTTAACAGAACTAGTTACTTTAGGACTCTGGTGTTGCGTTGACAGTGTCCCTCCCTGTGTTCTAGGAGTCCCAGTTAACGTTCCATCCTGCCTTGGAGTGTGTCTGAGCAGCTTAATCAAAAATACTGTATAACAAGCCATACTATTCATTATAGATTACAGTACATGCTGTTTGAAAGAGAGTAAAAGGGGGGGGGAAGCTGTTTCTGATTGTAAAAGAAATAAACTATAACAGAGCACAGGTTTAAAGTACAAACCATGTTAGGGTGATGTTACAAAAAAAGCCTTCTAACCCAGCAAGTGGTTAGGGTATGGAGTACACTGGTGCTGGAAGAGCACAGCAGTTCAGGCAGCATCCAACGAGCAGCGAAATCGACGTTCCGGGCAAAAGCCTTATGGAATACACTGCCTGGTGAGTTCAACTGAAGCGTTCGAGAGGAGCATTGGATGGTTATTTGGATAGGAATGATGTACAGAAAAAGTGGGAAAGACAATGTGGAGTGGAAGTCAATAATAAAACTAGCACAGGCACGGTGGACCAAATGGTCTCCTTCTACACTGTGACATTTCACTGATTCCCTTTCCCACATTCTGAAGAAGGGTCAATGGATTGGAAACGTTAACTCTGTTTCTCTCTGCTCTGATGCTGCCAGACCTGCTGAGTTTCTCCAGCATGGTCTGTACTTGTTTCAGATTTCCACCATCTGCAGTATTTTGCCTTTATAATTCCCATTACATAAATTAGATTAGATTAGATTACTTACAATGTGGAAACAGGCCCTTCGGCCCAACAAGTCCACACCGACCCGCCGAAGCGCAACCCACCCATACCCATTCCCCTACATTTACCCCTTCACCGAACACTACCGGCAATTTAGCATGGCCAATTCACCTAACCTGCACATTAAATATTGCCTAATAACGCGTTGCATTGCAACTACAATATATATTGTCAGTGTGTTATATAATATAAACTGTGAATGTATTGTGCAACAAATTCTGTAATTGTATAAAACACGCCAGCACATAATATGTTATGACACATAGCATTAATGAAATAAAAACCTGCAGTGCCAATTAGAAATAGCTCTACTGGCTAAATTAAAAATATAACCAGTTAATAAAACATTTGATTAAAAACCAAACACACATAGATTACATACCTTGATGACAGACCCAGCTACTAATCGAGCATGTAACTGCGAAATGATCCTCACTATTAAATGGAGACACATCAAAGGGTTCAATGCCATTGGTCCCTATTTGTAGATAGAGCCCAAAGCTTTAGCAAGCTTAGAAGGAAGGGAGACTTTCCAATGACTCACAGCCCTTTCAGGGAATAGAAACACAAGAAAACAATTGACTCACTGTTATTTTTACCAAAGACTGTAGATCAGGACAATCCCCCCAGGGGGAAGAAATGTGGCCCAGAACCAACATTGTCATAGTTTGGTACCATCTGAACCCCTCTGGAAGCTGGGACATGAGTAGAAGATTAGCTCCGTGAGCCGGGTAACTGGGCTGTAATACTGACCAATACCCACAACGTGGGCTCGATTCCCACATTAGCTGAGGTGACCCTTATAAATCCCACTTTCTCAACCTTGCCTGAGGTGCAGTAAACTCACCATCAGTTGTCGCTCTCTCTCTCTAATTTGAGAGTACGGTGCTTTGATATTTAGTTTACCACCATCATAATCTTTGAAAGTCAGGATTTCTCGCTGTACAAGTGGAAGAGTTACTCTTTGTACTTTGAGCAATGCACCGAAAATGTCGGTAAACTCGTCAGCCAAAAGGCAACTCCATGTGAAGACATGGAGCAAAGGGCCTTGTCGGGAGGGTGATATGTTGGGCCTTACAATGCCATTGGTTAGACGTCATGAAAAGGATTGATGACCAAGACAGGATCAAAGGTTCACAGATAAATTGAGAGGCAGCTACAAAACTGAGAAAAAGTTAGGACTGAAGAGGAAGTTCCTCAAGCAGGCAAATGGTGGGGAATACTAATCCACAGGGATCCGCTCTGGGATCACTATTGTTCACACATGAACAGGTGACATGGGTTCAGGAAATTGGACGGATTAGTGTTGAAATTCTGCAATGCGAGCAGGGTAGCTAACGACACGGGGCCCTCAATATAGAAAAACACAAACAAGGTCAGAGAGTTCGGGGGTGAACAGCAAATAAAGTTTGATGTGACAAAATGTGAGGCGGTTCACTTTGATGGGGTTTTTATGGGGCTGCATTTTCCTGAGAAAGTGAGATATTTTACACTTGCTTATGGGATGTGGGTCTCACTGGCTGGGCCCAGCATTTATTGCCCATCCCTAGTTGCCCCTTGAGAAGGTGGGGGTGAGCTGTCTTCCTGAACTGCTACAGTCCCCCTGCTGTGTGTTGACCCACAATGCCCTTAGGGAGGGAATTCCAGGATTTTGACCCAGCGGCAGTGAAGGAACGGAGATGTATTTCCAAATCAGGATGGTGACTGGCTTGGAGGGGAATTTTCAGGGGCTGGTGTTCCCATGTACCTGCTGCCCTTGTCCTTCTGGTTGGAAGTGGCCGTGGGTTTAGAAGGTGCTGTCTGAGGATCTTTGGGGAATTCCTGCAGTGCATCTTGTAGATAGTGCACACTGCTGCTCCTGAGCGTTGATGGTGGGGGGAGTGGATGTTTGCGAATATGGTGCCAATCAAGTGGGGGCTGCTTTGACCCGGATGGTGTCAGGAATCTTGAGTGTTAATCGAGCTGCATCCGTTCAGGGCAAGTGGGGAGTATTCCATCACATTCCTGATTTGTGCCTTGTAGATTATGGACAGGCTTTGGGAAGTCAGGAGGGGAGTTACTCACTGCAGTATTCCTAGCCTCTCACCTGCTCTTGTAAAATTCAGAGTCTTACAGTGTAGAAAAGGCATTTGGCTCATCGAATCTGCACTAATATACATTCCACTAAAGGTGCACAAATGCCAACTTCCTGCACATGTCCCATATCCATGAATGTTGTGATATTTGAAATATCTTTTAAAGTTTGTAAGGTTTCCAGCGTCCACTGCCTTCCCAGGCAGTGAATTCCAGATTCCCACCACCCTCTGAGTGAAAACTCTTTTTTTCCCCCAAATCCCATCTGCGCATTACCCTAAAACTATTTCCTCTCGTGATTAACCCCTCAACCAAGGGGAACAGCTGCTCTCTATTCACCCTGCCCATATCCTTCATAATCTTCTACACATCAATCATGCCACACTCCCCCCACCCCCCGACCCTGCAATCTTCTCTGCTCTAAATAAACCAATCTAAGCCGTCCAGTCTCTCCTTTTAGTTCAATTTCTCCATCCCAGGCAACATCCTGGTGAACCTCCTCTGTACCCCATGTAGTGCTATCATATCCTTCCAGTAGTGAGGTTACCAGAACTACACACAGTACTCCAGTTGTGTTATGACTAATGTTCTGCACAACTCCAACATTACCTCCTTCCTCCTATACTCCATGCCATGACAGATGAAAGTAAGTGTCCTTTGTGCCTCACACTTATCAGGGTTAAATACCATCCACCACTGGTCTGCGCATCTGACCAACCCATCTATATCTTCCTGTAACATACAACCTTCGCTCTTAACCATTCTACAAATCTTGGAATCTCTAAATTAACTTAATATTCCCTCACATTTTCATCTATATCGTTTATGTGTATAACAAACAATAAGGGTCCCAGTAGTGGTCCTTATGATTCACCATTGGACACCAGCCTCCAGTCACTCAAATAGCCTTCTACCACTATCAGACATCTCATCTACTGTGTGCGTTGCTCTCGATGTGGTCTCCCCTACAATGGGGAAACAGGATTCCAATTCGCGGAGCATTTCAGGGAAGATCTCTGGGACACACGCACCCAACAACCCCACTGCCCAACTGGCTGACCAGTTCAACTCCCCCTCCCACTCTGCCAAGGATATGCAAATCCTGGGCCTCCTCCACCGCCACATCCAAGCCATCTGAAGCCTGGAGGAAAAACACTCCCATCTCCACCTCGAGACCTTACAACCACACTGTATCAACATCAACTTCACCAGTTTCAAAATCTCCCTTCTCCTCATCTCAACCCAGATCCAACCCTCCAACTCGGCACTGCCCTCTTGAACATGTCCTATCTGTTCATCTTCCTTTCCACCTATCCACTCCACCCTCCCCTCCGAACAATCACTATCACTCCCCACTTGCATCTATCTATCGCCTTCAGAGGTACTTTCCCCCCCCCACCTACTCCCCATTTATCTCTTAGCAATGTCCCTTCCCCCACTAACATTCCTGATGAAGGGCTATTGCCCGAAATATTGACTTTCCTGTTCCTTGAATACTGCCTGACCTGCTGTTCTTTTCCAGCACCACATAGTTCGCCCCCCCCTCCCCCCACCAATCTTGGTGTTGTATTACCAAACCAGTTTCTGATCCACCTCACCAAGTTTCCCTTAGTTCCATGTGCTTTAACCTTCACAATCAGTCTCCCACATGGGACTTCATCCAAAGCTTTGGTAAAATCCATATAAACTCCAGTTAGTAAGGTTGCAGATGACACCAAAATTGGAGGTGTAGTGGACAGCGAAGAGGGTTACCTCAAATTACAATGGGACCTTGACCAGATGGGTCAATGGGCTGAGAAGTGGCAGATGGAGTTTAATTCAGATAAATGTGAGGTGCTGCATTTTGGGAAAGCAAATCTTAGCAGGATTTATACACTTAATGGTAAGGTCCTAGGGAGTGTTGTTGAACAAAGAGACCTTGGAGTGCAGGTTCATAGCTCCTTGAAAGTAGAGTTGCAGGTAGATAGAATAGTGAAGAAGGCATTTGGTATGCTTTCCTTTATTGGTCAGAGTATTGAGTACAGGAGTTGGGAGGTCATGTTGCGGCTGTACAGGTTAGGCCATTTTTGGAATATTGCATGCAATTCTGGTCTCCTTCCTATCAGAAAGATGTTGTGAAACTTAAAAGGGTTCAGAAAAGATTTACAAGGATATTGCCAGGGTTGGAGGACTGGAGCTACAGGGAGAGGTTGAATAGGCTGGGGTTGTTTTCCCTGGAGTGTTGGAGGCTGAGGAGTGACTGTATAAAGGTTTATAAAATAATGAGAGGCAAGGATAGGACAAATAGATAAGGTCTTTTCCCTGGGGTCATGGAGTCCAGAACCAGAGGTCATAGGTTTAGGGTGAGAGAGGAAAGATATAAAAGGGTCCTAAGGGGCAAGGTTTTCACACAGAGGGTGGTACGTGTATGGAATGAGCTGCCAGAGGATGTGGTGGAGGCCGGTACAATTGCAACATTTGGCTGGGTATATGAATAGGAAGGGTTTGGAGGGATGTGGGCCAGGTGCTGGCAGGTGGGACTAGATTGTGTTGGATTATCTGGTTGGCATGGATGAGTTGGACCAAAGGGTCTGTTCCTGTGCTGTATGTCTCTATGACTCTAAACTACATCAACTCAACTTCCCTCATTCACACACGATCACACTTTCAAAAAAATTCTAACAAATCTGTTAGGTGTGACTTCCCTCTGACAAAGCCATGCTGATTATCCCAAATTAACCCATGCCTTTCCAAATGGGCATTAACTCGTTCCTTCAGAATTCTCTCCAATGTTTTCCCTGTCACTGATGTGAGACGCACCGGTCTGTAATTTCCTGGTTCATCTCTAATGCCCCTCTTAAAAAGTGCAACCGTATTAGCCATCCTCCAGTCCTCTGGTACTTCCTCTGTGGCCAGAGAGGAATTTAAAAAATTGTGTTAGATCCCCTGCAATTTCTTGCCTTGTGAACCACAGTTGCCTGGGATGTAACTTATCCAGACTGGGAGATTTGCCCATTTTTAAGTCTGACGGAGCCTCCAATTTCTCCCCATTTCCTCTGTCAAACTCACAGTTACCTTTTTCCTAAATTCTGTATCGACATTCTCCTTTTCCAGTGTGAAGACTGAACAGGAATGTTCATTAACACCCTTTCAATATCCTGCAGCTTCACACACAGGTTTCCCCTTTGGATCCTATTGGGCCTGACTCTCTCCCTGGTTAATCTCTCCTCTTTAACGTATTCATAAAATATCTTAGCAAGTTTTGAGAAGATTTGAAGCTCAGGTTGAGGTTCTGGATGTAGGTTTGCTCGCTGAGCTGGAAGGTTCATTTCCAGATGTTTCGTTACCCTACTTCACCTGAGGCCCACTGAAGATGTTACCTAGTAGAGTGACAAAACGACAGAAAATGAACCTTCCAGCTCAGCGAGCAAACCAACATCCATTTGTAAAATATCTTAGAATTCTCCCTAAACCTGTTCGCAAATCGTTTTTCAAGTCCCCTTTTTACTCTTCTAATTGCTTCCTTCAGTTCTGTCCTATGCCTCCTGTATTCCTCAAGGGCCATGGCTGAATTGTTTGTCTTGGCTTTGCTTAAAGTTCTTCTCTTTGCCCTTATCCAGTCCTGAAGGGTCCTCAACATCCAGGGTTCTCTGAACGTAATGCTTCCTACATTTCCCTCCAAAGTGTACATATTAGACTGTACTCTCCCAAGCCCCTTGTCAAAAGCACACACACACACACACACACACACACACATCTCCACCGCCCCCCCCCCCACACACACACATCTCCACCGCACCCCCCCCCCCCCCCACACACACACACACACACAATTTCTCCATTGTAGACTTAGAACATAGAACACAGAGCATTACAGCGCGGTCTAGGCCCTTCGACCCTCGGTGTTGTGCCGACCTGTGAAACCAATCTGAAGCCCATCTAACTCACACTATTCCATTTTCGTCCATATGTTCATCTAGTGGCTATTTAAATGCCCTTAAAGTTGGTGAGTCTACTACTGTTGCAGGCAGTACATTTCACACTCCTACTACTCTCAGAGTAAAGAAACTACCTCTGACATCCGTCCTATATCTATACCCCTCAATTTAAAGCTATGTCCCCTCGTGCTAGCCATCGCCATCGGAGGAAAAGGGCTCTCACTGTCCACCCTATCTAACCCTCTGATCATCTTATATGTCTCAATTAAGTCACCTCTCAACCTTCTTCTCTCTAACGAAAACAGCCTGAAGTTTCTCAGTCTTTCCTCATAAGACCTTCTCTCCAAACCAGGCATCATCCCAGGAAATCTCCTCTAAAGCCTTTCCAAAGCTTCCACATCCTTCCTATAATGCGGTGATCAGAACTGTACGCAATACTCCAAATGTGGCCACACTAGAGTTTTGTACAGCTGCAGCATGACCTTGTGGCTCCGAAACACAATCCCTCTACCAATAAAAGCTAACACACCATATGCCTTCTTAACAACCCTAACAACCTGTGGCAACTTTCAGGGAATTATGTACGTGGACACAGAGTTCTCTCTGCTCATCTACACTACCAAGAATCTTACCATTAGCCCAGTACTCTGCATTCTTGTTACTCCTTCCAAAGTGAATCACCCCACACGTTTCCACATTAAACTCCATTTGTCACCTCTCAGCCCAGCTCTGCAGCTTATCTATGTCCCTCTGTAACCTGCAACATTCTTCATCACTATCCTGTACTCCATTGACCTTAGTGTCATCCACAAGTTTACTAACCCATCCTTCTACACTTTCATTCAGTCATTTATAAAAATGACAAACAGCAGTAGCCCCAAAACAGATCCTTGCGATACACCACGAGTAACTGAACTCCAGGATGAACATTTCCCATCAACCACCACCTCTGTCTTGTTTCAGCTCACCAATTTCTGATCCAAACCGCTAAATCACCCTCAATCCCATGCTTCTGTGCAATAGTCTACCGTGGGGAACCTTATCAAATGTCTTATTGAAATCCATATCCACCACATCAACTGCTTTACCATCATCCACCTGTTTGGTCACCTTCTCAAAGAACTCAATAAGGTTTGTGAGGCACAACCTACCCTTCACAATGCTGTGTTGACTATCCCTAATCAACTTAGTCCTTTTTAGATGATTATAAATCCTATCTCTTATTATCCTTTTCCAACACTTTACCCACAACAGGAGTAAGGCTCACTGGTCTATAACTACCAGTGAAGATGGTTGGGCTAAGGATACTCCCCTGAGGAACTCCTGCAGAGACGTCCTGGAGCTGAGATGACTGACCTCCAACAACTACACCATTGTCCTGGGAAACACCATAGCAACATGGGTAGGAAGTTGAGTACAGAGGAACCTCAATTATCCGGCATTCAATTATCCGAGTTTCAGATTATTCCGAACAAGATCGCAAGGTCCCGATTCCTGGCTAAACTGTTATCCGGTATTCGATTATCCGAACATTCAATTATCCAAACAAAATACTCTCCACCCACGTTGTTTGCAAAATTGACGTTCCACTGTAGTTGATAAGGCTACAAAGGTTGATTTTTTTTTGCCCAAGTGTGCAGTATCTTGTAGAGGTGATCCTTATTTGATGTTGCAATTCTGATCCTGATGTGTGATATAGGTAAAGTTATCCAATCCCTCTACACCTCCATCCGCCATGACCAGGGCCTCCAAGCCCTCTGTTTTTTTCCTCTCCAGATGTCCCCAACAGTACCTTCCACCGACACTCTCATTCGTTTGGCCGAACTGGTCCTCACCCTTAACAATTTCTCCTTTGAATCCTCCCACTTCCTCCAGACCAAAGGGGTAGCCATGGGCACACGTATGGGCCCCAGCTGTGCCTGTCTCTTTGTTGGCTATGTAGAACAGTTGATCTTCCGTAATTACACCGGCATCACTCCCCACCTCTTCCTCCGCTACATTGATAACTGCATTGGCGTCACCTCGTGCTCCCGCGAGGAGGTTGAGCAATTCATCAACTTCACCAACACATTCCACCCTGACCTTAAATTTACCTGGACCATCTCTGACACCTCCCTCCCCTTCCTGGACCTCTCCATCTCCATTAATGACGACCGACTTGACACTGACGTTTTTTACAAACCCACCAACTCCCACAGCTACCTGGATTACACCTCTTCCCACCCTATCTCTTGCAAAAATGCCATCCCGTATTCCCAATTTCTCCGCCTCCGCCATATCTGCTCTCCAGAAGGTTCCACCACAGAACACACCAGATGGCCTCCTTCTTTAGAGACCGCTATTTCCCTTTCCATGTGGTTAAAGATGCCCTCCAACGCACCTCATCCACATCCCGCACCTCCGCCCTCAGACCCCACCCCTCCAACCGTAACAAGGACAGAACACCCCTGGTGCTCACCTTCCACCATACAAACATTCACATAAACCAAATCATCCGCCGACATTTCCGCCAGGGATATATTTCCCTTCCCACCCCTTTCCGCCTTCCGCAAAGACCGTTCCCTCCGTGACTACCTGGTCAGGTCCACGCCCCCCTACAACCCACCCTCCCATCCTGGCACTTTCTCCTGTCACCGCAGGAACTGTAAAACCTGTGCCCATACCTCCTCCCTCACCTCTGTCCAAGACCCTAAAGGAGCCTTCCACATTCATCAAAGTTTTACCTGCACATTCACTAATATCATTTTTTGTATCCGTTGCTCTTGATGCGGTCTCCTCTACATTGGGGAGACTTGGCGCCTCCTAGCAGAGCACTTTAGGGAACATCTCCGAGATACCCGCACCAATCAACCACACCGCCCTGTGGCCCAACATTTCAACTCCCCCTCCCACTCTGCCGAGGACATGGAGGTCCTGGGCCTCCTTCACCGCCGCTCCCTCACCACCAGACGCCTGGAGGAAGAACGCCTCATCTTCCACCTCGGAACACTTCAACCCCAGGGCATCAATGTGGACTTCAACAGTTTCCTCATTTCCTCTTCCCCCACCTCACCCTAGTTCCAAACTTCCAGCTCAGCACTGTCCCCATGACTTGTCCTACCTGCCTATCTCCTTTTCCACCTATCCACTCCACCCTCTCCTCCCTGACCTATCACCTTCATCCGCTCCCCCACTCACCCATTGTACTCTATGCTACTTTCTCCCCACCCCCACCCTCCTCTAGCTTATCTCTCCACGCTTCAGGCTCTCTGCCTTTATTCCTGATGAAGGGCTTTTGCCTGAAACGTCGATATCGCTGCTCGTTGGATGCTGCCTGAACTGCTGTGCTCTTCCAGCACCACTGATCCAGAATCTGGTTTCCAGCATCTGCAGTCATTGTTTTTACCTTATAGGTAAAGTAGTGTTACTTCTGCAATTATAATTGCTTATACAAAGTAAATGAACTCACACCAGTGTGTAATTGTTTCAGCCAAAAGCTGAGTCAACAAGAATGGAAACTATGCGGAGGAAATGCATAATTGTTTTTTGTATTAGCTAAAAGTGTATGCAAGAAATAAACGTGAGTGCAAAACAATGGTAGATATTACAGGCGAATAGATAAGATGCTGTGAGGGGAGGGAGTTAAGCTAGATACGCCTGTACAAATAGTAGGTATAAACATCTGTTTCCCACTTTTACAGAAACATAGGAACAAACCCCAATTAAGGATCAGTATGGTTTGGGAAGGCACAGATGGAGGGAGTAGATAATGGTAAGGAAAGGATATGCCTAACAATGACCCAATGACCCCAATGACGGGATGAGGTCAAACGGCCTTGTGAGGCCAGAAATAAGCATTTTGCCACAGACAAGGTGAGATAAAGCAAGATAAACAGGAGTAATGGGTACTGGTCTTAGGAAAGTGGAAGATGTAAACAGGGGAGGAGCAATGAAATTAAAAAAATAGAAACCAAATTATATAAATATAAATTATGTATACAGTGAACATCACACTCTCTTGCAAGAGTAAAATAAAGGACACTACTGATTCAGATTTTGTCTTGGACTGAAATTATTGAAGTGTGTTAGCTTAGTTTTTCACACTGAGAATATCTATTTTACATGAAACAACTTTAAATCAGTCATAGGTGGCCATGTTAAAACCAGACTTCAGTTCCTACCATGGTTTTTGCCTGGAAGAAACAACATAAAAGTTCAAATACTGCTCCACACATATGTAGTGCTGTGTATTCCTGGCTGAAAGAGCTTACAAACTAAAATGCATCAATAAGTATAAAGGAAATTCAAAGCAGTATAACATGTTTTAAAATATTTTAAAAATTTGTGATTATCTTGTATTTTTAGATTGGCCAGCGACCACTCTGTCAGGAGCTCCTAATTCCCAGCATTACCTGCAATGACCACCTCTGCCACCAGGTGGAGGGTTTTGGTGCAACTTCAGAATGGAAGCCATGGGAAGGGGAGGGCTGAGGCTAAAGGTTAGAGGGCAATGCCAGGCCAGCCACAGAGGGAGCATGGCCAATCGGGAGATAACACTGGGAGATAATGTTGGTGTACTGCAAATGGTGACATGATTCAAGGAAATATAGGGTCTAAAACTGAAATGATGTTCAAAGAAATGACACTAATAAGGCCTAAGTGAAAAGAGTAAAAAATGAGGTCTGCAGATGCTGGAGATCACAGCTGCAAATGTGTTGCTGGTCAAAGCACAGCAGGTTAGGCAGCATCTCAGGAATAGAGAATTCGACGTTTCGAGCATAAGCCCTTCATCAGGAATAAGACAGAGAGAGCCAAGCAGGCTAAGATAAAAGGTAGGGAGGAGGGACTAGGGGGAGGGGCGATGGAGGTGGGATAGGTGGAAGGAGGTCAAGGTGAGGGTGATAGGCCGGAGTGGGGTGGGGGCGGAGAGGTCAGGAAGAGGATTGCAGGTTAGGAGGGCGGTGCTGAGTTGAGGGAACCGACTGAGACAAGGTGGGGGGAGGGGAAATGAGGAAACTGGAGAAATCTGAATTCATCCCTTGTGGTTGGAGGGTTCCCAGGCGGAAGATGAGGCACTCCTCCTCCAGCCGTCGTGTTGTTGTGTTCTGCCGGTGGAGGAGTCCAAGGACCTGCATGTCCTCGGTGGAGTGGGAGGGGGAGTTAAAGTGTTGAGCCACGGGGTGATTGGGTTGGTTGGTTCGGGCGGCCCGGAGGTGTTCTCTGAAGCGTTCAGCAAGTAAGCGGCCCGTCTCCCCAATATAGAGGAGGCCACATCGGGTGCAGCGGATGCAATAGATGATGTGTGTGGAGGTACAGGTGAACTTGTGGCGGATATGGAAGGATCCCTTGGGGCCTTGGAGGGAAGTGAGTGTGGAGGTGTGGGTGCAAGTTTTACATTTCCTGCGGTTGCAGGGGAAGGTGCCGGGGGTGGAGGTTGGGTTGGTGGGGGGTGTGGATCTGACGAGGGAATCACGAAGGGAGTGGTCCTTGCGGAACGCTGATAGGGGAGGGGAGGGAAATATATCCTTGGTGGTGGGGTCCGTTTGGAGGTGGCGGAAATGGCGGTGGATGATACGTTGTATGCGGAGGTTGGTGGGGTGGTAGGTGAGAACCAGTGGGGTTCTGTCTTGGTGGCGGTTGGAGGAGCGGGGCTCAAGGGCGGAGGAGCGGGAAGTGGAGGAGATGCGGTGGAGGGCATCGTCGATCACGTCTGGGGGAAATCTGCGGTCCTTGAAGAAGGAGGCCATCTGGGCTGTGTGGTGTCGGAATTGATCCTCCTGGGAGCAGATGCGGCGGAGACGAAGGAATTGGGAATATGGGATGGCGTTTTTACAGGGGGCAGGGTGGGAGGAGGTGTAGTCCAGGTAGCTGTGGGAGTCAGTCGGTTTATAATAGATGTCTGTGTTGAGTCGGTCGCCCGAGATAGAAATGGAAAGGTCTAGGAAGGGGAGGGAGGAGTCTGAGACAGTCCAGGTGAATTTCAGGTCGGGATGGAAGGTGTTAGTAAAGTTGATGAACTGTTCAACCTCCTCGTGGGAGCACGAGGCAGCGCCGATACAGTCATCGATGTAGCGGAGGAAAAGGTGGGGGGTGGTGCCAGTGTAGTTGCGGAAGATGGACTGTTCCACATATCCTACGAAGAGGCAGGCATAGCTGGGGCCCATGCGGGTGCCCATGGCAACTCCTTTAGTTTGGAGGAAGTGGGAGGATTGAAAAGAGAAGTTATTCAGGGTGAGGACCAGTTCAGTCAGTCGAAGGAGGGTGTCAGTGGAAGGGTACTGGTTGGTACGGCGGGAAAGGAAGAAGCGGAGGGCTTTGAGTCCTTCGTGATGGGGGATGGAGGTGTACAGGGACTGGATGTCCATAGTGAAAATAAGGCGTTGGGGACCGGGGAAGCGAAAATCCTGGAGGAGGTGGAGGGCGTGGGTGGTGTCCCGAATGTAGGTGGGGAGTTCTTGGACTAAAGGGGAGAGGACCGTGTCGAGGTATTGGGAGATGAGTTCGGTGGGGCAGGAGACCCCACCACCAAGGATATATTTCCCTCCCCTCCCCTATCAGCGTTCCGCAAGGACCACTCCCTTCGTGACTCCCTCGTCAGATCCACACCCCCCACCAACCCAACCTCCACCCCCGGCACCTTCCCCTGCAACCGCAGGAAATGTAAAACTTGCGCCCACACCTCCACACTCACTTCCCTCCAAGGCCCCAAGGGATCCTTCCATATCCGCCACAAGTTCACCTGTACCTCCACACACATCATCTATTGCATCCGCTGCACCCAATGTGGCCTCCTCTATATTGGTGAGACAGGCCGCTTACTTGCGGAACGCTTCAGAGAACACCTCTGGGCCGCCCGAACCAACCAACCCAATCACCCCGTGGCTCAACACTTTAACTCCCCCTCCCACTCCACCGAGGACATGCAGGTCCTTGGACTCCTCCACCGGCAGAACACAACTACACGACGGCTGGAGGAGGAGCGCCTCATCTTCCGCCTGGGAACCCTCCAACCACAAGGTATGAATTCAGATTTCTCCAGTTTCCTCATTTCCCCTCCCCCCACCTTGTCTCAGTCGGTTCCCTCAACTCAGCACCGCCCTCCTAACCTGCAATCCTCTTCCTGACCTCTCCGCCCCCACCCCACTCCGGCCTATCACCCTCACCTTGACCTCCTTCCACCTATCCCACCTCCATCGCCCCTCCCCCTAGTCCCTCCTCCCTACCTTTTATCTTAGCCTGCTTGGCTCTCTCTCTTATTCCTGATGAAGGGCTTATGCTCGAAACGTCGAATTCTCTATTCCTGAGATGCTGCCTGGCCTGCTGTGCTTTAACCAGCAACACATTTGCAGCTAAGTGAAAAGAGGACTACCTATAACTCCTTTACTATTTGATTCTAGAAGATTTTAAAATAAGGGCCCTGATAACCCTCCAATATGTTGGCTATTCAGGGATAACAGCTCTGTCAGCCACATTTAACCAGACAAACAGACATTCATCCCAAATACAGGGCAATGCCACCCCTTTAACACCCCCCCTCGGTGGTATCCTGTCGTACAGCAACATCAGCTTTCTGGGCCAGTTCCTGTGAGGTCAGGATGTGACCAGTTGGGGGCGGTAGACCCGCTTTACTGGAACTCTATCACCGGGAAGGCAAACCTATCTCTACAATCATACATGGACCATCACAGTTCCCATGAGATACCAACAGGGAGCCTATGATCATCAGCTTAACAAAGAATCCCCCTTCCTGACAAAAAGATTTGCATTCATATATAGCTTTTCACAACCAGGAGTTGGAAAGAACTTCCCAGGCAGTTAAATATTTTTGAATAGCAGTCACCTTTGGGATACAGGAATGAAGGCAACCAAATTAGCACACAGCAAGGTCTCTGAAAATATCAATGTGCAAATGACCAGGTCGTCTGTTTTAATGATGTCTCTCGAGGGATACAAATTGGCAAGGAACTCCGACAAAGACAGACAGGAACGTTGGTGTGAGACCTCCACTGAAAGGTGGTTTCTCTGACAGTGTGGCACTCCCTCTGCACTGCACTGGAGGGAAGAAAACTGAGAATGTAAAAGAAGATTTAAACAATTCCATGCTTTCAACAAACAAGAATGTCAGTAAAAGTGAAGACGATGTGAAAGATCTGGTGTTGGACTAGGGTGGACAAAGTTAAAAATCACACAACACCAGGTTATAGTCCAACAGGTTTCTTTGGAAGCACTAGCTTTCGGAGCGCTGCTCCTTCATCAGGTGGCTGTGTGAAAATAGCCAGAAGGTTGAAGACAGCATGAGGTTAAAGTCGAACACAGGTACCTAGGAAAGTTACGGTTTTGATGTTGCCTCTCTGCTAGGTTTGGTGGAATTGTTCCCTGTCAGTGACAAATCAGTTGATGTTTTTCGGTGAGGGGGCAGGAGGATGATGAGCCCTTGTCTTTTTGCTGGACTCAAGGTACATTCTCACTGCTTACACATGATATCTCCAACCTCCAAACTTCTCAAAATACAAGGTACTGACCAAGTCTGTTTCACATGAGGACAGCTGCTGCTGGCGATTGTACAGAGAAAGAGCTATCATCAGGAGGGAACAAGGTAATACAGCAGGGAGGGTTCACCATTCCTATTGCACAGTTATGTACTGTCTTCAGGGAAGGTTGGTGAATGCTGAGAGGGGCTCTGGCTCTGACCCTTGGTCTAATCATCCCTTTTGGATACGGGTGACACTGCAAACATGAGCGATTGGCACTTTTGGAGTTTTCTTCCGCTATTTGCCTAAAAAACAAACACCCCGACCCCAAGAGAGCCTGTGGTGCACAGACTGGGTACAGGTTAACCCAGTTGGTCTGATTTCCAGCTCCACGCATTTCAAGCCTGAGGAACAGGCCCCAATGTTGTCTAACCCATAGTCTGAGATGTTCACAGAGATGTGGAACATAGGGGAGGCCACTGAGGGCCAAATGGTGAATTAGATTAGATTTGTAGATTACCTACAGTGTGGAAACAGGCCCTTCGGCCCAACAAGTCCACACCTACCCTCCGAAGGACAACCCACCCAGACCCATTCCCCTACATTTACCCCTTCACCTAACACTACGGGCAATTTAGCATGGCCAATTCACCCTAACCTGCGCATCTTTGGACTGTGGGAGGAAACCGGATCACCCGGAGGAAACCCACACAGACACGGGGAGAATGTGCAAACTCCACACAGTCAGTCGCCTGAGGGGGGAATTGAACCCAGGTCTCTGGCGCTGGGAGGCAGCAGTGCTAACCACTGTGCCGCCTATACTGATACTTTCAGATACTGAAAGATTTCACCAACGGCCATGGATGGATGTTCTAGAGCTATGTTCGACTTGCTGCTGAGTGCCAATGCTAAACACATCAGATAAATGTCAATCCTTGATGTTATTGTATCTCCTTTTATTTGAGTTTGGAGAGACTGACATCCTTTAAACACAACAAGCCTCCAAACTCCTGATTAGAGTGGTGCTGGAAAAGCACAGCAGGTCAGGCAGCATCTGAGGAGCAGGAACATCAATGTTTCAGGCAAAACCCTTCATCAGGAATGATGCTTCCTGATGAAGGGCTTTTGCCCGAAACGTTAATTTTCCTGCTCCTCGGATGCTGCCTGACCTGCTGTGCTTTTCCAGCACCATGCTAATCTGGACTCTGATCTCCAGCGTCTGCAGTCCTCACGTTCAGCTGCCTTCAAACTCCTATCCGGCCTGTTTAATCTGAATATGCAGCTGGGCTGTTCTGTTGCAGTGGTAGTGTCCCTACCTCTGGGTCAGGGTTCAAGTCCCACCTGCTCCAGAGGTCATGGAGTCAGGCAGAATAGAAACACGTCCTCCAGGCTACCATGTATATGCCAATCAATAAAGCACACTGAGCCCATCTACCTGCACCTAGTCCATAGCTAAGTGCATCTTGGCATTTTAAGTGCCTGTCCAGATATCTCTGAATATTGTGAGAGTACCTGCCTCCCCACCCTCTCAGACTGCATGTTCCATATTTCTACCACTCTCTGGGTGAAAGAAATGTTTCCTCAGATTCCCTCTAAACCACTTACTCCTCACCTTAAACTTATGCCCTCTGGCCTTAGACATGTCTACCATGGGGAAAAGATTCTCATGATCTACCCTGTCCCTGCCTCTCGTCATTTTGTAATCCTCAATCAGATCCCCCTCAGGCTCCTCGGCTTTAGAAAAAAAGACAAACCCAGCCTATCCAGTCTCTCCTCATAGCTGAGACTTTCCGCCCCAGGTGACATCCTGGTGAATCTCCTCTGCACCCCCTTCAGTGCAATCACATCACATTGATAGTGTGGCAACCAGAACTGTGCAGTATTCCATCTATGATCTAACTAATGCTCTACAAAGTTGCAACAAGAGTTCCCTGTTCCTACATTCTGTGTCCCACATGAATACTCTCCCACAGGAAGCTGTGGGGGCCAGTTCATTAGATAAATTCAAGAAGGACTTGGATGTGGCGCTTATAACCTAAAGGGGATTCTGAGATAATGTGATCAGCCAGGATCATATTGAATGGCAATGCAGACTCGAAGGGCTGAATGGCCTACTCCTATTTTCTATGCCCTGGTTAATGAAAGCAAGCATCCCTATATGCTACCTTCACCACCCTGTCTACCTGTGCAGACACCTGTATAGTTCACCTGTACCCCAAGGTCCCTTTGTTTCTCAGTGGTCCCTAGGGACCTACATATACATGGAATAAATCCTTCCCTTATCGGACATCCTGAAATGCACCACCTCACACTTATTGGGATTAACTTCCATCTGCCATTGGTCTGCCCAATTTACCAGACTGTATTCTGAGACCATCCTCCTCACAATCGACATTTTTTGTGTCATCTGCACTAATTACACCTTCAACATTTATATCCAAGTGGTTAATCTAAAGAAGGGTCCCAGCATCAATCCCTGTGGTACTTCACTGGTCACAGACTTCCAATCGCAATCACCCCCTTACCTCCTATTTGCATAATGACATTTCTGACCAGGTCAGTTATAAAAGAAAATCCCTGCTCCTGTCCGTTGTTGGAAACTGAGAACCACTATTGTCCTTTGTTCGTCAAACCCAGTGGGGCCCATGATAGGCAAAGCACATGCTTCCATCTGTGTCTTCCCAACTGACCAGCCTGTTAAAACATGAGGAGTCCTCAATCTACATCAAACTGAGAGTGCTGAGCATGTGGTGTTCCATGCCTCAGCGGGTGGCAAGACAAGAAGGAATTAGATACAGTTCTGCTGGTCAAACATTGTGGGGAGAAGGGGGGAACAAGTTGGGATTAGCCATGATCACATTGAATAGCACGGCAAGCTCGAGGGGCTGAATGGCCTCCTGGTGTTCCTATGATCCGTTTCTAAACTGACCAGGAAACTCACCTGTTTGGCTATATTTATAAATGTAAAAAATGAGGTCTGCAGATGCTGGAGATCACAGCTGAAAATGTGTTGCTGGTTAAAGCACAGCAGGTTAGGCAGCATCTCAGGAATAGGGAATTCGACGTTTCGAGCATAAGCCCTTCATCAGGAATGAGGAGAGTGTAGCCAAGCCGGCTGAGATAAAAGGTAGGGAGGAGGGACTAGGGGGAGGGGCGATGGAGGTGGGATAGGTGGAAGGAGGTCAAGGTGAGGGTGATAGGCCGGAGTGGGGTGGGGGCGGAGAGGTCAGGAAGAGGATTGCAGGTTAGGAGGGCGGTGCTGAGTTGAGGGAACCGACTGAGACAAGGTGGGGGGAGGGGAAATGAGGAAACTGGAGAAATCTGAATTCATCCCTTGTGGTTGGAGGGTTCCCAGGCGGAAGATGAGGCACTCCTCCTCCAGCCGTCGTGTTGTTGTGTTCTGCCGGTGGAGGAGTCCAAGGACCTGCATGTCCTCGGTGGAGTGGGAGGGGGAGTTAAAGTGTTGAGCCACGGGGTGATTGGGTTGGTTGGTTCGGGCGGCCCGGAGGTGTTCTCTGAAGCGTTCAGCAAGTAAGCGGCCCGTCTCCCCAATATAGAGGAGGCCACATCGGGTGCAGCGGATGCAATAGATGATGTGTGTGGAGGTACAGGTGAACTTGTGGCGGATATGGAAGGATCCCTTGGGGCCTTGGAGGGAAGTGAGTGTGGAGGTGTGGGTGCAAGTTTTACATTTCCTGCGGTTGCAGGGGAAGGTGCCGGGGGTGGAGGTTGGGTTGGTGGGGGGTGTGGATCTGACGAGGGAATCACGAAGGGAGTGGTCCTTGCGGAACGCTGATAGGGGAGGGGAGGGAAATATATCCTTGGTGGTGGGGTCCGTTTGGAGGTGGCGGAAATGGCGGTGGATGATACGTTGTATGCGGAGGTTGGTGGGGTGGTAGGTGAGAACCAGTGGGGTTCTGTCTTGGTGGCGGTTGGAGGAGCGGGGCTCAAGGGCGGAGGAGCGGGAAGTGGAGGAGATGCGGTGGAGGGCATCGTCGATCACGTCTGGGGGAAATCTGCGGTCCTTGAAGAAGGAGGCCATCTGGGCTGTGTGGTGTCGGAATTGATCCTCCTGGGAGCAGATGCGGCGGAGACGAAGGAATTGGGAATATGGGATGGCGTTTTTACAGGGGGCAGGGTGGGAGGAGGTGTAGTCCAGGTAGCTGTGGGAGTCAGTCGGTTTATAATAGATGTCTGTGTTGAGTCGGTCGCCCGAGATAGAAATGGAAAGGTCTAGGAAGGGGAGGGAGGAGTCTGAGACAGTCCAGGTGAATTTCAGGTCGGGATGGAAGGTGTTAGTAAAGTTGATGAACTGTTCAACCTCCTCGTGGGAGCACGAGGCAGCGCCGATACAGTCATCGATGTAGCGGAGGAAAAGGTGGGGGGTGGTGCCAGTGTAGTTGCGGAAGATGGACTGTTCCACATATCCTACGAAGAGGCAGGCATAGCTGGGGCCCATGCGGGTGCCCATGGCAACTCCTTTAGTTTGGAGGAAGTGGGAGGATTGAAAAGAGAAGTTATTCAGGGTGAGGACCAGTTCAGTCAGTCGAAGGAGGGTGTCAGTGGAAGGGTACTGGTTGGTACGGCGGGAAAGGAAGAAGCGGAGGGCTTTGAGTCCTTCGTGATGGGGGATGGAGGTGTACAGGGACTGGATGTCCATAGTGAAAATAAGGCGTTGGGGACCGGGGAAGCGAAAATCCTGGAGGAGGTGGAGGGCGTGGGTGGTGTCCCGAATGTAGGTGGGGAGTTCTTGGACTAAAGGGGAGAGGACCGTGTCGAGGTATTGGGAGATGAGTTCGGTGGGGCAGGAGACCCCACCACCAAGGATATATTTCCCTCCCCTCCCCTATCAGCGTTCCGCAAGGACCACTCCCTTCGTGACTCCCTCGTCAGATCCACACCCCCCACCAACCCAACCTCCACCCCCGGCACCTTCCCCTGCAACCGCAGGAAATGTAAAACTTGCGCCCACACCTCCACACTCACTTCCCTCCAAGGCCCCAAGGGATCCTTCCATATCCGCCACAAGTTCACCTGTACCTCCACACACATCATCTATTGCATCCGCTGCACCCAATGTGGCCTCCTCTATATTGGTGAGACAGGCCGCTTACTTGCGGAACGCTTCAGAGAACACCTCTGGGCCGCCCGAACCAACCAACCCAATCACCCCGTGGCTCAACACTTTAACTCCCCCTCCCACTCCACCGAGGACATGCAGGTCCTTGGACTCCTCCACCGGCAGAACACAACTACACGACGGCTGGAGGAGGAGCGCCTCATCTTCCGCCTGGGAACCCTCCAACCACAAGGTATGAATTCAGATTTCTCCAGTTTCCTCATTTCCCCTCCCCCCACCTTGTCTCAGTCGGTTCCCTCAACTCAGCACCGCCCTCCTAACCTGCAATCCTCTTCCTGACCTCTCCGCCCCCACCCCACTCCGGCCTATCACCCTCACCTTGACCTCCTTCCACCTATCCCACCTCCATCGCCCCTCCCCCTAGTCCCTCCTCCCTACCTTTTATCTTAGCCTGCTTGGCTCTCTCTCTTATTCCTGATGAAGGGCTTATGCTCGAAACGTCGAATTCTCTATTCCTGAGATGCTGCCTGGCCTGCTGTGCTTTAACCAGCAACACATTTGCAGCTAAGTGAAAAGAGGACTACCTATAACTCCTTTACTATTTGATTCTAGAAGATTTTAAAATAAGGGCCCTGATAACCCTCCAATATGTTGGCTATTCAGGGATAACAGCTCTGTCAGCCACATTTAACCAGACAAACAGACATTCATCCCAAATACAGGGCAATGCCACCCCTTTAACACCCCCCCTCGGTGGTATCCTGTCGTACAGCAACATCAGCTTTCTGGGCCAGTTCCTGTGAGGTCAGGATGTGACCAGTTGGGGGCGGTAGACCCGCTTTACTGGAACTCTATCACCGGGAAGGCAAACCTATCTCTACAATCATACATGGACCATCACAGTTCCCATGAGATACCAACAGGGAGCCTATGATCATCAGCTTAACAAAGAATCCCCCTTCCTGACAAAAAGATTTGCATTCATATATAGCTTTTCACAACCAGGAGTTGGAAAGAACTTCCCAGGCAGTTAAATATTTTTGAATAGCAGTCACCTTTGGGATACAGGAATGAAGGCAACCAAATTAGCACACAGCAAGGTCTCTGAAAATATCAATGTGCAAATGACCAGGTCGTCTGTTTTAATGATGTCTCTCGAGGGATACAAATTGGCAAGGAACTCCGACAAAGACAGACAGGAACGTTGGTGTGAGACCTCCACTGAAAGGTGGTTTCTCTGACAGTGTGGCACTCCCTCTGCACTGCACTGGAGGGAAGAAAACTGAGAATGTAAAAGAAGATTTAAACAATTCCATGCTTTCAACAAACAAGAATGTCAGTAAAAGTGAAGACGATGTGAAAGATCTGGTGTTGGACTAGGGTGGACAAAGTTAAAAATCACACAACACCAGGTTATAGTCCAACAGGTTTCTTTGGAAGCACTAGCTTTCGGAGCGCTGCTCCTTCATCAGGTGGCTGTGTGAAAATAGCCAGAAGGTTGAAGACAGCATGAGGTTAAAGTCGAACACAGGTACCTAGGAAAGTTACGGTTTTGATGTTGCCTCTCTGCTAGGTTTGGTGGAATTGTTCCCTGTCAGTGACAAATCAGTTGATGTTTTTCGGTGAGGGGGCAGGAGGATGATGAGCCCTTGTCTTTTTGCTGGACTCAAGGTACATTCTCACTGCTTACACATGATATCTCCAACCTCCAAACTTCTCAAAATACAAGGTACTGACCAAGTCTGTTTCACATGAGGACAGCTGCTGCTGGCGATTGTACAGAGAAAGAGCTATCATCAGGAGGGAACAAGGTAATACAGCAGGGAGGGTTCACCATTCCTATTGCACAGTTATGTACTGTCTTCAGGGAAGGTTGGTGAATGCTGAGAGGGGCTCTGGCTCTGACCCTTGGTCTAATCATCCCTTTTGGATACGGGTGACACTGCAAACATGAGCGATTGGCACTTTTGGAGTTTTCTTCCGCTATTTGCCTAAAAAACAAACACCCCGACCCCAAGAGAGCCTGTGGTGCACAGACTGGGTACAGGTTAACCCAGTTGGTCTGATTTCCAGCTCCACGCATTTCAAGCCTGAGGAACAGGCCCCAATGTTGTCTAACCCATAGTCTGAGATGTTCACAGAGATGTGGAACATAGGGGAGGCCACTGAGGGCCAAATGGTGAATTAGATTAGATTTGTAGATTACCTACAGTGTGGAAACAGGCCCTTCGGCCCAACAAGTCCACACCTACCCTCCGAAGGACAACCCACCCAGACCCATTCCCCTACATTTACCCCTTCACCTAACACTACGGGCAATTTAGCATGGCCAATTCACCCTAACCTGCGCATCTTTGGACTGTGGGAGGAAACCGGATCACCCGGAGGAAACCCACACAGACACGGGGAGAATGTGCAAACTCCACACAGTCAGTCGCCTGAGGGGGGAATTGAACCCAGGTCTCTGGCGCTGGGAGGCAGCAGTGCTAACCACTGTGCCGCCTATACTGATACTTTCAGATACTGAAAGATTTCACCAACGGCCATGGATGGATGTTCTAGAGCTATGTTCGACTTGCTGCTGAGTGCCAATGCTAAACACATCAGATAAATGTCAATCCTTGATGTTATTGTATCTCCTTTTATTTGAGTTTGGAGAGACTGACATCCTTTAAACACAACAAGCCTCCAAACTCCTGATTAGAGTGGTGCTGGAAAAGCACAGCAGGTCAGGCAGCATCTGAGGAGCAGGAACATCAATGTTTCAGGCAAAACCCTTCATCAGGAATGATGCTTCCTGATGAAGGGCTTTTGCCCGAAACGTTAATTTTCCTGCTCCTCGGATGCTGCCTGACCTGCTGTGCTTTTCCAGCACCATGCTAATCTGGACTCTGATCTCCAGCGTCTGCAGTCCTCACGTTCAGCTGCCTTCAAACTCCTATCCGGCCTGTTTAATCTGAATATGCAGCTGGGCTGTTCTGTTGCAGTGGTAGTGTCCCTACCTCTGGGTCAGGGTTCAAGTCCCACCTGCTCCAGAGGTCATGGAGTCAGGCAGAATAGAAACACGTCCTCCAGGCTACCATGTATATGCCAATCAATAAAGCACACTGAGCCCATCTACCTGCACCTAGTCCATAGCTAAGTGCATCTTGGCATTTTAAGTGCCTGTCCAGATATCTCTGAATATTGTGAGAGTACCTGCCTCCCCACCCTCTCAGACTGCATGTTCCATATTTCTACCACTCTCTGGGTGAAAGAAATGTTTCCTCAGATTCCCTCTAAACCACTTACTCCTCACCTTAAACTTATGCCCTCTGGCCTTAGACATGTCTACCATGGGGAAAAGATTCTCATGATCTACCCTGTCCCTGCCTCTCGTCATTTTGTAATCCTCAATCAGATCCCCCTCAGGCTCCTCGGCTTTAGAAAAAAAGACAAACCCAGCCTATCCAGTCTCTCCTCATAGCTGAGACTTTCCGCCCCAGGTGACATCCTGGTGAATCTCCTCTGCACCCCCTTCAGTGCAATCACATCACATTGATAGTGTGGCAACCAGAACTGTGCAGTATTCCATCTATGATCTAACTAATGCTCTACAAAGTTGCAACAAGAGTTCCCTGTTCCTACATTCTGTGTCCCACATGAATACTCTCCCACAGGAAGCTGTGGGGGCCAGTTCATTAGATAAATTCAAGAAGGACTTGGATGTGGCGCTTATAACCTAAAGGGGATTCTGAGATAATGTGATCAGCCAGGATCATATTGAATGGCAATGCAGACTCGAAGGGCTGAATGGCCTACTCCTATTTTCTATGCCCTGGTTAATGAAAGCAAGCATCCCTATATGCTACCTTCACCACCCTGTCTACCTGTGCAGACACCTGTATAGTTCACCTGTACCCCAAGGTCCCTTTGTTTCTCAGTGGTCCCTAGGGACCTACATATACATGGAATAAATCCTTCCCTTATCGGACATCCTGAAATGCACCACCTCACACTTATTGGGATTAACTTCCATCTGCCATTGGTCTGCCCAATTTACCAGACTGTATTCTGAGACCATCCTCCTCACAATCGACATTTTTTGTGTCATCTGCACTAATTACACCTTCAACATTTATATCCAAGTGGTTAATCTAAAGAAGGGTCCCAGCATCAATCCCTGTGGTACTTCACTGGTCACAGACTTCCAATCGCAATCACCCCCTTACCTCCTATTTGCATAATGACATTTCTGACCAGGTCAGTTATAAAAGAAAATCCCTGCTCCTGTCCGTTGTTGGAAACTGAGAACCACTATTGTCCTTTGTTCGTCAAACCCAGTGGGGCCCATGATAGGCAAAGCACATGCTTCCATCTGTGTCTTCCCAACTGACCAGCCTGTTAAAACATGAGGAGTCCTCAATCTACATCAAACTGAGAGTGCTGAGCATGTGGTGTTCCATGCCTCAGCGGGTGGCAAGACAAGAAGGAATTAGATACAGTTCTGCTGGTCAAACATTGTGGGGAGAAGGGGGGAACAAGTTGGGATTAGCCATGATCACATTGAATAGCACGGCAAGCTCGAGGGGCTGAATGGCCTCCTGGTGTTCCTATGATCCGTTTCTAAACTGACCAGGAAACTCACCTGTTTGGCTATATTTATAAATGTAAAAAATGAGGTCTGCAGATGCTGGAGATCACAGCTGAAAATGTGTTGCTGGTTAAAGCACAGCAGGTTAGGCAGCATCTCAGGAATAGGGAATTCGACGTTTCGAGCATAAGCCCTTCATCAGGAATGAGGAGAGTGTAGCCAAGCCGGCTGAGATAAAAGGTAGGGAGGAGGGACTAGGGGGAGGGGCGATGGAGGTGGGATAGGTGGAAGGAGGTCAAGGTGAGGGTGATAGGCCGGAGTGGGGTGGGGGCGGAGAGGTCAGGAAGAAGATTGCAGGTTAGGAGGGCGGTGCTGAGTTGAGGGAACCGACTGAGACAAGGTGGGGGGAGGGGAAATGAGGAAACTGGAGAAATCTGAGTTCATACCTTGTGGTTGGAGGGTTCCCAGGCGGAAGATGAGGCGCTCCTCCTCCAGCCGTCGTGTTGTTATGTTCTGCCGGTGGACCTCCATCGCCCCTCCCCAAGTCCCTCCTCCCTACCTTTTATCTTAGCCTGCTTGGCTACTCTCTCTCATTCCTGATGAAGGGCTTATGCTCGAAACGTCGAATTCCCTATTCCTGAGATGCTGCCTGGCCTGCTGTGCTTTAACCAGCAACACATTTTCAGCTATATTTATAAATGTATCTGCCTTAGGCTTTCCAACCTTGGATTGGGATTTGAACCCAGAGTTTCTGTCTCACAGGCAGGAATAATAATAACTGTGCCATATCAATTGTTAAACCAGTCCTAAAATCTTTCTTCTTTAGATAGATTGCAACTTGGATTTATTTATTCTCTTTAATGCAAAAAAACAGTTCCACCTTCATTCTGTTTTGCTTAAATTAGAACATGAGGGACAAAGAAACAGCAGATGTTGGAATCCGGGATAGATAAACAGGAATCTGATTTACTGTGTTCTTCCAGCCTCCTGCTAAGTTACAGTGCAACTGTCCCAACCTTCAGTCTTGTTGAGAATTTGGAATATCGTGCTGTATTTAATCCACCCAGCTCTGCGCTCAATATCGTGGCTGTTTTGGGTATTTGGATCATCGCTGGTGGAATCTCAATCAGGAATTTGCCCTGTAACTGGGGTTGTCACTTGTCCAAGACCATCCTCCAGTTTCCTGGAACTGAAGATTAAGCTGTAGGACACAGCTGGGTTTCAGCAGAGGAACAAAAAAAAATCATTAGGACTGTGTTTCCTTGTCTGATTTTAAATATGTCTGTTTGCTCATCTGGAACGTGTTCGAGATGAGGGGGATGTTTCGCAAACCGGTGGAAACTGTGGAATGAAGAGTCGACTGTAAGGGGCTGGACACGAGTGGGGGTCTTTACAGAGCGGGACGGGGAGAGGGAGTGGAACGAATGGTGAGGGGGCCCAGAGCAAAAGAGAGTGTTAATGGTGGTAAAACAGAGAAATTCTGTTTCTCCGTCATTGTCTGTTTTTATCTCAGGCAAGGGAGAACTCTGCACATTCCAATGACGTGCAATGAAGACTGGACATTGACATATTTTGCGACCAATCGCATGAACATGGGGTCAAGCACTGGGTGACAAACAGAACAGATACTACAGGAGAATCAGGGGAGGTGATGGCCTAGCGGTATTATTACTAGACTATTTATAGACCCAGGTAATGTTCTGAGGACCTGGGTTCGAATCCCGTCACATTAGATGGTGGAACTCAAATCCAATAAAAATTGGGAATTAAGAGTTGAATGATTGCCAATTATCAGAAGAAACCCATCTAGTTTGCTGATGTCCTTTAGAAGAGGAAACTGCCATCCTTACCTGACCCACAGCAATGTGGCTGGCTCTGGGCAATTAGGGATGGCCTAGCGAGAGATGCCCACAACCTATGAGTGAATAAAAAAAAGCTCAGTAGGCCTGGTGACGTCTGTGAAGAGTTACAGAGAAACAGAGTTAACACCTTGAGCCTGGTATGACTTCCTCACAGCACCAGGGACCCAGGTTCGATTTCTCCCTTGAATGACGGTGTGGAGTTTGCACATTCTCCCCTTGTCTGCTTGGGTTACCTCCCACAATCCAAAGAGTGGCTCAGTGGTTAGCACTGCTGCCTCACAGCGCCAGAGACCCGGGTTCAATTCCCACCTCAGGCAACTGTCTGTGTGGAGTTTGCACATTCTCCCCGTGTCTGCGTGGGTTTCCTCCCAAAAATGTGCAGGTTAGGTGAATTGGCCATGCTAAATTGCCTGTAATGTTAGGTGAAGGGGTAAACGTAGGGGAATGGGTCTGGGTGGGTTGCGCTTCGGTGGGTCGGTGTGGACTTGTTGGGCCGAAGGGCCTGTTTCCACACTGTAAGTAATCTAATCTAAAGAAAATGCAGGTTCGGTGGATTGGCCCTGGGAAAATGCCCATAATATCCAGGGGTGTGCAGGCTAGATGGGTTATCCATGGTAAATCTCAATGTAGGGAAATGATGGAGACGTAAGTCAGGGTGGGATGCTGTTTGAAAGGTTGGTGTAGACCCAATGGGCCAAATGGCCTGTTTTTGTACTGTCAGGATTCCATCATTCTATGACTTCTCTTGATCTGCTGAGTTTCTCCAGAAATTCGATGGGTATGTGAATAGGAAGGGATATGAGCCAGGTGCTGGCAGGTGGGACTAGATTGGGTTGGGATATCTGGTCGGCATGGACGAGTTGGACCGAAGGGTCTGTTTCCATGCTCTACATCCCTATGACACTATAAATTCCTATTTTGCTTTGTTTCAAATCTCCAGCATCCACAATTCTTTGTTTTAATTTGCTTTGCCCTTGCTCTCATTTTGAACATTTTTGAATTTGCAGATTCCTCTTGGGATCCCATACATTAAGAATCAGGACCGGAAATAATACCACCCACCTCAGCAAACTGGGACACGTAACTAAGCAAGTGGGACAGACCACCAGCACATCACCGGAGGCTCAGTGATGATGTTACCTAGCATGGTGACGAAACGTCTAAGAACAAAGACCCCCAGCTCAGCGAGCAACCTTACAACCTGATTCAAGCCCTGAGCTACAAATCTTCTCAAAAACTGCGAATAAGGAACCCCTTTTCAACAGCCAGACTGGGATTGGGAAGACCATTTGACGCTGCCTGACACAGGTTTCTATTTGGAGGAGAAAGTGAGGACTGCAGATGCTGGAGATCAGAGCTGAAAATGTGTTGCTGGAAAAGCGCAGCAGGTCAGGCAGCATCCAAAGAGCAGGAGAGTCGACGTTTCGGGCATGAGCCCTTCTTCAGGAAGAAGGGCTCATGCCCGAAACGTCGACTCTCCTGCTCCTTGGATGCTGCCTGACCTGCTGCGCTTTTCCAGCAACACATTTTCAGCACAGGTTTCTATTTCACAGGATCTTACTCTCGCAGGGGTGTAGTTACATTGGAGGCAGCTCAGATTGATTCCAGAGGTGAGGGGCTTGCCTTATGCAGAGAGATAGAGCAGCTTAGACCTATACTTTCTGGAGTTTAGAAGAATAGGAGGACATCTAATTGAGGCACATTAGATGTTAAAGAGGATTGAAGACATAGGATGTGTACTATTGTGGGGCAATGTAGAGTAAACTTAAGGAGGAGATAGACAGATTTTTAATTTGTAAGAGTTTGAAGAGTCATAGAGAGCGGGCAGGAAAGAGGAGTTGAGGCTAGGACGAGATGGGCCATGACGGTATTAAATGGTGGAGCAGGCTCGAAGGGCTGAATGGCCTCCTCCTGCTCCTACTTCCTACGCTCCTGAATCTTCGTCTGATTGTGCTGCTGTTCTGGGTTTGCTGGGACACTGGACTGTGGAAATTCCCACTGTCCGAACCATTTGGTTTACGGTGAGGAATGTGGGCAAATCCAGCGAAAGTGAAAATGTGAGAATCTCATCATTTGTGAAACACTGAAGTTTGCAGGGTACACACTATCTCAGTCCCCAATGTCTCAGGGTACACACTATCTCAGTCCCCAAAGTCTCAGGGTACACACTATCTCAGTCCCCAATGTCTCAGGGTACACACTATCTCAGTCCCCAATGTCTTAGGGTACACACTATCTCAGTCCCCAATGTCTCAGGGTACACACTATCTCAGTCCCCAAAGTCTCAGGGTACACACTATCTCAGTCCCCAATGTCTCAGGGTACACACTATCTCAGTCCCCAAAGTCTCAGGGTACACACTATCTCAGTCCCCAATGTCTCAGGGTACACACTATCTCAGTCCCCAATGTCTCAGGGTACACATTATCTCAGTCCCCAATGTCTTAGGGTACACACTATCTCAGTCCCCAATGTCTCAGGGTACGCACTATCTCAGTCCCCAATGTCTCAGGGTACACACTATCTCAGTCCCCAAAGTCTCAGGGTACACACTATCTCAGTCCCCAATGTCTCAGGATATACACCATCACAGTCTCCAATATCTCAGGGTATACACCATCTCAGTCCCTAATGTATCAGGGTATACACCATCTCAGTCCCCGGTATCTCAGGGTGTACACCGTCTCAGTCCCCAATATCTCAGGATATACACCATCTAAGTCCCCCAAAATCTCAGGGTATTCACCATCTCAGTCCCCAATGTATCAGGGTATACACCATCTTAGTCCCCAGTATCTCATGGTGTACACTGTCTCAGTCCCCAATATCTCAGGATATACACCATCTCAGTCCCCCAAATTCTCAGGGTATACACCATCTCAGTCCCCGGTATCTCAGGGTACACATTATCTTAATCCCCAATGTCTCAGGGTATACACCATCTCAGTCTCAGGATATACATCATCTCAGTCCCTAATGTCTCAGGGTATACACCATCTCAGTCCCCAATATCTCAGGATATACACCATCTCAGTCCCCGGTATCTCAGGGTATACACCATCTCAGTCCCCAATGTATCAGGGTATACATTATCTCAGCCCCCGGTATCTCAGGGTACACCGTCTCAGTCCCCCAATATTAGATTAGATTAGATTAGATTTACAGTGTGGAAACAGGCCCTTCGGCCCAACAAGTCCACACCGACCCGCCGAAGCGAAACCCACCCATACCCCTACATTTACGCCTTACCTAACACTACGGGCAATTTAGCATGGCCAATTCACCTGGACTGTGGGAGGAAACCGGAGCACCCATGCAGACACGGGGAGAACGTGCAAACTCCACACAGTCAGTCGCCTGAGTCGGGAATTGAACCCGGGTCTCAGGCGCTGTGAGGCAGCAGTGCTAACCACTGTGCCACCGTGCCGCCCAGCTCAGTCCCTAATATCTTAGGGTATGCACTATCTCAGTCCCCTATGTCTCAGGGTATACACCATCTCAGTCCCCAATGTCTCAGGGTATATACCATCTCAGTCCTCAGTATCTCAGGATATACACCATCTCAGTCCCTAATGTCTCAGGGTATGCACTATCTCAGTCCCCAATGCCTCAGGGTACACACTATCTCAGTCCCCAATGTCTCAGGGTATACATCACCTTAGGCCCTGGTATCTCACGGTATACACCATCTCAGTCCCCAATTTCTCAGGGCATATACCATTTCAGTCCTCGATATCTCAGGATATACATGATCTCAGTCCCCAATGTCTCAGGGTATACACCATCTCGGTCCTCAGTAACTCAGGGTATACACCATCTCAGTCCTCAGTAACTTAGGGTATACACTTCAGTTAAGAACTTACTGAGTTAAGAATTGCTTTGGTACGATTGTCATTTGCAGAACATGTCACACCTCTACCATCCTTTGTGTGGAACAACGTTTCCTCACTCCACTCCTGACTGGACTGGCTCTTATTGCTGGCATCTCTGACCATGAGAAATTGTTTCTCCTTCTGTGTCCATCTGATTCCCTTAATGTCCTGGAAACATCAATCAAATCACCGGTCAACAAGAGAGCATAGGTTTAGGGTGAGGGGGGAAAGACATAAAAGAGACCTAAGGGGCAACTTTTTCATGCAGAGGGTGGTACGTGTATGGAATGAGCTGCCAGAGGATGTGGTAGAGTCTGGTACAATTGCAACATTTAAGAGGCATTTGGATGGGTATATGAATAGGAAGGGTTTGGAGGGATATGGGCCGGTGCTGGCAGGTGGGACTAGATTGGGTTGGGATATCTGGTCGGCATGGGCGAGTTGGACAGAATGGTCTGTTTCCGTGCTGTACATCTCTATGACTTTCTCAAGTTAGCCAGTGCAGTGGGAGAAGCTTCTCCTGTGAGTGATACCGCATGGTGCTTGCCAGGGACAGCTAGCCCTATGGGTCAGGCAACTAACCTCAGAGACCAGAGAGATGATCCTGAAGCTGGTTATTGTGAGAAACAGGAAAGCTAAGCACTGCGGAGGCTGCAGATCTGAAATGAACACAGGGAATGATGAAGAAACTCAGCAAAATCTGCAGAGAGAGAGAGAGAGAGAGACAGAGTTAATGCTTTGATGTGTGCACGGGTAACTGTTTTCATTGTAGAAATGCTGGTGCACCAGGAGGGCCAGATGTAAGTTCCTCTTGCTCCAGAAGTGTTTGACAACATCTCCGAATAGGTTGACTGTAAAAATAAGTGGAGCTCTGTGTTGACTTTAGCAATGAGTACCACTTGGAATCATCTTTGCGAATTAATTTAGCAACATAAATATCAGCATGCAGTGAGATTAATGTCTATTCTATACAAGTGGGTATATCTCAACAGCTTTGGTGCTAACATAACTTTGTGGTGATAGAGTGCTTATTTGGCATTGTCCTGTGGATTTTCTGATGACCTTGAGCCATGTGTCTCTTCCAAAGCTTTCAACACCCTCACTAAGTGACAGACACTGTTCTGTAAGAGAGGGCTGTAATGGAGGGCTCCTCTGTGTGAATTCAAGGGACAGCTGTCTGCTAGGAATAGCCCCTGTCCCCCAGCACTCGGGGGAAATCTCGTCAGATTTCTCTACAGCGATGAGAGATGAATAATGAGTGCAAACGCTAGGAATGCTGGGAATTCTCAATATTGTCAAATAACAAAGGTATCATTAAAGTTACAGGGTGGAGGGAAGAGGTGCCCTTTTCCGGGTGAAGTGAACATTCTTCAATTGGGAACAGAATGAATGAGACATGTCCTGCCACACAAAGGCTAATCCTGCAAATTATTTCAGTTGATCCCAAGAGAAACCGAAAAGTCTTTGTGAATGTGTCAGAGTTTAATGGCAGCCTCTCAGATCTGTTAATGCTACATCAGCATCACATTCCAGGCTCAGGAGGGAGGTCACAAGGGTAGACATTAGATTGTTGATGGATTGTTCTCTAAATTTCTTCATGTTGTTGTATGCTCTCCTTCAGCACTGTTTTTTTTTTCAAATTTTCTTCATTCACAGGACATCAGTGTCCTGATAGAGTGGCTGGCTGGGTCATTCCAATGGACAGGTAAGAGCTAACTACATCACTGCAGGTCTGGAGTCTCCTCTAGGCCAGACCGGGCAAGATTTCTTTTCCTTCAAGGATATATTTTCCGAAACACAAGAACGTGAGAAAATTGGATCATGAGTCGGCCATTTGGCCCTTCAATTCCTGATGAAGGGCTCCGGCCTAGAATGTCAATTGTCCTGCTCCGCAGATGCTGCCTGACCTGCTGTGCTTTTCCAGCAACACACTCTCAACCCCAACATTTGGCCTTTCAAGCCTGCATTGCAATTCAACAAGATCATGGCTAATCTGCCCCAGGCCTCAACTTCTCTTTAGTGCTGGCTCCTTATAGCCCTCAACTCCCTTGAAGGACGTTATTGAACCATGGTTCCATTGTTTCATGGTCACCGTTTGTGAGCTACCTAGCCTCACTTTATAATTTTTCTTTATCCCACAAACTTACCTGAGCAGAGAATTAGGAGCTCCAGGGAAAGAATAATGTTCAGGGCCACTTACCTGAGAGAACTGACTGTCAGAGCAGACCAAGAACTGGGAGCTGGAGAGGATAAATTGAGGCCCAGGCTTGGGGCCTATACGTATGCTTGGAGAAACTGGGAGTAGGATTTGGCATTCTCAAACTGGATATCTCAGGAAGGCAGTGAGTTGATTGACTGAAGAGTATTGACACTTTGTTTCCTTTCTGACAAAGTTAAGAAGTGGATTAGTCTAAGGAACTGGGAAATTAAAAATTAAAATAAAATAATTAACTAAAAGATTCAGTTAACTTTCCTACATTTAAGTGACACCAACTGAAATGATGTGAGTAGTAGTTGAGTTTTCCTCTTTTTTAATTAATAATGTTTGTTAATTGTAGTCAGGTATATTATCTGATCGAGGAATGATGGGTCAGTTTTAACCAGGTTCAACATCCTGTAACATGTGGGAGCTCGAGGATGCCTTCTGTGTCCTGGATACTGCACGTGGGACAAGTGTCAACAATTACAGAAGGTCAAGCTCCAGGTTTCACAACAGCTGCTGTCATGGCAACACATCTGTGAAGGAGGAGGTCAATCGGCCCTTCAAGCCTCTCCTTGTGAGCTTTGTGGATAGCACACTTTCAGAAAGGGTCAAGTCCCAGTTTAAGGATATGCAGGATGACAGTGTGAATGGGTAACCACCAGTCAAGTAGAAACAGGCACATCTTACAGGAGTCTCCTGAGTAAGATGTGTCCTCCATTCGGAATTCTGAGGAGTGAGAGTTCCTCTGGGAAATGCATTAAGAGGCAAGACTATGGAATGATGGGTAACTCAGTTGTACAGGGGCGTGGTGCCTAAAGAAGACTGTAAGAGCCAAAATGATGGGTAACCAACTGTTTCTACAGCTACAGACTCTAATCCAAAATGATAGGTTACTTCCCCTGCTGTCTAGAATGCCAGGCTCTATCCCTCCTATCAGTTGCTCCTAACAGGCCCCAGACCTGGACCTCAATTTATCCTCAGCCCAGGCTCCCAATTCCTAGGTCTGCTCTGGCTGTCAATTCTCTCAGGTAAGATGACATAGAACATAGAACATTACAGCACAGTACAGGCCCTTCGGCCCTCAACATTGCGCCGACTTGTGAAACCAATGTAAAGCCCACCATCGTCTCCACACAATTTGTTAATCCTGGAGTTTCCACATTGCACACAATGTTACACTCACATCTGCCAGTACATTAACTCCCTGGCTAAGTTGTGGCTCAGTGGTTAGCATTGCTGCCTCACAGTGCCAGGAGCCCAGGTTCGATTCCAGCATCGGGTGGCTGTGTGGAGTTTGCACATCCGTCCTGTGTCTGTGTGGGTTTGCTCCAGTTTCCTCCCACAGTCCAAAGATGTGCGAGTGAAGTGGATAGGCTGTGTTAAATTGCCCATAGTGTCCAGGGATGTGTGAGTTAGCCTTGGGAAATGCAGGGTCTCAGCGATAGGGCAGGGGGACAGGTCTGGATGGAATGTTCTTCACAGGGTCAGTGTAGATGCATTGGGCCACACTGTCGGGATTCTATGGATTCCATGTGTGCCAGTGTGTTTAACCTCCTGATTAACTTAAACCTGTGTGTTTAACTCCGTGACTAAACTATGCCCATGTGTGCCAGTACATCTAACCTCCTGACTCAGCCAGTCTTAGTCACAATGAATAAAGTGGAACCAATGTAATGTGTAGTATTTAGCCGTGACATTGAAATGTGAGAGTGATACCAATGCTCCCTTTGCCCTTACAGTTCCTCCAGAAGTGGACAGGAAACTGTTACCATGTTAGAACTTAGAACGTAGAACCATACAGCATATGAACCGGCCCTTCGGCCCACCGTGCCTGTGCTGACCATGATACCATTCTAAACTAATCCCACCTGCCTGGACACAGGCAGTGTCTCTCCATTCCTCTGTCTCTGCAAAAGTATCTCTTAAATATTGTCATCTTGTCTGCTTCTACCACTGCCACTAGAAGCACATTCCAGGCACCCACCATCTTTTGTGTAAAATAATCGCCCTTAAATATCTCCTTTAAACATCTCCCTCCTATGCCGCCCTAATATTTGACATTCCACCCCCTCCCCCCAGGGAAAAAGACTCCAATTATCCACCCTATCCATGCCTATATATAATTCTGTACACTTTGATCAGGTCACCCCCTCAACCTCAGATTCTAGTGAAAACAATCCGAGTTTGTCCAACCTAATAGCTAATAAGTGTATAGCTAATACACGAGTAAAAAGTGAGGTCTGCAGATGCTGGAGATCAGAGCTGAAAATGTGTTGCTGGTTAAAGCACAGCAGGTCAGGCAGCATCCAAGGAACAGGAAATTCGACGTTTCGGGCCAGATGATGAAGGGCTCTGGCCCGAAACGTCGAATTTCCTGTTCCTTGGATGCTGCCTGACCTGCTGTGCTTTAACCAGCAACACATTTTCAGCTATAGCTAATATACTCCAGTCCAGGCAACATCCCAGTAAACCTCTTTCGCAACCTCTCCAAAGCCTCCACATCCTTCTTATAGCATGGGGAACTGAACTGCACACAATATCCAAACACGGCTGAACTGAAGTGTTGTACAGCTGCAACATGATTTGCCAACGTTTAAACTGAATGCCCCGACTGATGAAGGCAGGTGTATCATATGCCCCCTTTTGGATGTAGGTTTGCTCGCTGAGCTGTAAGGTTCATTTCCAGATGTTTCGTTGCCCTACTGGGTAACTTCTTCAGTGGGCCTCAGATGAATCCTTTCAAGACTTGCTAATACACCATCTTTACCATGTTACTGATTTGTGTTGCCACTTTCAGGGGGCACAGACCTGCACCCCAGTATCAATGCTCCTCAGGGTCCTGCCTTTTACTATGTACTTTCCACTTGCATTGACCTCCCAAAATGCATCACCTCAAACTTGTTCATATTAAACTCCATCTGCCCAACTTTCCCATTGATCTATATCCTGCTATAAACTTTTACAATCCTCTTCACTAACCACAACTCCACCAATTTTCAGAAAGTCATAGAGATGTACAACACAGAAACAGACCCTTTGGTCCAACCCGTCCATGCCGGCCAGATATCCTAAGCCAATCTAGTCCCACCTGCCATCACCTGGTCCATATCCCTCCAAACCCTTCCTATTCATATACCCATCCAAATGCTTCTTAAATGTTGCAATTGTACTAGTGTCCACCACTCCCTCTGGCAACTCATTCCGTACACGTACCACCCTCTGCATGAAAACATTGCCCCTTGAGTCTCTTTTATATCTTTCCCCTCTCATCCTAAACTTATGCCCTCTAGTTCCGGACCCAAAGGAAGAAATTTCGCCTATTTACCCTATCCATGCCCCTCATGATTTTTTAAACCTCTATATGGTCACCCCTCAGCCTCCGACGTTCCAGGGAAAACAGCCCCAACCTGTTCAGCTTCTCCCTACAGCTCAAATCCTCCAACCCTGGCAACATCCTTGTAAATCTTTTTTGAACCCTTTCAAGTTTCACAACATTCTTCCAGTAGGAGGGAGACCAGATTTGCATGCAAAGTTATCTGTAGACATACCAATCAGACTACCTACATTTTATTTTAATCATTTATATAAAGCATAAACTACAGAGGACCCAGCACTGATCTTTGTGGAACACCACCGGTCACAGACTTCCAGTCAGAAAAACACCCCTCTACAACTACCCTCTGTCTCTGAAACCAAGCCAATTTTGTATCCAATTTGCCAACTTACCCCATTAGTAGACAACTTTCATGGCCTTACCATCATCAATCATCTTTGTCACTTCCTCAAAAAACTCACTCAGGTTTGTAAGGTAAGACCTGCTCCCAATAAAGTCATCGGGTAAAAAATGAGGTCTGCAGATGCTGGAGATCACAGTTGAAAATGTGTTGCTGGTTAAAGCACAGCAGGTCAGGCAGCATCCATGGAATAGGAAATTCGACGTTTCGGGCATAAGCCCTTCATCAGGAATGAGGAGAGGGTGCCAGGCAGGTTAAGATAAAAGGTAGGGAGGAGGGACTTGGGGGAGGGGCGATGGAGATGTGATAGGTGGAAGGAGGTCAAGGTGAGGGTGATAGGCCGGAGTGGGGTGGGGGCGGAGAGGTCAGGAAGAAGATTGCAGGTTAGGAGGCGGTGCTGAGTTGAGGGAACCGACTGAGACAAGGTGGGGGGAGGGGAAATGAGGAAACTGGAGAAATCCGAGTTCATCCCTTGTGGTTGGAGGGTTCCCAGGCGGAAGATGAGGTGTTCTTCCTCCAACCGTCGTGTTGTTATGTTTCGCCCCTCCCCCAAGTCCCTCCTCCCTACCTTTTATCTTAACCTGCCTGGCACCCTCTCCTCATTCCTGATGAAGGGCTTATGCCCGAAACGTCGAATTTCCTATTCCTTGGATGCTGCCTGACCTGCTGCCCAATAAAGCCATGCTGACTATGCCAATAAATGCATTCTTTTACAAATGGAGCAGTGTTTTTTAGAGCAGTAAACAGTATTTTCTGGGTCTATGGTTTGTTAATGTGCAAAGATGGACTTTATTGATGTGCTCTTCCCATCAGATGTGGGAGATTAGGGAGAATTTCAATGTTACTGATGATTATGTTAGCAGGAAGTGTCTTCGGTAGTAAATCCTATCAGACTGCATGGATCAGTTGGAGCAGCAGTTAGAGGCAATCAGGAAAGGGGTGTGATGGATGGCAGTTATAGGAAGGGAGAAAAACAGCAGATACAGTCGGGTAGATAAATTACTGCCAGGAAAGGTAAGAGAGGGAGGCAGGTAGTGCAGGAGTCTTTTGTGGCTATCCCCATCTCAAACAAATATGTTGTTTTGGAAAATGTAAGGGGTAACGGACTCTCAGGGGAATGTAGCAAGAACAGCCACGTTTCTGGCATCAATACAGGCTCTAATGTAATGAGGGTTACACTTGGTTCCAAGCGATCGATTGTGACAGGGGATTCTCTAGTCTGAGGCACAGACAGATGTTCCTATGGCCGGCAGCGAGAAATCAGAATGGTGTGTTGCCTCCCTAGTGCCAGGGCAAGGATGTCTCAGAGAGGGTGCAGAGTATTCTCAAAGGGGAGAGGGGCCAGCAGGAGGTCATTGTACACATTGGAGCTAATGACACAGGACAAGAAAAGGATGGGATTCCGAAGGGAGAAGATAGTAAGTTAGGCAGGAATTTAAAAAGGAGGTCCTTGAAAGTATAATATCTGGATTACTTCTAGTGCTACGAGCTAGTGAGGGTAGGAACAGGAGGATAGAGCAGATGAATGTGTGACTGAGGAGCTGGTGCAGGGGAGAAGGGTTCACATTTTTGGATCATTGGAATCTCTTCTGGGGTGGAAGTGACCTGTACAGGAAGGACAGATTGCACCTAAATTGGAAAGGGACTAATATACTGGCAGGGAGATATGCGAGAGCTGCTTGGGAAGATTTAAACTAGTAAGGTGGGGGGGGTGGGACCCAGGGAGATAGTGAGGAAAGAGATCAATCTGGGACTGGTACAGTTGGGAAAAGGAGGAAATCAAATAGTCAGGGCAAACAGGAACAAAGCAGAGAACAAGGTAGGACTAATAAATTAAACTGTATTTATTTCAATGCAAGGGGCCTAACAGGGAAGGCAGATGACCTCAGGGCATGGTTAGGAACATGGGACTGGGATATCATAGCAATTACAGAAACATAGCTTAGGGATAGACAGGACTGGCAGCTTAATGTTCCAGGATACAAATGTTACAGGAAGGATAGAAAGGGAGGCAAGAGAGGAGGGGGGAGTGGCATTTTTGATAAGGGATAGCATTACAGCTGTGCTGAGGGACGGTATTACCAGAAATACATCCAGGAAAGGTATGTGGGTGGAACTGAGAAATAAGAAATGGTTGATCACCTTATTGGGATTGTAATTATACACTCCCCCAGTAGTCAGCAGGAAATTGAAAAACAAATTTGTAGGGAGATCTCAGTTATCTGTTAGAATAATAGCGATTTTAACTTTTCAAACATCAACTGGGACTGCCATAGTGTTAAAGGTTTAGATGAAGAGGAATTTGTTAAGTGTGTACAAGACCATTTTTCTGATTCAGTATGTGGATGTACCTACTACAGAAGGTGCAAAACCTGACCTACTCTTGGGAAATAAGGCAGGGCAGGTGACTGAGGTGTCAGTGGGGGAGCACTTTGGGGCCAGCGACCATAATTCTATTAGTTTTAAAATAGCGATGGAAAAGGATAGGACGGATCTAAAAGTTGAAGTTCTAAATTGGAGGAAGATGAATTTTGATGGTAATAGACAAGAACTTTCAAACGTTGATTGAGGGCAGATGTTCGCAGGTAAAGGGACGGCTGGGAAATGGGAAGCCTTCAGAAATGAGATAAGGAGGGTCCAGAGACAGTATATTCCTGTCAGGGTGAAAGGGAAGGCTGGTGAGTGTTTTTCCCACTAACGTATCTTCTGGAGCAGTGTTGGGCTGGTTGAAGACTTTGACAATCAGCTTGAGGTCCAGGATGAGGCAGTAGCTGGGGCTGAACTGGGGCTCTCACTGGCAGTCAGCTAGAGGGGGTGAGTTCCCAATGCCCAGCATTCAGACTGAAGGCGGTCTTGGGCAGTCTGAGATCCCCAGAGTCAGCCCCACACTGTGATGGAGGTTCCCCTGACACCTGCAGCGATGATGAGAGCAGGGGAGATCAAACCAGTGCTGGCAAGCGTGTCAAAGTGGAGGAGGTCAAGCCCTTGAGGGGTCCTGGCATGGCCAAGCACTTAGGAAAGACTAATGTTTGAACTTCTAGCTTTATTACATTGTTTTTCTACTTAGTACTAATAAAGACTGTAATGATTAAGTTTTAACTTTGTTTCTTTCTTAATATTTTGTACCTAGGTGATACAAGATGGCACTGTGGGCAATGACATTATGCACTTTTCTCCATGACCCTGTACTTTTGTACTTGAGTACATGTGACAATAAAGTCTAAATCTAAACAAAAAATATCTAAGTATACATGAAGGACTTCACCATTTCCTCCTGCTCCACACATAAAGTCCTTCGCTCGTCCATGAGTGGATCTACCCTTTCCCTAGCTACCCTCTTGCTCCCTTATATTCGTGGAAAATGCTTTGGGATTCTTCTTAATCTTTCATGCCAAGGATCCTGTGGCCTCTTTGTTTCCTGTTCAAATTTTTTTCTGTTCCCTTTATCCTCTAAAAGGGTCTTATTTGATTTCAGCTTCCTAAACCATATATATACTTCCTTCATGCTTTGGCCTTTTGTCATCCAGTGTTCCTGATCCTTCCTATCTTGACCTTTCGCCCTCACAGGAGCATGCTGGTCTTGAACTCTGGTCAGCTGGCCTTTAAAAGACTCCCACATGTCAGATGTGGGATTACCCTCAAACAGCTGCCGGCATCGAATTTCTTCAGTTCCTGCCTAATCCTGTTGTAATTAGCCTCCCCCCAATTTAGCACTTACACCCAAGGGCCTGTCTTATCCATAGCCATCACTATCTTAAAGCTTACTGAATTATGGTCACTGCTCCCAACATGCTCCATCGCTGAGACTTTGATCTCCTGGCCAGGATCATCCCCCAATACCAGGTCGAGTAAGGCCCATTCCCTGATTGGACAATCTACATGCTGTATGCACCTAACAAACTCTGCCCCAATCTAAACTACTAACTCTAAGGAGATCCCAGTCAATATTGAGGAGGTCAAAATCACTACAAAAACCTTGTAATTTTAACATCTTTCCAAGATTCGGCTACATATCTCTTCCTCTCACTCCTGCTGGCTATATGAAGGCTTATAGTATAACCCCATCATAGTGACTCATCTTTCTTAGTCCTGGGTTCTACCCATATTGCCTCATTAGATGTCCTCCAAGATCTCTTTTCTTAGTGTGGCTGTGTCATGTCCTTTACTAGTAATGCAACTCTGCCACCCCCTTTTACATCCCTCTCTATCATATCTGAAACATGTAAACCCTGGAACATTGAGCTGCTAGTCCTGCCCTTTTCTCAACCATTGTAGTTTTATGTACTAATCCAGGCTGTAAGCTCATCCACCTTACCCACTATACTCCTTGCATTGAAATAAAAACACTTCAGCCCACCAGTCCTGCTGTGTTCATTACCTGGCCCGACCTATTCTTCCTGTTAGACTTACTAACATCGAACCTCTACCCAATCACTCCACATGCTGCCCTACCACTCTCACTCCCACCCACCGTCCCATCACCACAGTTTAAACCCTGAAGGGACTGCAATACCAGCTGACAGTGGGTTTCACCAATGGGCACTGTGGAATCAGCACTTCATTACGGATTCCCAGAATCGTTACAAGAGAGAGGTCATTCTGCCCACTGTGCCAGCACCAGTTATACTCCCTGGTGCTAACCTCCCACACTTTTCTGTTGGCCTCGTACTCCATGTCAATCCAAATAATCCTCCAATGTCACTCATTGAATGCATCAGTTGAACCTGCCCCCACCACATTCTCAGGCAGCGCACAAGGGTTTGGAGGGATATGGGCCAGGTGCTGGCAGGTGGGACTAGATTGGGTTGGGATATCTGGTCGGCATGGACGGGTTGGACCGAAGGGTCTGTTTCTGTGCTGTATATCTTTATGACTCTGTGATTCTCTGTGTGAAAATGTTCTTCTCACATTATCCTTGCTGTGATTGCAAATCACTTTAAATCTACGCCCCTGCCATTTGGCGAGCTTTAATGAATTGTAATCTTGAGGGAAATGGACAAAGTGGAATACAGGTGGCTCTGTTATAATGTGGTACTTCAGTTCTCAAGCAAACCTGTGTTATAAGAAAACCGTGTAATAGCAGCACCATTTAAACTAACGGGGCCGGAATCACGTTACAACCAATACACACTTTCAAGGTTCACGATTTAGAAACAGTGTCCCCACTTCGTCAATCGCATTATAATGAATTTGCATTAATGAAACCTGTGTGATAGCAGAACGACCTGTGCATGTACTTTCAGTTCAACCAACCAGGAACAGCACACCATTGAGAACATTCTGTGCAATGAGTTTATCATTTTGAGGTGATTGCTTTAAGGGAGAGGGTGGAGAAAGAAAGTGAACTAAAATGACTTTTGAGAGAGTAATTTTGAGTCAGCTGAATGATGAGAAGTTACAGCGATGGGTGAGGTACTGTGCTGGTTATACAGATGTCGAACCAGACCGATTACTACGCAGAATATCCATGTCCCGTCTTTATAACATCTTCTTCTGTCCTTCATCAATATCCTATTGTGGATTCTGAGTTTCGATAGGTTAGCACACCGAGGGATAAAGTGAGGACTGCAGATGCTGGAGATCAGAATTGAAGGGTGTGGGGGCCGGTAAAGCACAGCAGGTCAGACAGCATCTGAGGAGCAGGAGAATCGACGTTTTGAGCATAAGCTGTTCATTAGGAATAAGACCTCATTGAAATGTCGATTCTCCTGCTCATCGGATGCTGCCTGACCGGCTGTGCTTTTCCAGACCCACACACTTAGCGAACAGGGCTCAGGTTCTGCTGAGTAGCAGTAAATCAACCTCTTTCACATCAATCCTTACAGCTCATTCCCCAAAGGGTCTGGGAGGACATCCTCCCATACACCAGTAGAAACATGAGGCATGGATCGCTGTTTGACACCCCTGAAAGCAAGAGAAAGTGGAAGGAATAAAAGGAACAACTTGCATTTTACAGCACCTTTCAATACCCAAGGGACTTGCTAAGTCATTGCTAAATCGTTGACAAGGAAGATCCCAGGATTGACGGGCTTTTTCTACGAGGAGCTGTTGAGAACTCCTGGTCTGTCCTCGATGGAGTTCAGAAGGATGACGGGGGGGGGGATGGGGGAGTCTGACTGAAACTTACAGAAATGCGAGGGGTCTGGATAGAGTGGAGAATACTTTCCCACAAGTAGGAGAGACTAGGATCCGAGGGCACAGGCTCAAAATGAAGGGGAGACCCTTTAGAACTGAGACGAGGAGGGACCTCTTCAGCCAGACGGCGGGGAATCTTTGGAACTCATCGCCGCAGAGGGCTGTGGGGGCCAAGTCATTGAGTGATTTAAGACAAAGATGGAGAGGTTCTTGATTGGTAAAGGAATCAAAGGTTACAGGGAGAAGGCAGGAGATTGAGGTTGAGAAACGTATCGGCCATAATACAAAGACAGAGCAGACTCAATGAGCTGATTGGTCTAATTCTGCTCCTAAATCTCATGGTCATATGGTCAGAGCCATTTGGATGAACCATATTCCTCCTTACACCAGCTTATAAAATCTGATATTCTTCTTTCCTTCAACACCATGTATTCAGAACCCAGGCTGCTGAGCCCAGCACAGAGACAGGGGGGGTGTATGACCCACAGCCATCAGGAAAATAAGACAAGGATATAGGGAGAGAAAGAGAGAGGGGTTGTGGCAAGTAACAAATATAACTCTGTATTCACAAGGAGAGGGAGGGAGAAAACAGGAAACTACACGTTAATGAGGAAATGATTAAAATCATGCATTGAAGAATTTCTCACATGCCTCTCACAGTCATAAAGATGTACTGCACGGAAACAGGCCTCATTCCCACCAAGTAGATATTCTAAATAAATCTTGTCCCATTTCCCAGCATTTGGCCCATATCTCTCTGAACTCTTCTGATTCATATACCCATCCAGATGCCTGTTAATGCTGTAATTGGACCAGTCTCCACCACTTCCTCTGGCAGCTCATTCCATACACGTACCACCCTCTCTGCGTGAAAACATTGCCCCTTTTAAATCTTTACCCTCTCATCCTAAACCTATGCCCTTTAGTTCTGGACCACCCCACCTCGGGGGGAAAAAACACTTTGTCTATTTACCCTATCCATGCCCCTCACAATTTTATAAACCTCAATTTTATAATCCTCACCCCTCAGCCTCTGCCGCTCCAGGGAAAACAGCCCCAGCCAATTCAGCATCTCCCTGTAGCTCAAACCCTCCAACCCTGGCACCATCCTTGTAAATCTTTCCTGCAAACCCAAGGTGATCTGGAACATCAGGCATTGTATTGTGAACAGGAAGTGATATTTAACTAATTTATTGGAATTCCTTGAAAGAAGTAACGTTCCCTGTGGATAAAGGAACCTACAGATGCCAGTGCTTGGTTTTCCAGAAGGAATTTGACAAGGTGTCACATCAAAGGTTATTGTATAAAACAGCATTCTGTGCTAGTGTGGAGACTTGGCTGACAATGTGCCAGAAAACAGGCCTTTGATTGGCAGGAATGTCACAAGGGGTACCCTGTTGGGGTCTGTACTGGCTCTCCAGTTTGTATAATTTATATCAAGGGTGGACGCTAGGAAATTGTTTCCATTAGGCGAGGAGACTAGGAACCGTGGACACAGCCTTAGAATTAGAGGGGGTAAATTCAGAACAGAAATGCGGAGACATTTCTTCAGCCAGAGAGTAGTGGGCCTGTGGAATTCATTGCCACGGAGTGCAGTGGAGGCTGGGACGCTAAATGTCTTCAAGGCAGAGATTGATAGATTCTTGTTGTCTCGAGGAATTAAGGGCTACGGTGAGAACGCTGGTAAGTGGAGTTGAAATGCCCATCAGCCATGATTGAATGGCGGAGTGGACTCGATGGACCGAATGGCCTTACTTTCACTCCTATGTCTTATGGTCTTAAACCAGGCGACTGAAGATGTGGCAGTAAAATTTGCAGATGACACAGAGAGATGTAGGAAAGTATGCGTGGTGATGACACTATCTATCTATACCAATCTGCATCATTGTTAAATGATTGGACAAAAACCTGGCAGATGGAGTATAACGTGGAAAAACGTGAAGTAAGTTCCCTTTGGCAGAAAGAGTGAAAAAGCAATGTGTTCCTCAAATGGAGGATGACACAGAATCCTAATGTGCAGAGGGATCTAGATGCTCTGGTATATAAGACTCTAAAAGGTTAGTATGTAGGAACAGCAAGTGACAAGGGTGACCGATGGATGTGCTATCATTTATCACAGCCAGCGTTGATCATATACGTCCGAATGGTCTGTTAGTGGTAGAGCATTGGTGAGGCCACATTGTGACTATGTTGTACAGTTCTGGTCTCCTTAATTAAAAATCAATCTTAAGGCAGCAGAGGCAGTCCAGTGCTGTCTAAACAGGACTGGCTACATCTGTTCCTACAGCTGCTTAGAATATTGAGGGGTGACTTGATTCAACCACGGAAATATCACATCATTCCTGATGAAGGGCTCTGGCCTGAAACGTCGAATTTCCTGTTCCTTGGATGCTGCCTGACCTGCTGTGCTTTAACCAGCAACACATTTTTAGCAAATATCACATCACACCACCTTCAGAAGAAGACGTCACGCCAGATTTGAAACATTAACTGTGTTTCTCTCTGCACTGATGCTGCCAGACCTGCTGAATTTCTCCAGCATTCTGTGTGTTTGTTTCAGATTTCCAGCATCTGCTTTGATGGGCGTGATGTGATGGAAGTCTGATCTAAAATGGCCCTGACCAGGTGGATGTGAAAAAGGTGTTTCCTCTTGTGGGTCGGTCCAGAATTAAGGGGCAGTCTTTATCCTAGAGATTGCCCTTTAGGACAAAGGTGAGGGGAATGTTGCTTCTCTCTCTCAGAGGGTCATATGACTCTGGAACTGCCTGTCTCAGCAGACTGTGGAGGTGAGGGTCACTGAGTATCGTTAAGATAAAGGTGGATAGATTCTTGTTAGGCAGGGAAATCAAAATTTCACACTTCCACTGCCCCGCGGGATACTCATACTTTTATTTGTTTCCCTTTATGTTTTCAAAGCCAGAAGAGCTGTCGCACACAACTAAGTGACACCCCACCACCAAAATCAGTGACTTTTTTACAAAAATGACTAACTACCATCACCACCACCAGGAATCACCCAACTAAATATTCAAAAATAATGTAAATCATTAAAGTGGACACTGGGGTTAAATCGAGAACCTAAACTTTTCAGCTTTATTTAATTTGTTAGTTTAGTAACAAAGAACATAGAACAATATGGCACAGAACAGGCCCTTCAGCCCTCAATGTTGAGCCAACCTGTGAACTCATCTAAGCCCATCCCCCTACACTATCTCATCATCATCCATGTGCTTATCCAAGGATAGTTTAAATCTCCCTAATGTGACTGGGTTAACTACATTGGCAGGTAGGGCATTCCACGCCCTGACCACTCTCTGAGTAAAGAACCTACCTCTGACATCTGTCTTAAATCTATCACCCCTCAATTTATCGCTACACCCCCTCATACAAGCTGACATCATCTTAGGAAAAGAACTTTCACTGTCCACCCTATCTAATCCTCTGAGCATCTTGTATGTCTCTATCAAATCCCTTCTTAGCCCTCTTCTCTTCAATAAGAACAGACCCAAGTCTCTCAGCCTTTCCTCATAAGAGCTTCCCTCCAGACCAGGCAACATCCTGGTAAATCTCCTCTGCACCTTTTCCAATGCTTCTATATCCTCCCTGTAATAGTCCACCTATGAACAACTCTGTGGAAAAAAGTTGCTCTTTGTGTGTTTTTTAAAACTTTCTCCCCTCACCTTAAGACTATGCTCCTAGTTTTGAGTTGCCCCACCCCAGGTAAAAGATCATTATTATTCACCTTATCTGTGCCCCTCGTGGTTTTATAAACCTCTGTAAGGTCGCCCCTCAACTTCCTAAACTGCAGTGAAAAAAGTCCAAGCCTGTGCAGTCTATTCATATAATTCAAACCTAACATTCCCAACAACATCCTGGCAATTCTTTTCTGAACCCTCTCCAATTTAATAATGACCTTACTGTAACAGGACGACCAGAACTGTACACAATACTGTACTCCAGAACAGGCCTCACCAATGTCCTGTACAACCTCAACATGATGTCCCAACCCCCGTACTCACAGGACTGCGTAATGAAGGAAAGTGTACTAAATGCCTAAACCACCCTGTCTTCATGTGACAGAACTTTCAAAGAATCAGATTACAATGGGTGTGGAGGTGCAGACCAGGTCAGGACCGCAATCCCGTGCCCTGAAAGGCATTAGTGAAGCAGGTGGACTTTTGCAACAATTGGAAAGTTTCCTGATGGTTATTAATGACATGACTAGTTTATCCCTGGTTTGAGATTCACCGAGCCCTGCCCTGCCCTGCTCTCTCAAACATTAATCCAGGCCTTCGGATTCTGAGTGAACTAACCAAATATACATGAGGTTAAACAGAGGGTGAGGTGTGGTACCTTCAGAGTGTTGCTGGGAGCGCTTAGCAAGGGTTTAAAATTCAAAATCCCTCAGCAGAGCAGGGACGGAGCCGTCAGTGAGAGGGAGAGTGAGCTGGGCATTTGGATCAATAGTCACTCCCCTAACCCCACAGCTTTCCCCAGTTCAGGCTACTGGGCAGGTTAGTAGTCACTCGCAGGATGTGACAAGTCAGGTAGGTGGGCGGGGGCAGGATTAGACTTTCTCTTCTCCAATAGGGATGAGGTACTTGTTACCTTGACAACCAGGAAGGACAAGCAAAAGGAACATCACAGCCGATCCTGCGAAGGGTCATGGGACCAGACAGCACCCTGGCTACAGCACTGAAGAGCTGAGCATCAGAGTCAGTCTCCCCACCCCCACTGCTAACCAAGCTGTGCCAGCGCAGCGACAACACTGACACCTACTTGACAATGTGGAAAATTGTCCAGCTGTATCGAGTTCACAAATAGCTGGACAAATGTAACCCGATCCAATTACCACCCCATCAGTCTACGCTCAATCAGCAGCAAAGTAATGGAAGGTGTCATTGACAGATCTATCAGGCAGCACTTACTCAGCAATAAGCCGGCAATGAGCGGAACCCCTGACCTCACCACAGCACTGGTCCAAAAATCATGGAAAAGAGCCGAAGAGGTGATACTAGAATGACTGCCCTCGATGTCGAGTCCACACTTGACCCAGCTTGGCATGAGGGAGCCCAAGCAAAAGTCAACGGGAATCGAGGAAAACTCTCCATTGGTTGGAGTCACACCTGGCACGTTGGAAGACAAAGCAGCCCACTTGACTGGCACCAGATCCACTCACTCCACCATCGACGCTCAGTAGCAGCAGTGTGTACTGTCTGCATATTGCAATGCAGAAAACTCCTGAAGACAGCACCTTCCAAACCCATGACCACTTCCATCTAGAAGGACAAAGATAGCAGATATATGGGAACACCACGTTCCACAAGCTACACCTCCCCCACCCCCCTCCTTACCAGGTACTATATCGCTGTTCCTTCAATGTCTCTGGATCAAAATCTTGGAATTCCCTCCCTCAGGGCATTGTCTGTCAACCCACAGCACATGGATTGCAGCGGCTCAAGAAGGCAGCTCACCTCCACCTTCTCAAGGGCAGGTAAGGGACAGAGAAGCCCCAGTCAACAACCCCTAAGGCATGGGATGGAATAACACACCCTCCCCTTGGTAATGCCAATCACCAGCTTGTTTTTCCCTTCTATTCATTCACAGGATATGGGCATCACTAGCCAGGTCTGCAAGTAAGTGACAACCACATTGCTGTGGGTCTGGAGTCACATATAGGCCAGACAGGGTCAGCACAGCAGACTTCCTTCACTGAAGCCATTAGTGAACCAGATGGGTTTTTCCAACAGCTGGCAATGGATCATAGTCATCACTTGACTTTCAATTCAGGATTTTTGTTGAATTTAAATTCCACCATCTGCTGTGGTGGGATTCGAACCAGAGATTTCAGAACATTGCATTGGTCTCCGGTTTAACAGTCTAGTGATTATACCAGTAAGCCATTGTCTCCCCAGGCCATATTCCCTCAGGGCATCACCTAACCATGTAATGTACTCTGGATTTTGACACCCAATTGTTCTAGCCTCGAGCACCTCTTACAACTGCTCACTGTCTGGCCCCCATGTTCCCCACACACCTCTGGCTCTCTTTCGCCTTAAGGCCACCATTTTAACTCTGCTTTTGATCACCTGACCCAATGTCAGTTGAGGTTAGTCAGCACCAGACTTCGCTTTCTGACACCGTTGTGTGTGTTTTGGTGTTTGAAGAGCTCAGTGTTGCTATCAAAGGCTGGTGAGAACTCCTGAAGACCAGGAGAAGTGACATGGGGGGGCCAAATGGGAACAAGAGATTGGGAGATGGAGAGAGGTGGTTCCCCTGGAGGGTTGTCACCAGAGACGGTGACCCCAGAGTCTGCAGCGGTATAACGGCCTGCCGCATTGTTAGTGTTGGACGAGAGTCCGTAATTTCTAATAAAGTGTTCACCTTAGCCTCCAGGCACCCTTTTGATGTGCACACAGTATAGAATGGGAAAGACACATTTCTAACAAAAGGGATAGCTATCTTCAAATTCAGAATGGGCCGTTTGGGAGGGAAGTATTTCAGAGCTGAAAATGTGTTGCTGGAAAAGCGCAGCAGGTCAGGCAGCATCCAAGGAACAGGAGATTCGACGTTTCGGGCATAAGAAGGGCTTATGCCCGAAACGTCGAATCTCCTGTTTCTTGGATGCTGCCTGACCTGCTGCGCTTTTCCAGCAACACATTTTCAGCTCTGATCTCCAGCATCTGCAGTCCTCACTTTCTTCTCCAGGGAAGTATTTCACACAATTTGAGGCTGGTGGGGGAGGAAGATGCTTTGGCAGAAGGCAGGGTGTAGAGAAATTGAAGCTTTCAAACTGACGTTGAAAGGCATTGGGGATCAGGGATTGTAAAAGGAGAGGTGAAGTCGAGAGTGTGGTGCGGGAAAAGCAGAGCAGGTCAGGCAGCATCCGAGGAGCAGGAGAGTCGATGTTTTGGGTAAAAGCCCTTCATCAGGAAGGTCTGGGTAAAGTTTGGTGGAAGCAAGTGGAAGGGCTGAACGCTGTGATTATCCAGTCCAGGTGCTTACAACGAATCTGACGATTGTGGAAAAGTAGCCCAGAACACATTATCACAAAAGCAGCATCGGGATGGCAGAATGATGCAGCTTTTTGGTTGCAATATGAATCATATATAATCTGATCTCCAGCATCTGCGGTCCTGACTTTTTCCCTAGTTGGTTACAATATGAAGGCTTGTTTCAACTTCAGCTCAACTGCAATCTTACCCGCTCTCTTCAAACTCAAAAAGGCCACCTCAGAGACGGAAAGACAAACAAGATGGCGGTCTGGGGAACACACCATTTGTTTAGCTTTGAGGTGCTGTACAAAACAGCCTAAACACTGACAATAGTACGAGACTGAATGCAGTGGAGTGTAAGCTACTGCACATAAGAGGGTAACGGGTAGGGCGATGGCCAGGAATGGGGTCAAAGCTACTGAGTGCACAACAGAAAGAAACCTCGGAATATTAAATCTCGGTGTCCATCATGTGAGAAGCGAACTTAGCATTGCCTTAGCACCTCAGTGAACACACGCTATGCAAGTCACAAGGTGGAACGTTAACACTGCCCGGTCAGTGCTGACACTGAGGGGCACAAATCGATGTGTGAAGCCAGTGACTGGGGCAGGGGACAGGGGACTGACCACTCACATCAGGAGAAGCTAAGAGGAAGGAGAGTGGACTGTTCAATTTCCACAGAAGCACATAAAACATGTGGAGCTCCACAGACACAGACTTCCAGCTATAAATGTACCCTCAACCCAGCTCTCCCACTTCCAAAGCGGCTCAGTCAACGCTGGACCCAACTAAAACCATATTACAAAGGTACATAAAACGTGAAATACTAACAACCAATTTAGATCGCTGTCAATCAATACACAACATTAAACCGCATTTAGAAACACTGGCTCAGGCATGCCAAAGATGGACGTTTAATTAAATCAGAATGTATCTATCATGAGGCACACAATGCAGCAACAGGTTGAATTGTGTGTTTATTTAAACATTTTTAAAATCAATTCTCAGAACTTCAACCCTGAGATAAGGTGAATGCTGTTCTCTGAGGTGGGGGGAGTTCAAAACTGGGGCATAGGTTTAAGGTGAGAGGAGAAAAATTAAAAAGGGACCTGAGGGACAACTCTTTCACACAGAGGGTGGTTTGTGTGTGGAATGAACTGCCAGAGGAAGTGGTAGATGCAGGTTCAGTTCCAACATTTAAAAGACATTTGGATAGATACATGAATAAGTTTAGAGGAATATGGATAAAACACAGGGAAAATGGGACTGGTTTCGCTTGGGAACATATTTGGAGTGGACTGGTTGGACCCAAGGGTCTGGTTCTGTCCTGCAGGACTCAGAGTCACAGCTGAGAGTAATGGCAGGCCATTCAGCCTTTACACCTGAATCTGCCTGCTATCCTCCCAGCTTTCTTACACACATTTCATCTTGACTGATGGTCAGAGGTGGGAGGTCGATGGGTGGAGGAGGCAGAAGGAACCCCATTCATTTATTACCACACCCCTACCCCTCCCCCCCTCATCAACTCCCCATCACCCAAACCTAAGGCACTGAGGTCAATAGCAGCACTGACCGGCCTAGGCTCAGCCAATCCAGCACCTGGGAGTATTCTGGTGCAGGAGCCTGAAGTAGGCCTCACTAATTAATTTCACTGTGTTTCTCCCTATCTCACCAATGGCTGACCCCTCCCCACACTCCTCTCCCTCACCTTGGGCAGCTGATTCCACCCCCCACCCCACCCCGAGGGCCAGGCTCCTGAGAAATAAAGCCCCTCAAATCAGCTTTGGCATTCAACTCGATAGTGGCTGCTCACGCTCCCCCTCCCACAAGCCCCAGCATCCAGCAAAGAAAGGACTTTACACTCAAAACAAAAGGTTGAATCTTGTGTGCTCACTTCCCACAAACAAGAGTCAAATATCTCACAGAATGCTTTAAATGTTATATTTTAAAAGGAATAAAAGCAAGACTTTATGTGCTTCGAACGAAAGAAGAGCAAGCCATTTCGAGGGCCCCCTGCCTCTGCACAGGAACACTCCAGCACCCTATGGAGCGAATACCGCAATCTCGGATTTAGGAAGGGAGGATTCCGAGACTCTGTTGGAAGCATTCACTGTTTCGACGTTGTGCAGCTTCCACATTCAAACATTACACAGGGAGACAAAACTGGAGCGGTTCAGGGACTGCAGTCACCGAAGACCTGTCCTAACTAATTGTTGGGATGTGGGAGGGGCTCCTGGCAGGACCAGTCTCTGTGGGCCATCCCTAATTGCCCCTCAAGCTGTAAACTACACAGCTGCTTCCTTGAGCCGGCTACAGTGCAGACGTTGCGTGGGGGCAGGATCGTGCCCTCTTCCCACTCCAGTAATCAATTAACCAAGCTCCTCCCAACCTCCCACCCAAACCTCAGATGGTAAGGAGGAGGTCATCTTTGCCAATCGAAAAGTCCGTTTGAGGAACAGATGGCTCCCCCAAATATTGAATCTGAAAACCTGCTCGTGGGTCTGAGGACCGAGATTCCAATCCTGCAATTGAAGAGGTGTGGAATTGAGAGCTACTCTCTGTAACGGCCACTGTTGTAAACCTGCCTCAATTATGTCCATTAGTGAAGGAAATCCACCATCCTTACCCAGTCTGGCCTCCAAGTGACTCGAGGCCCACAGCAATGTGGGTGACTCTTAACTGCCTTCTAAAATGACACAGTAAACCATGCAAGGGCAATTGGATATGGAGCACTGGATATGTGGGCCACGCACACACACACACAGAGGCACCCGCATCCCATGAGCGAATAAAGATATCCACAACCCCCCCCCCCCCTACATGGAGAGGGATGTCATAAAACTGGGAACAAGGCAGTCTGCTCAAAACAGTCACCAGCAGAAAGTAGACCTAAATAACCAGGTTGGCAGCAAAGACCTCTCAGAGGGAAAAAAGGTTTCTCTTTCCTGGATGGCCAGGGTGGAGCGAGGAACTTCAATGACTTCAAAAAGCTAGCTAGAATGGCAGTGGGCGGGGAGGGGGGGGGTGTTAAAGACAGAGAAAGGACTTGTTACTATCCACTCCCTGACTCAGGCAAGGCTCAGTGTGCAGGTTCAAACCTGTCCAGGATAGTTTACCCATCAGCCACAGGGAGACAGGTATGGTTCAACCAGTACAGAGGGCAGGGGATTGTTCTGGAACATGGCAGAAAGCTACAGTACAGTAATATCCGTGAGGAACTGTTGTCCAAAGGATCAGTTGTTCTGGCAGGTGATCAGGTACTGAGGATACGCTTGGGTGTCATTGAAGATGACAAATATTTTCGGTTTCTCAGAGTTGTCGACAAGCGAGTCATATCTGACTGGCATGTCACTGTTCTCTTTCAGAGGAGGGGTCTTCATCTCGGCCTTGCCGTTGGTGTAGGTTCCAGTCAGGACTTTAGCCACAAACACAAACTTATGTCCTTTGTCATTCGGTGGTGAGTACTGGTCCTGTGCTGAGACAACAGCATTAACCGCAAAGTAAACACCTTGCCCATAGACCGTCGCTGGAAGAGAAGCAAACCACACCAGTTAGTGTTTCCCTGATATCTCCCTCACCCTCCCAAATCTCCAAAGGCACCCACCGGAAATGGTCCAGTCCAATGCAACAACTAATCGCACTTACGATGCACCATGTGTGTGGCCAAATCCCATTGTCATGTGATGAGACTGAATGGGTGAGTGCTGGGAGTGATGTGAAGAATGCAGTAGGTGGTCACCAAGACTAGTGCCTGGCTTTGGCTGGCAGGAGGTGGGCATGGACAGAGGGAAATGGAACCAGGCACTGGGAGCCACACAATCCTAGACCCTTCAGAGGTAGCCAGGAGACGCAGACTGAAGCTGCAGGAACTTCTGAGGGGTGGAGGCAAGGATACAAAGGGGAGGAGCACTGAAGAATCAGGATTTGGTGTGAGATTATTTAAAATCAGAGAGTCAGAGATGTACAGCATGGAAACATACCCTTTGATCCAATTCGTACATGCCGACCAGATATCCTAAATTAATCTAGTCCCATTTGTCAGCATTTGGCCCATATCCGTCTCAACCCTTCCTATTCATATACCCATCCAGATGTCTTTTAAATGCTGTATTTGTACCAGCCTCCGCCACTTCCTCTGGCAGCTCATTCCATACACGTGATATGAAAAAGTTGCCCCTTCGGTCCCTTTTAAATCTTTCCCCTCTCACCTTAAACCTATACCATCTGGTTCTCGTCTCTACTAACTTGGATAAAAGACCTTGCCTATTCACCCTATCCATGCCCCTCATGATTTTATAAACCTCTATAAGGTCACCCCCTCAGCCTCCGAACGCTCCAGGGAAAACAGCCCCAGCCGGTTCAGCATGTCTCTATAGCTCAAATTCTCCAACCCTGGTAACATCCTTGTAAATCTTTTCTGAACCCTCTCACATTTCACAACATCCTTCCGATAGGAAAGAGACCAGAACTGCACGCAATATTCCAACAGTAGCCTAACCAATGTCCTATACAGCCGCAACATGACCTCCCAACTCCTGTACTCAATACTCTGACCAATAAAGGAAAGCATACCAAACACCTTCTTCACTATCCTGTCTACCTGCGACTCCACTTTCAAGGAGCTATGAACCTGCACTCCAAGGTCTCTTTGTTCAGCAACACTGCCTAGGACCTTACCATTAAGTGTATAAGTCCTGCTAAGATTTGTTTTCCCAAAATGCAGCGCCTCTCATTTATCTGAATTAAACTCCATCTGCCACTCCTCAGCCCATTGGCCCATCTGGTCCAGATCCTGTTGTACTCTGAGGTAATCTTCTTCACTATTCATTACACCTCCAATTTTGGTGTCATCTGCAAACTTACTAACTACACCTCCTCTGCTCACATTAAAATCATTTATACAAATGATGAAAAGCACTGATCCTTGTGGCACTCCACTGGTCACAGGCCTCCAATCTGAAAAACAACCTTCCACCACCACCCTCTGTTTTCTTCCTTTGAGCCAGTTCTGTATCCAAATGACTAGTTCTCCCTGTATTCCATGAGATCTAACATTGCTAACCAATTTATTGTGAGGAACCTTGTTGAATGCCTTACTGAAGTCCATATAGATCACATCCACCACTCTGCCCTCATCAATCCTCTTTGTTACTTCAAAAAACTCAACTAATTTCGTGAGACATGATTTCCCATTGACAAAGCCATGTTGACTATTCCTAATCAGTCCTTGCCTCTCCAAATATCTGTAGATCCTGTCCCTCAGGATTCCCTCCTACAACATGCCCACCACCAACGTCAGGCTCACTCATCTATAATTCCCTGGCTTTTCTTTACCGCCCTTCTTAAACAGTGGCACCACGTTAGCCAACCTCCAGTCTTCCGTCACCTCACCTGTGGCTGTTATTGGTGATTAGACTTCCACCCAGGGGGAGTTCCATCAGAATTCCCTTTGGATAGGTCCCTGGGAATCCCTAGTTGATAAAATGATTCTGTAAAGTAGACATTTCCCCTGGAAAGCTCCTCAAACAGGTTAATAGGATCTTTAAATTTGAAAATCGCCATTAAGCGGAAGTGGCGAAAAAACAGGAACTCGCCTTCCCAAAGACAGTGGATTTTGGTGGAATTGAAATATTCAAGATAAAAACTTAATAAATGTTCACAGGGTGACAGCATCAATCGACGTGGAGTTAAGGCAGATCATGGAATTGCTTCATGTCAGGAGGCCATTCAGCCCATTACAACTGTACCAGTTGTCCAAATGAGCAGCTCCCTGCCTTTACTCCCATTCCCTTTCGAGAGTGTGAAGGAAGTGTAGAGATGAAGAGTAAGGATAGAACCATCTGCCACAGTGTGAACTGGGACAGGCTGAGGGGATCTGCTCTCGCCCTTACGACATGTTAAAGAGATGTTGGAAATATGGGAAAGATCTCACACACACCCTGCCCAACACTTACTACCCTGACACCACAGAACAGGGTGGGGCCTGGAGTTACGTACAGACTAGTCCCAGAGAGTACAGCAGGCTCACCCTGGGGTGAGGGGAAGTCGGGGTGGGGACGGGCAGGGAGATGGTAGAATTTGCGGGGGGTTTGGCACTGGGCTGAATGTACCTGCCCCTTCTCCTGTCTCTCACACACTCACATGAAACAAAACAGGTGGAAGGGTCCAGCCAACAGGATCGCACACCCCCTGGGAGGGGAATGGAAGCTCATGGCAGAGACTGCCCCTTCTCTCTCGTGATAGTATCAGACCAGGTATTCAGCAGTTCCCCGAGTGATGATGAGGGCCAAGCTGGCTACATAGGCATGTTACTGAGCCCCTGGTTTATTCACTGACAGGAGCTAGCCAGCACCTCTCACACAGACAATGGTTATTACCCTCCCTACTTGCCCTGAAGAAGGGGGAGCTGAACTGCCCTCCATGTTGTACTCTCACACCCATCGTGTGATCTCCAGCATGGAGACTGTGAGCACAGAATAACCAAATAAGCTGGGTCACTTGGTGTTTACATCCTCAAACTTCACTGCCTCTGGGTCTCAGTTAGTTCCTGCCCTCAGGTCACCATGACCTCTGACCCCCCCATGTCCTAAGTTCACCGTAACCCCTGACACCCCCATCCTTAGGATGGTGTGACACCCTGACCATTCCTGATGAAGGGCTTTTGCCCAAAAGGTCAATTTTCCTGCTCCTCGGATGCTGCCTGACCTGCTGTGCTTCTCCAGACCACACTCTGACTCCAAAGCCTCAGGATAGTGTGACCCCTGACCTTTATCCTCAGGTCATCATGAACCCAGACGCCTCCATCCTCAGCATGGTGTGACCCCAACACCCTGCCCATTGGTATACCGTGACCCCTGACCCCAAACCCCCCTTGTCATCAGGACATCGTGACCCCAACCCCCCCATCCTCAGGTCACTATGCCCCCTGACCCCGTGTCCTCAGGTCACCATGACCCTGAAACCTGCCCCACTGGGACACCATGATCCCTGATCCCCTGGGTCCTTGGGACACTGTGACCCCGGACCCCCATGTCCTTGGGATACCATGACCCCTGACTGCCAGCCTTGGTCAGGGCACGGAGATATTGACTAACCCTTACCATTTTTCCCACAAAAGCTCCTGTTGAAGCCATGCATGGAGATCTCTCTGGTGCTCCCCTCAGAGGTCCCATGGAATAGGATCCTCTCGACGTCTGTCTGTGTGGCTGCCATACTGGTCTTCTTCAACGTGTACTGCTGGTACAACAGCGGGTTATTCACCTTCTCAACCTGCAGCAGGGAGACGGTTACAGGTTAACCTCCAGGAGAGATGTGGGCAGGGCGATGGGAGGAGGGAAACGGGTTGTGGAGAAGAGAGAGGGAGAGAGAGAGAGGGAGAGAGAGAGAGAGAGGGAGAGAGAGAGAGCGAGAGAGAGAGAGCGAGAGAGAGAGAGCGAGCGAGAGAGAGAGAGAAAGACACAGTAAGGGAGAGAAGGAGACAGATAGACAGAGAGAGACACAAATGGAGAGAGAGAGAGATATAGCAAGTGGGGATGAGAGAAAGAAAAGAAGGAAAGGCAGCAGAAAAGGAGGGAGAGAGACAGAGAGAAAGGGGGAGGGAAAGAGAAAGAGAGAGAGTTACAGTTAAAGAAAGGCAGGAAGGGGAGGGGAAGAGAGACAGTAAGAGTGATGCAGTTTAACCAAAATATTTTAATGGCTGTATACATTTGCAGAGTATCGATCAATCACCTGGATTTACACATTCCCCTTTCACATAATCCACAATGTGGGTGGGGGAGTGATGGCATTGTGGTATTATCACTGCACCGTTAATGTTCTGTGAACTCAGGTTCAAATCCAGCCACTGCAGGTGGAACTCAATAAATACCTGGAATTAAGAAGCTAACGATGACCATGAAACCATTGCCGAATGTCAGAGATAAGGGCGGCACAGTGGTTAGCACTGCTGCCTCACAGCGCCTGAGACCTGGGTTCAATTCCTGACTCAGGTGACTGACTGTGTGGAGTTTGCACGTTCTCCCCGTGTCTGCGTGGGTTTCCTCCCACAGTCCAAAGATGTGTGGGTCAGGTGAATTTGGCCGTGCTAAATCGCCCGTAGTATTAGGTAAGGGGTAAATGTAGGGGTATGGGTGGGTTGCGCTTCGGCGGGTTGGTGTGGAATTGTTGGGCCTGTTTCCACACTGTAAGTAATCTAATCTAAACAAAAACCCGAATGTCCTTTTGGGAAGGAAATCTGCCGTCCTTACCTCGTCTGGATTACATGTGACTCCAATTAGGAATGGTCAATAAACAGTGGCCCTCATCCCAGGAATGAAAAACAGAGGAACAGCTAATCTTTCCTGTCTATCAAATGTCAATCCTGTGACGGCGTGGCAGATTCACCTTTACAAGTGCAAAGACAATCTTAAAAACATGCAGCAAAACAACTCATTGCTCGGGGGCAGAAGTTAACAAGCAAATGATGTCAACAGCTTTTCCCCATTTGTGATGACAATCTGAAGCACCGGGGGTAATAAAAACCCCAAGGACCCATCAGCTGCTTGTTAATGTCTAGACCAATGACTCTCAACCTTCTCAGTGGCATGACAAACTTCGATGAGACAAACAATTCCCACAGTACTCTTCTATTCTTGTGTTTCTATATCATGGGATTATTATCGATAAGAGTCAAGAGTGTGGCACTGGAAAAGCACCTAATTCCTGATGAAGGGCTTATGCCCGAAACGTCAATTCTCCTCCTCCTCGAATGCTGCCTGACCTGCTGTGCTTTTCCAGCACCACACTCTCGACTCTGATCTCCAGCATCATTATTCCCATTATTATTGGTAAGAATGTTATATCTGTAGAAAGTATTCCCACGTTGATAAAGGGTGAGCCTAACTCGATGTTGTGGGTGCGATGGTTTTTTCAGGGGAGTTTGACACAGAATCCCTGCTCTCTGGTATAGAATCTCACAGACATCAAAGGCTGTGAATTTTCAGCTCAAAGGTGGGAGCCCACACCGGGAGAGGGATCGCTTCCCCCACCCAACCCCATTCACAACGCAATGACTTTTAAACAGTGAGTGAACAAGTCTGGCAAACCAGCAGGAGGTATGAACGGAAACTGCTGTGTCCTCACCTTTATGATGCGGATTTTATTATGCATATCTTTCAGGGTGTCGTAAAAATGTCGCACCATTTTACAATATTCCTCACTTGCTTCGTCCAAGTGGACCAGCTCGATTCGTCCAGAGGCTAAACATGACACGTCAGTATCTGTGGGAAAAGACAGCAGCTAGACATACAGCAGACTCACCCTGGGTTAGCATTTAAATTCTCGATCCCCCGCAACAGCCAAACTACCTGAGAGCACCCCCTCCCCACCCTCTCAGTTACCAACACACTCCACTTTCTATTCTCGTTGCAAATGTTAATGCTGGCAAAGCCAGACCACAGCAGTGGCTGGAGGAGGAGCAAGTGGAAGGCGGTGGTATTATCACTGGACTGTTAATCCAGAGAGGCGTAAGGGGGCAGGTGCTGGAAAAGCACAGCAGGTCAGGCAGCACCCGAGGAGCAGGAGAATCGACGTTTCGGGCATAAGCCCTTCAACACTCATTTATGCCTGACAGGTGGATTCTTCAGCTCCTCGGATGCTGCCTAGCCTGCTGTGCTTTTCCAGCGCCCACCCTCGACTGCTAATCCAGAGACCCAGGTAATGTTCTGGGGACCCCCAGGTTGGAAGCCTACCATGACAGATGGTGGATGAATTCAGCAAATATCTGGAATGATGACCATGAATCCATCGCCGATTGTCGGAAAAACCTCATCGGGATCACTCATGTCCTTCAAGGAAGGAAACTGCCTGGTCTGGCCTACACGTGACTCCAAACCCACAGCAATATGGTTGACTCTTAACTGCCCTCTGGACATTTGAGTTGGGCAATAAATGCTGGGACTAGCCAGCAATGCCCTCATGCCATGAATGAATAAAGAAAATAAAGGGGATGTTTACTATTAATATTCATTCCTCAACCAGTATCACTGAATTGGACTGAGCTATAAATTCTGCTTTCCATGGGGCGCTGTGACATTTACATATACAGTCATACACAAACCACTTGATTGACACAGTGATCTATAAGGAGCTGAGCAGAAGGCAGCAGGCAATATCCATCACATAGAAGAGAGAACCAGATAAGTATCTGAGGCTAAAACTGTTTGAGGAATATGGGAAAGAGTTGGATGCCTGGGCTCCCAATTGGCTTGGTTTAGCTTAACCGTGGGAGGTGTCGCTGTGATGATCTGCTTATGCAATGGTTTCCACATCGAAGGTCATGTGTCTCTGGTCAGAGTCCCACTAACCCCCCCCCCTCACCGCCCCAAGCTGGATGGATGTATCGGGTTAAAATTGAGAGTCACAACCTCCCCAGAGGCAGCAGCACAAGTTACACCCGGTCCCTGTAGCTGGACAGGAGAGGGTTAAACTCCCAAGCAGGGGGTTTTCAGCACCTTACTGACACTCGCAGAGAGGAGGCGCTATACCATCACAGGGGCCCAGCTTCCCCATGAGACAGTCCATGTTCTCAGGGGTTTGGAATGTACCCCCTGGGAGGGGTGGGTGAGTTCCAGAAAGAAAGGAATGCCCCCTCACCCCCAGTGCCTCAAACAATATTTACCCCATAATGTCACTCAATGTGTGTGTGTGTGTGTGTGGCGGGGGGGGAGGTGTTTAAAACTAGTGTGGTGGGTACTGGGACGTTGGGGGTGGGGGTGTGTGGGAACCAAAGGTGGTGGTCAGCAAGTGGAAGGATTGCAGAGAAGAGAGAAATTAAGGCAATTAAGTCTAACAGGAAGAACAGCTTCGGACCAGGTTAATGAACACAGCAGGACTGGTGGTCTAAAGTGTTTTTATTTCAATGCAAGGAGTATAGTAGGTTAGGCAGATGAGCATCGAGCGTGGATTAGTACAGGAAACTACAATGCTTGAGAAAAGGGCAGGACTAGCAGCTCAATGTTCCAGGGTTTACATGTTTCAGATGTGATAGAGAGGGATGTAAAAGGGGTGGAGGAGTTGCATTACTAGTAAAGGACATGGCAGAGTTGCATTACGAGTTACGGAAATGTCGCTGTTGCACTAAGATTACATCTTGGAAGGATCATCCAGTGAGGCAATATGGACTAAGAAAGATAAGTCACTATGATGGTGTTATACTATAAACCTCCCAATTATCAGTGGGAGATAGAGGAAGAGATATAAAAACAGATCGTGGAAAGGTGTAAAACCAACAGAGCTATTGTAGATGGTGATTTTACCTTCCCCCAATATCTTAAAGCTTAATGGAATTATCATCACTGTTCCCAAAATGCTCTAAGCCAGGGGCTTAGATGGGGCAGAATTTGTTAGGTGTATCCAGGAGGGTTTCTTGAAACAACCTGTAGATAATCCAACTAGGGGAGGGCAGAATTAGACCTCGTATTGGGAAAAAGAGCCTGGCCAAGTGATCAAAGTCTTAGTGATGAGCATTTTGGGAACAGTGATCATAATTCCATTAAGTTTTAAGATATTTATGGTTCAGGATAAGACTGGTCCTCAGATGAAAATGTTAAATTGGGGGAAGGCTAATCACAACAGCGTTAGGCAGGAACTTGAGAAATTAGACTGGGGTCAGCAGTTTGAGGGTAAACCCACATCTGACATGTGGGAGTCTTTTAAAGAAAAGTTGACCAGAGTTTGGGACGAGAATGAGAATGGAAGATAAGGATGCAAGAATCAGAAAACCCGATGACAAGAGATATTGACGGGTTAATCAAAAAGGAAAATGAAGCATATGTAAGGTTTAGGAAAGTGAAATCAGACAAGGCAGTTGAGGAACATAAAGGAAGCAGGAGAGAAATTAAACAAGGAATTAGGAGAGCTCAAAAGGAGCAGGAAACGTCCTTAGCGAGTAGGATTAAGTAGCATTTTATGTATGTATCAGGAGCAACTGGGGAATCAGCTAGGAAGGATTTAAAGAGAGAGTTAAGAAGAGCAAACAGAAGACACGAGCAGTCTTTAGCAAATAGAATAAAGGAGAACCCTAAAGCTTTCTATAGGTATGTGAGGAATAAAAGGATGACTAGGGTAGGAATAGGGCCAAAGACAGAAGTGGGAAGTTGAGTGTGGACTGTGTAGAGAACGGAGAGGTGCTAAACGAACATTTCTCATCGGTTTTCACTCAGGAAAAGGAGAATATTGTAGAGGAGAAGAATGAGGTACGAGATATTAGATTAGAAAGAATCAAGGCTAATTACAAACATGTGTTATCAATTCTAGAAGGTGCGAAGGTAGACAAGTCCCCTGGGCCGGATGGGATTTATCCGAGGATTCTCTGGGAAGCTAGGGAGGAGATGGCTGAGCGTTTGGCTTTGACATTTGAGTTGTCATTGTACCAGAGGACTGGAGGATTGCAAATGCTGTGCCCTTGTTCAAGGAGGGCAGCAGAGATGATCCAAGGAATTATAGACCAGGGAGCCTTACTTCTGTTGTAGGAAAGGTTTTGGAAAGGATTATAAGAGATAAGATTTATCATCATCTAGCAAGCAACAGTTTGATTTCAGATAGTCAACATGGTTTCATCAAGGGCAGGTTGTGTCTCACACGCCTCATTGAGTTTTTTGAGAAGGTGACCAAGCATGTAGTGAGGGTAGGGCAGTTGACGTGGTATACATGGACTTCAGTAAAGCCTTTGATAAGGTTCCACATGGTAGGCTGTTGGAGAAAATGCAGAGGCATGGAATTGAGGGTGATTTAACAGTTTGGATTAGAACCTGGCTTTCTGAAGGAAGGCAGCGAGTGGTGGTTGATGGAAAATATTCAGCTTGGAGTCCGGTTACTAGTGGTGTGCCACAAGGATCTGTTTTGGGACCACTGCTATTTGTCATTTTTATAAATGCCTTAGATGCAGGCAGAAGTGGATGGAGTAGTAAATTTGTAGACAACACCAAAGTCGGTGGAGTAGTGGACAGTGTGGAAGAATGTTACAAGTTGCAGGGGGACTTGGATAAACTGCAGAATTGGGCTGAGAGGTGGCAAATGGAGTTCAATGCAGCTAAATGTGAGGTGATGCACTTTGGGAAGAATAACAGGAAGGCAGATTACTGGGTCAATGGAAAGGTTCTTGGTAGTGTGGATGTGCAGAGGGATCTTGGAGACCACGTACATAGATCCCTGAAAGTTGCCACCCAGGTGGCTAGTGCTGTTAAGAAGGCATATGGTGTGTTAGGTTTCATTGGTAGAGGGATTGAGTTCCGGAACCACAATATCATGCTGCACCATACAAAACACTAGTGCGGCCACACTTGGAATATTGTGGACAGTTCTGGTCCCCATATTTCGGGAAGGATGTGGAAGCATTGGAAAAGGTGCAGAGGAGATTAACCAGGATGTTGCCTGGTCTGGAGGGAAGGTCTTTATGAGGAAAGGCTGAGAGACTTGGGTCTGTTCTCATTGGAAAGAAGGCGGTTAAGAGGGGATTTGATAGAGACATACAAGATGATCAGAGGATTAGATAGGGTAGACAGTGAGAGTCTTTTTCCTAGGATGTTGATGTCAGCGTGTACGAGGGGGCATAACTACAAATTGAGGGGTGATAGATTTAAGACAGATATCAGAGGCAGGTTCTTTACTCAGTGTGGTAAGGGTGTGGAATGCCCTATCTGCCAATGTAGCTAACTCAGCCACATTAGGGAGATTTAATTGATCCTAAGATAAGCTCATGGATGATGATGGGATTGTCTAGGTGAGTGAGCTGAGAATAGGTCAGTGCAACATCGAGGGCCGAAAGGCCTGTTCTGTGCTGTATTGTTCTATGTTCTATGAACAGATCCACTCAAGGACAAAGGAGGGAATTTATGCATGGAACCTGAGTAAGTGGAAGTGGGTAAGGTCCTTAATGAGTACTTTGGGTTGGTGTTCACTAAGGAGAAGGACTTGGTAATGGTAAGACTAGGGACGGGTATGTTGATGTTTTAGGGCATGTAGATATTAAAGAGGAGGCGGTGTTGGGCATCTTGGAAACATTAAAGGTAGGTAAGTCCCCAGGGCCTGATGGGATCTATCTCAGGATGCTGAAGGAGGTAAGGGAGGAGATTACTGGGGCATTAGCGAAGATTTTTGGATCCTCTTTCACCACAGGGGAGGCGCCAGAAGACTGGAGAATAGCCAATGTTGCTCCTTTGTTTAAGGAGGGCAACAGAGATAAACCAGGAAATTTTAGACCAGTGAGCCTTACATCAGTGATAAGGAATTTATTGGAAAAGTGACAGTATTTATTCACATTTGGAAAAGAACGGATTTATTCGGGATAGTCAGCATGACTTTGTTCAGGGGAGGTCTTGTCTCACAAATCTGATTGAGTTTTTTGAGGGAGATGATTGATAAGGATAGGGCAGGGGATGTTGTCTATACGGACTTCACTGAAGCATCTGACAAGGTCCTCGTGGTAGGTTGGTCCAGAAGATGAAGTCACATGGGATCCATGGTGAGTTGGTAGGTTGGCTTGGTCAGAGAAGACAGAGGGTAGTTGTGGAGGGGTGTTTTTCTGACCAGAGGTCTGTGATTAGTGATGGGTCAGTCAGTGCTGGGACCTCTGTGGTTTGTAGGATGAAAATGTAGTTGGGCTGATTTGTAAGTTTGCAGATGACATGAAAATTGGCAGACTTGTGCATAGTGAGGAAGCTTGCCAAAGGATAAATCAGGAGATGGATCAGTTGGAAAGTCAGGGAGAGAAATGTCAGACGGAATTTAATCTGAACAAGTGTGAGGTGATGAACCTTGGGAGGTGATATTCAAGAGGAGAGTATCCAGTAAAGGGCAGGACCCTGAGGAGCATTGGCACATATAGAGATGTTGAGGTGCAGGTCCGTACTTTGCTGGAAGTGGATAAGGTGGTAAAGAAGGTGCACAGCATGCTTGCCTTTATCGGTCAAGGCCTTCAGTATGAAGTTGGCAAGTCATGTTGCAGCTGCATAACACTTTAGTTAGGCCATATTTGGAGTATTGTGTGTAGTTCTGGTTCCCACACTATAGGAAAGACATGGAGGCTTTGGAAAGGGTGCACAAACGGTTTACCAGGACGTTGCCTGGATTGGAGGGCATGAGCTATAAGGACAAGTTGAACAAACTTGGATTGTTTTCACTAGAGCATCGGAGGCCGAGGGGTGACCTGATAGAAGTATATAAAATTATGAGCAGCATTGACAGGGTGGATAGTCAGAATCTTTTGTCCCCAGTGTAAATGGCAAATACTAAGGGGCATTGATTTAAGGTGAGAGGGGAGAAAGATTGAGGATATGAGAGAAAAGTTTTGTTGTTTTTTTTACACAGAAGCTGTTAGGTACCTGGAGCATGCTGCCAGGGGAGATGGTGAAGTTGACGTTTCGGATGTAACCTTTCTTCAGGATTCTTACAATAAATGCTGTTTTACTCACATTGTTCTCTCACTCTTCCTCAATCTGATATTCCAATAATTCCTGGTCATTGTCAGTAAAAGCTGGCCCAGGTGAGGCTCAAACTCACAACCTTGGCCTCTCACACACCTCTATACGGTCATCCAAGTACCACGCACTAACCAATTGCGCCACGGAGCCAGCCAGTCCTGGAGAAGGATTACACCCGAAATGTTGACTTCACTACCACCTGATGCTGCCTGTCTTGCTGTGTTCTCCCAGCCTCCTGCCCATCTATTTTGGATTCCAGCACCTGCCACATTTTGTCTCTAAGGGGAGATGGTAGAGGCAGGAAAGGTGGCAGTATTTCAGAGGCAGTTAGACAGACCCAGGAACAGACAGGGTGATGGAAATAGTTTAGAATAGCATCATGGTCAGCATGGGCATAGTGGGCTGAAGGGCCTCTTCCAGTGCTGGGCTGTTGAGATATAAGAGCAGCATGAGGCCATTCAGCCCATTGAGTCTGCTCTGCCTTTCAATCACGGCTGACATGTTTCTCAACCCCACTCTCCCGCCTTCTCCCTGTAATCCTTGATCCCCTTACTGATCAAGAACCTACCTATTTCTGTCTTAGATACACACTCAATGACTTGGCCTCCACAGCCCTCTGGGGCAATGAGTTCCACAGATTCCCCAACCTCTGCCTGAAAGGGCACCTGCTCATCTCAGTTCTAAAGGGTCATCCCTTCACTCTGAGGCCAGTCTCTCCAACTAGCGGAAACATCTTCTCCTTGTCCACTCTATCCAGGCATCTCCGTATTCTGTAAGTTTCAATTCGATTGCCCCCCTCAACCTTCCAAACTCCAGTGAATACAAACGTAGAGTCCTTCATCCCCTGGATCATTCCTGGGCACTTCCTCTGCACCCCCTCCAAGGCCAGCACATCCTTCCTTAGATACAGGGCTCAAAATGTGTCTCAATCACTGCCATGGTGGGGGGGGTCACAAGGTCATGTGAGGGGGTGGGCTTCCAGTAGTACACCGTGACCACTCTGAGATTGCTCAAGTTGAGCAGGGTCTTGATGAGACCCCACCTGGGGCACCATTTGGTGTTTCAAGTTCAAAGACAAAGAGTATATAAGTGCATTGGAAGCGGTTCAGTAGAGGAGGTGGATTGATTGAAATATGAGATTAGATTAGATTAGATTAGACTTACAGTGTGGAAACAGGCCCTTCGGCCCAACAAGTCCACACCGACCCGCCGAAGCGCAACCCACCCATACCCCTACATTTACCCCTTACCTAACACTACGGGCAATTTAGCATGGCCAATTCACCTGACCCGCACATCTTTGTGACTGTGGGAGGAAACCGGAGCACCCGGAGGAAACCCACGCAGACACGGGGAGAACGTGCAAACTCCACACAGTCAGTCGCCTGAGTCGGGTGGAGAGGATACCTCCCCTTTGTGGGAGAAGCTAGAGCGAGGGCCCCCACTTACAAAAACGGGGGCACTTGTTGAGGGCAGTGAACTGGAGAACTTTGCGCTTCACACAGGGCGCGGATTGTGTGTGGAATGAGCTGCCAGAGGAAATGGTGGAGGCTGGTACAGTTACAGCATTTAAAAGGCACCTGGATGCGGACATGAATTGGAAATGTTCAGAGGGATACGGGCCAAGAGCTGGCAAATGGGACTGGATTACCGCATATACGCAAGTAATAGTCAATCTCATGTAAAACAATGACTGCAGACGCTGGAAACCAGATTCTGGCGTAGAGTGGTGCTGGAAAAGCACAGCAAGTCAGGCAGCATCCGAGGAGCAGGAAAATCGATGTTTCAGGCAAAAGCCCTTCATCAGGAATTCCTGATGAAGTCAAAAAGTAGTCAAAAAATGTGACTATTGATTTGAGTATATACGGTAGTTTAGGATATCTAGTCAGTATGGACAAGTTGGACCAAAGGATCTGTTTCTGTGCTGTACATCTCTATGACTCTATGATCTTCTCCTGTCCCCAAGAGAGAGTGGTGGTGGCAGAGATTTACTGAGGACAGAGATAAACAGGATCATGACAAAGAAAGGAGTTAGTGGGTATTGGGTCAACAGCAAAGTGGGTATTTGGAGGGGGTTCCAAATAGAACAGCCCTGACCTTACTAAAATAGCTGCTCCTGATCATAACTTGTATATCTTTCCGATTCCTGCTTTAATAATTGTTAAATTATGGCGTTAGCTGTGAATTAGGACATAGAACATTACAGCGCAGTATAGGCACTTCGGCCCTCGATATTGCGCCGACCTGTGGAACCAATCTGAAGCCCATCTATCTGAAAATTCTTCTCCGGTGTCCTGAGGGTTGGAAAAGATGAGGAATAAATGCATTTAAATAGTGCCGACGCTGGAAATCTGAAATTTACGCTGGAGAAACTCAGCAGGTCTGGCAGCATTTGCTGAGAGAGAAACAGCATTAACTTTACGAGTCTGAAAAGACTCTTCTTCGGAACTAAGTATGTAAAAGCAATAAGTAAAGAGAAATGGGAAGACTTTGCTTCAAGATTAATATGCAGGCGCCACCTGGAGGGCGATGGGCAGGTTGTGGAGTGTCAGAAATCTGCTGACAACTGTCAGCCTGTGTACGTCAGAGTGCCAACTCGAATACCAGGGAACGGTCCAGCTACTGTCATCAGGATGGCTAACAGAATGGCGACCCTTATTTCAAAGGGGTTAGAGTACAACAGTAAGGAGGGAGAAAGTGAACACCCCAGATGCTGGAGAGTCAGAATCGAAAAATGTGGTGCAGGAAAAGCGCAGGTCAGGCAGCAACCCAGGGGTAGGACAGTTGACATTTCGGCCACAAGCCCTTCATCAGGAGTGTAAGGGGAGGGGGTGTGTGGCAAGGGGACTGAGTGATAAATAGTTGGGTGGGAGATAGGACTGGGGGAAGGTAGCTGGGAATGTGACAGGTGGGGGGCTGGTGGTGATAGGTCGGAACGGAGGGTGGAGTGGATAGGTGGGAAGGGAGCTGGACAGGTAGGACAGTTCAAGAGGGTGGTGCCGAGTTGGAGGGTTGGATCTGGGATGAGGTGGGGGGGGGGGGGGGGGGGAGATGAGGAAACTGGTGAAGTCAACGATGATGCTATGTGTTTAGAGGGTCCCAGGGTAGAAGATGAGGCGTTCTTCCTCCAGGCGTTGGGTGGTTAGGGTTTGGCGGTGGAGGAGGCCTAAGACTTGCATTGTCCTTGGTGGAGTGGGAGGGGGATTTGAAGTGGTTGGCCACAGGGCGGTTGGGTTGTTGGGTGCGGGTGTCCCAGAGACGTTCCCTGAAATGTTCCGTGAGTTGGCGTCCTGTCTCCCCAGTGTAAGGGAACAGATCCCAAAAGCAATGGAAACAGTAGATGAGATGTTTGGAGTTGCAGGAAAATCTCAGCCAGATGTGGAAGGATCCTTTGGGGCCTTGGACGGAGGTGAGGGGGGAGGTATAAAAACAGTGTTGGGAGTGGGCCTAACGATGGAGTCATGGAGGGAATGGTCTCTGTGGAACACAGATAGGGATGGGGAGGGAAATATATCCCTGGTGGTTTAAGAGTAAGGACATCTTACTGCAACTGTACAAAGTGTTGGTGAGGCCACACCTGCAACACTGTGAGCAGTTTTACATTAAAGATCATTGAATCCTAACAGTGTAGTGAAGGACCACTCGGCCCATCCAGTCCATACCACTCCTCTGAAGAGCATCCCACCCAGACCTGTCACCCTCCCCACCACTCTGCCCCTGTAACCTTGCATTTCCCATTCACCTCACCTGCACAGCTTTGGAACTGCAGGAGAAAACCCACACTGACCACAGGGAGTATATGCAAACTCCACACAGATAGTTACCAAGACTGGCATCGAACCAGGATCCCTGGTGCTGTGATGGCAGCAGCACTAACCACTGAGCCACCGATAGTGTTTCGATGGAGACAGTTCAGAGAGGGCTCACTCTGATCCCTGGTGTGGAGGGACTGTCTTATGAGCAAAGGCTGAACAGACTAGCTAAACACTAGCCACTGGAGAATGAGAGGAGATGTCATTGAAACATATCCGTTTCTTAAGGGGCTTGATGGGGTAAATGCTGAGAGAATGCTGCCCCTTAAGAGAGAGTCTAGGACCAGAGAGCGTGGTCTCAGAATGAAGGAGCATCAATTTAAGACTGAGATGAAGAGGAATGTCTTTTCTCAGGGGGTTGTGGGTCTTTGGAACTCCTTGTCCCCACAGCTCTCTGTGACAGAGTCCTTGTGTATATTAAAGGTTGAGATAGAGTTTCGATCAGTTGAGGAACCAAGGGTTACAGGGAAAAGGGTCAAGCAGGCTTGAGAAGCCGAGCTGCCTGACCCGATTTCTTATGTTTGTTACAGACTGATTTCTGGACGGTGGGATTCATACAAGGGGGGGAGATGGTTAAAACAAGGACTGCAGATGCTGGAGACCGGATTAGCACAGCAGTTCAGGCAACATCTGAGGAGCAGGAAAATCGCGCTTCGGGCAAAAGCCCTTCACCAGGGACAGGTTAGGATGATATTCACTGGAGTTGAGAAGAATGAGGGTGGCACGGTGGTTCAGTGGTTAGCACTGCTGCCTCACTGCACCACGAACCCAGGTTCAATTCCAGCCTTGGGTGAATGACTGTGTGGAGTTTGCATGTTTTCCCCGTATTCCAGTTTCCTCCCACAATCCAAAGATGTGTAGGTCAGGTGGATTGGCCGTGCTAAATTGCCCGTAGTGTTCAAGCGTGGTTAGGTTAGGTGCATTAGGGATCAATTGAGAATGATTGGGTGGGATACTCTTCCGAGGGTCAGTGTGGACTTGCTGGGCTGTAGGGCCTGTTTCCATGCTGTAGGGATTCTATGAAATAAAATTCACAGAAATTCTAGCAGGACTGGACAGGGTAAACACAGGAAGGATGTTCCAGATGATTGAGGTATCCAGAATCGGGTGGGAAGGGCGGTGCGGGGGTGGTTAGATGAGGAGAAATGACTTCACCCAGGAAGTGGTGACCCTGTGGCATTCTGTCCCACAGAAAATGGTCGAGGCCAAAATATTGAATGTTCTCACGAAGAAATTAGATACAGCTTTTAGGGTAAAGGAATCAGAGGTATGGGAGAGAAAGCAGGAACAGGAAACGTGGTTGGATGGTCAGCCATCTGGAAGGGCTGAATGGCCTACTGCTATTCCTATTTTCTATGTTTCCAATGCCATCAGTGAGAGGGTTGAGGGGAATATATGGGAGGGGATGAATATGCTACAGTCAGCAGCAATAAGGAGCCATTTCTTTATCCTTCAGGCAGTGTAAGGACTGAATGTTTTAAACATGGCGACCGGTGGGGCAGGGCTAATTTGTGTCCATGGCTTCCTGTATCCAAACAACTCTGGCGTGGAAAATAGTGCTTACCGTTTGGGAGGGAGAAAAGCTTCCTTTCAATTCGAATGGTTTCTGCCGCCCCCAAGTCATATTCCTCCATTCGCTCAAAGTCAATGGTGTAGGGTTTGCTGTTGAAGATCACATCAATCTTCTTCTCCTTCTGTTGAAATGCTCTCTCTATGAACGTACACGCTTTCAGGGAATAGGGCACGGTGGTACCATCTTGACAATGCCTCACCCACTGGACAGACCTGGCCACTGTCATTTCCTCCACCTTCGCCATTTCATCCTGGGCGATCCAGTGCATGAGGCGGGCAACGTCCTCCTTGGCATCAATGACGTAATCGGCAAACCCGTGAACCCTGACCTCAGCGCCCTGCGGGGCGATCGCCACGGCGTGTTTCCGCTGGAGGTACTCCAAGTAGTCAGCGTAATCTTTGCTCAGGTTCCGGAAGCACTGGTGCCTCATCACTTCCTCGCGGAGGTGGGAGCGGAAGCTGCTCTCCAACTCCTTCACCAATCGGTCAATGTCCCCGTCGCTATCGCCGCAGATCATCAGCTGCGCCGAATTGAGGCTCCGCGTGGCCTCCGCCATGGACATCCTGATTGCTTCCTCAAGGCTGGCCTCTGCGCTCCCCCCGTGGGAAATCCCAGCAGAAAGCTCCTGTTGGCCAGTGGCCATCTGCTTGGAAAGTTGAAGGGCTTTCTGAAGCTCCTCGTCCTCACTGGTCAGCTGGTACCTGCTATCCATGGAGTACTGGAGGGCAAGGCAGAGCTCGGCATCATTCATGTCCTGGTCAAGGACAGCTGCCCCCCCAGTGCCCACTGTCGCCTCCTCAGTCTTGCCTCCATCTTTATCCTGATGACTCTCTGCGTCAGCTCCAGCAGAAGGCTCATCCTCAGCTCTGTCAGTGCCATCGCCCTGATGCAGGTTGTTTGGTTGGTCGGTGTAGAGATCCTCCTCAATTGGAGTGCTCCCGTTCCCATCGGAAACCCTTTGGGAAGTTGTGACAATCCCTCTCTGGCTTGAGGCACCCGTGGTGTCTTTAATCGACGCGAGAAGATTCTGGATTTCATCTGGAAGAAAAGCCACTGTGAGAAGCTGACCAGGAGATCACATTTCTGCTGGTCCCACCCCACGTCACACTCCACCAAGACCTCTCCTCCTTTCACGGCATATGGACGTCACGGACAAAGCCAACATTTGTTGTCTATCCGCAGCTGCCCTTGAACGGAGGGGGTCCCTGGATCATGTCAGAGGGTAGTTAAGAGGCGACCACATTGCTATGGGCCTTGAGTCAAGTGTTAGCCAGACAGTGCCACAGACCTACACCCACTTCCATCCAGAAGGACAAGGGCAGCAGATACATGGGACATCACCCCCTGCAAGTTCCCCCTTCAGCCACTCACCACCCTGACTTGGAAATGTATCACCGTTCCTTGTCACTCATCTTAACGACAGTAAACGGACTGCAGTGGTTCGACAGGGCACCTCACCGCCTACTTCTCAAGGGGAAACTGGGGACAGGTAAGGAAACTGGCCAAACTGACAGTATGCTCGCGGCCCATCGGGTTGACATTGACATACCTCCCACTAAAAGTACACTGCCCCCAACTTCCTGCATACGTCCCAAGTCCTCGAATGTTGTGATGTTTGAAGCGCTCATCCAAACATCTTTGAAAGGTTGTAAGGTTTCTGGCCATTTACCATCCCAGCAGTGCATTGCAGATTCCCATCAGCCTCTGAGTGAAATATATTTCCCCAAATCCTCTCTGAACCTTCTGTCCCTTACCCTAAACCTATTCCCCCTTGTGATTAAACCCCTCAACCAAAGGGAACAGCTGCTCTCTACTCACCCTGCCCATATCCATCATCATCTTCTACACATCAATCACGTCCTCCCTCCCTCAACCTTCCCTGTTCTAAAGAAAACAATCCAAGCCGTCTAGTCTCTCCTTCTAGCTCAATTTGTTCCATCCCAGGCAACATTCTGGTGAACCTCCTCTGTACCCTCTCTAGTGGTAACACTATCGGAAGGATGTTGTGAAACTTGAAAGGGTTCAGAAAAGGTTTACAAGGATGTTGCCAGGGTTGGAGGATCTGAGCTACAGGGAGAGGCTGAACAGGCTGGGGCTGTTTTCCCTGGAGTGTCGGAGGCTGAGGGGTGACCTTATAGAGGTTTATAAAATCATGAGGGGCATAGATAGGATAAATAAACAAACTCTTTTCCCCAGAGTGGGGGAGTCCAGAACTAGACGGCATAGGTTTAGGGTGAGAGGGGCAAGATATAAAAGAGACCTAAAGGACAACTTTTTCACGCAGAGGGTGGTACGTGTATGGAATGAGCTGCCAGAGGATGTGGTGGAGGCTGGTACAATTACAACATTTAAGAGGCATCTGGATGGGTATATGAATAGGAAGGGTTTGGAGGGATATGGGCCGGGTGCTGGCAGGTGGGACTAGATTGGGTTGGGATATCTGGTCGGCGTGGATGGGTTGGACAGAAGGGTCTGTTTCCATGCTGTGCATCTCTATGATGCAATGACATCCTTCCAGTAGTGAGGTGACCAGAACTACACACAGTACTCCAGCTGTGGCCCGACCAAGGCCTTGTTCAATTCCAACATTACCTTCCTGATCTTAGACTTCATGCTACAAATGATGAAAGTAAGTGTCATTTCTTAACTGTCCTATTCACGTGCTCTGTCCTATTCAGGGATCTGTGAAATCCTTCCGTTCCTCTGAGCTAACCAATGCCCTGTCATTCATTAAAAATCCCATTATCTTGTTTCTTCCTCAAAAGTGCATCACTTCGCACGTATCAGGGTTAAATACTATTTGCCACTGCTCTGCCCATCCTACTAACCCAGCCAAATCTTCCTGTAACCTACAACCATCTTCTTCACTATTAACCACTCTACAAATCATGGTGTCTCTGCAAATTTGCTTAACATTCCCCAACATCTCCATCTATATTAGATGCCCTATATTCGTGTGGAAACAGGCCCTTCAGCCCAACAAGTCCACACCTACCCGCCGAAGAGGAACCCATTCATACCCATTCCCCAACTCTAAATCTGCCTAATGCACTTAACCTACACATACCTGAATTCTATGGGCAATTTAGCATGGCCAATTCACCTAACCTGCACATCTTTGGACTGTGGGAGGAAACTGGAGGAAACCCACGCAAACACAGGAAGAATGTGCAAATGCCACACAGACAGTCACCAGAGGCTGGAACTGAACCTGGGTCCCTGGTGCTGTGAGGCAGCAGTGCTGACCACTGAGCCACTATACCGTCCTTATTGTTGGTTATATGTCATTTAGATATATAATAAACAATGAGGGTCCCAGTACTAATCTTTGGGGTCCACCACTGGACACTTTCCAAAAGAAAGCCCATCTTTTCGCAAACCTCAAGCCCGTTAAAGTTACAGAGTGCAAAAGGAGGCAAGAAGCAACACAGCTCCTACAGGGCTTTCCAGTTTGTGTTCAAAGATGAACAAACGAGATCTTGCACTTACCGAGATTGGGAATATTCCCATTTGCGTCACTCAGATCTTGCGGCTGGAGCGTCCCATGGACAGAAACATCTCTCTCAAAGCTCGGCGCGACCTGACTGTGTTGGATTTCCAGGGGATGCTGAATGGAAAAGGGAAAGGCCATTGTTAGCAGCAGCAGAGGGAAGGCAGTGGAATGGAGTCAGTCTACTGCTCTACCTAGTCCTGAAGAAGGGTTAATACTCAAACATTAACTTCTCCACCCCCTGATGCTGCCTGGCTTGTTGCGTTCTTCCACCCTCCTGCTCCCGGGACCCTCCATCCCTCCATCCTCCTGCTTCCAGGCCCCTCCATCCCTCCGTCCTCCTGCTCCCGGGACCCTCACTCCTCCTGCTCCCGGGACCCTCACTCCTCCTGCTCCCGGGACCCTCACTCCCTCCATTCTCCTGCTCCCGGGCCCCTCCATCCCTCCATCCTCCTGCTCCCGGGCCCCTTCACCCTCCTTCTCCCGGTCCCCTCCACCCTCCTTCTCCCGGTCCCCTCCATCCTCCTGCTCCCGGGCCCCTTCACCCTCCTGCTCCCGGGCCCCTCCACCCTCCTGCTCCCGGTCCCCTCCACCCTCCTGCTCCCGGGCCCCTTCACCCTCCTGCTCCCGGTCCCCTCCATCCTCCTGCTCCCAGGCCCCTTCACCCTCCTTCTCCCAGTGTCCCCTTCATCCTCCTGCTCCTGGGTCCATTCATCCTCCGCATGGAGGCCGCAACATATCAATCCCAAATACTGGAGGACTTCCGGATGATCCAGGCCTCACCGGAGGTAGGAAAGGACAGCACCGTTCCCTTCCCTAAGTTTGCAAACTCAGAGGGAACGTCATTCTCAGGAGAGGATGGCAAAACAGGAATACCACTGTCTACTCCAAAAGACATCCTGTACATATTCCCCTGTGAGCAGGATTCTTCCAGCCAGCCTGCGTATTGATGCTCCCCCCCCACGATTATAGTAATAGAGAAAGCAACTAAGAAATGCACTATCTCCCATTGTTTTCCAGTTTCTTCTCCATATCAGGCTAGGAGACCTGAACATAACTCCCAGCAGGATCTTTCTCCTTTGCGGTTCATTAACTCCACCCACGCAGATTCTCCACCTCCCTACTGTATATCACTTCTTGCTATTGACTTAATTTCATTTCTTACTAACAAGGTCACCCTGCTCCCTCTGCCTGTCCTCTTGACAGGATACACATCCTGGGAAATTTAGTTCCGAACTCTGAGAACCCTTGCAGCTATGCCTCTGTGATCCCCACTCCTTCCATAATTTTCCAAGCAACTGAACCCATCTCCCCCCCACCAACTCCCCTTTAATTTCAGGCCCTCGCCACAGCCCTTGTTCTGTAATTTACTAGGACTCTGGTTCCAGCATGCTTCAGGGGGAGTGTGTCCCATCGGAACAGCCCCTTCCTTCCCCAATGCCAATGTCCCATGAATTCAAATCCATTTCTCCCACACCAAACATGTTTACCTCTTCCATCTCATTGATTCTGTGCCAATTAGCTCATGGCTCAGGTGACAATCCAGAAATTACTACCTTTTTGGTTCTGTTTTTTAATGTAGCCCCTACCTGCTCATTCTCTCAGCACAACCTCTTCCCTCTTCCTACCCACATCGTTGGTAGCTACGTGGACCATGACAACTGGACCCTTCCCTTCCCACTCCAAGTTCCTCTGCAGCCCAGATGACAGATCTTGGATCCCAGCATAGGCAGGCAACACAGTGTTACAATGCGGTGCTCAAACTCCTCTATTAATTAAAACCAAATACCCAGAAAAGCTCACATTGACTCTTAATCTGTTAACATGTAAGTGAGTGACAGAGAACTCCTAAAGAAAAATAGCAATTCATATTTCTAATGCTAATAGTGAACACTAAACAAACACTATTCACAAATCCAAGCTCCCTTTTTCTTAACTACTTACTATCTGACCCCAACTCTATAAAAATGCTGTTCCAATAATTACATTTATTCAAAATTACATTAACTTAATCTCAAGAGCACACAGTCTCTGTCTTCTCTGCTGTCTTCAATCTTCTGTCTGCTGATCTCCCTGGGTTGTCATCTTTTTACTGTGAGTATGGGCTGAGAGGTGGCAAATGGAGTTTAATGTGGAAAAGTGTGAGGTGATTCACTTTGGAAAGAGAATAGGAATGCAGAATACTGGGCTAATGGTAAGTTTCTCGGTAGTGTAGATGAGCAGAGCAATCTCAGTGTCCATGTAAATACATCCCTCAAAGTTGCCACCCAGGTTGAGAGAGTTGTTAAGGTGGTGTACGGTGTGTTAGCTTTTATTGGTAGAGGGATTGAGTTTCGGAGCCATGAGGTCGTGCTGCAGCTGTACAAAACTCTGGTGCGGCCACACTTGGAGTATTGTGTACAGTTCTAGTCACTGTGGTATAGCAAGGATGTGGAAGCTTTGGAAAGGATGCAGAGGAGATTGCCTGGTGTAGAGGGAAGGTCTTATGAGGAAAGGCTGAGGGTCTTGAGACTGTTTACGTTGAGAGAAGGTTGAGAGGTGACTTAATAGAGACATATAAGATAATCAGAGGGTTAGATAGCGTGGACAGGGAGAGCCTTTTTCCTTGGATGGCAATGGCTAGCACGAGGGGACATAGCTTTAAATTGAGGTGTGATAGATAGAGGACATATTAGAGGTAGTTTCTTTACTCAGTAGTAGGGGGCGAGGAATGCCCTGCCTGCAACAGTAGTAAACATGCCAACTTTTACAGCATTTAAATGGTCATTGGATAAACATATGGATGATAATGGAATAGTGTCGGTTAGATGGGCTTCAGACTGGTTTCACAGGTCAGCGCAACATCGAGAGCCGAAGAGCCTTACTACGCTGTGATCTTCTACGTTCTACAGGAAAAAGCACCTTTGAGAGAGAGAGTCTTCTAATGTCTTTGACAGCAAGGTGTTAGATGGGCAGTTAGCTTTCTGGCTCTATGGCAGTTGCTCACTGACCAAATTTGAAAATATCCCTTTACCTAACACGATGGGCAATTTAGCATGGCCAGTTCACCTAACCTGCACATCTTTAGACTGTGGGAGGAAATAGAACACCCGGAGGAAACCCACGCAGACATGGGGAGAATTTGCAAATTCCACACAGACAGTTGCCCGAGGTGGGATTTGAACCCGGGTCTCTGGCGCTGTGAGGCAGCAGTGCTAACCACTGTGCCACCGGGCAATGTTTTCTTAAAACTGGTCTTATAGTTTGTAATCTGTAAATATTTCTCCTATTTATCTTCAATCTGAAAGTAACCTATTGATAGATAGTTAAATCAGCAGCTCTCACCAACCAATGAACTGGCAGTTATCCTGTGATGTCATTCTTTTGCACTGGCCCCTGATCCTGATTTAAATAAAACCTCACAAAATATGTAGCAAAAAAAACAAACAAAAAACACTTCTTCCATTCTGCAGCAAATTCCTGCTTTACCTCCAAAGACCCCAAACCATCTTCCTACTCAAACTGTCTCACCCTCTAGATGGGATCTCTCCTTCCTGAATGTACAAAGCTTCAAGTGAAAGGCAGGAGGTTTAGAGATGATTTGAGGAAGCCTTTTTCACCCAGAGGCTGGTGGGTCTCTGGAATACACAGTCTCAGAGGGGAGCCGAGACCTCACAACCTTTACAAAGGACTTGGATGAGCAATTGAAATGTTGTAACATTCAAGACTACAGGCCAAGTGCTGGAAAGTGGGACTCCTGTAGGTCGATGTATACTTTTGGTGAAGACCTATTCTGTAATGTATAAGTTGATAATTTCCATTGACTCCATCCACCAATCCTATCCAAGCTTTAATGCTGCCTCGACCTCTAACCCCAGAAGTGAATCACTTGACCTCAGCATTCTGTGTGACTCCAGCTGTCCCAATCCATTGCTTCAATGGTTCTAGCCATTTCCTTGCCTCAGAAACTCCATGGTTTCCGATAAAACCCAGCATTCCAGGACATATTTCCATCTGTAACTGCAGCGACCTGGTGCATCCAGAGATGTACCACTCTCCTTAACTCCCCCTCCGATAATGTGTAGCAACGACCACCCCCACACCCTCGACCCAAGAACATACCTCAGCCTGCAGCACTGTCCAACGTACTTGCTCCAACCCGATCATGCACTTGTACTTTGTCTCCATGTGCTTCAGAACACTTGCTCCGCGCAGGTCCAGGAGGAACCTGGAAATGCCGGGCATCTGCAGGGCCACCGTCCGGGAGCAGATGTTGGAAACGATGCTGCGCAGGAGCTCATCCACCGTTGCGCAGGCACTGCCCACCCCAGTGATCTGTCAACAAACAAACATAGGGCACAGCAGTTCATTCAACTCTGTCAAGGCAAACCAAAAATGCACACTGCAAATTCAGAGAACTATATAAAAGAGATGTGACGCTGTAGTTAGTAAGGACTGCAGCAGCTGGGAGTCGGAGTCAAGAAACAGTAGAGCTGGAAAGGCACAGCAGGTCAGGCAGCATCAGAGGGGTAGGAGACCACAACAGGACACTATTCAGCCCCATCAGTCCACGCTAACAGCTACACTCCCTTCTCATTTACAGTCGTTACAGAATAACCAGAACTATACAAATTACTCAAACTATACTCTGACCAAGAATTGATACAAGTTTAGCAGAACTTCAATTCTCTCCTTCCACAGCAAAAACCTTAGTGCATTTGGTTCTGGCTTTTTGTTAGTCTGCATCACAATTTGTAACGCTTTGTATAAATATACTCTCAGATCAGGTAGGTTAGCACTGCTGCCTCACAGCACCAGGGACCCGGGTTCGATTCCCATCTCGGGTGACTGTCTCAGGAGTTTGCACATTCTCCCTTTGTCTGAGTGGGTTTCCTCCGAGCACTCCAGTTTCCTCCCACCCTCCAAGGATGTCCAAGTTAGGTGGATTGGCCATGTGAAATCTTATTTATTCATTCACTGAATGAGGGCATAACTGGCTAGGTCAACATTTATTGCTCATCCCTAGTTGCCCAGAGGCAATTGCTGAAGGCCTGGAGTCCAGACCAAGTAGGGATGGCAGATTCCTTCCCTAAAGGGCATTAGTGAACCAGATGGATTTTTTCCAACAAACCACAATAATTCATGGTCTTCATTAAACTCTAGAATCCAGATTTTTTATTGAATTCAAATTACACTACCTGCCATGGTGGGAATCAAACTAGAGTCCCCGAAACATTGTCTGGGTCTCTGGATTAACAATCCAGCGATAATACCATGGGGCCTTCGCACATGGTGTCCTGGGATATGCAGGTTAGATGGATTAGCCATGGGATATGCAGGGTTACTAGGATAGGGTAGGGGCTGGCTCTGGATGGGATGCTGTTTAGAGGCTGTGGACTTAATGGACTGAATGGCCTGCTGCCACACAATAGGGATTCTTTGTGTCTCTACATCCCGTGGTACAATGATTAACGCTCTTGCCTCTGAGCATGGAGGTTCTGAGCTCAGGTCCCACCCTGGCACACAGCGGGGTCTTCACAATGCAGCCAAACTTTGAAGGTGAGTATCTATCAGGCTGCAAATCCCTCTGGTACCTGCCAATGGCAGCGGCCTACAGGGTTCCTGCTCAGTCACGACCTGGACAGAAAGTTGGAGTCTCTCCCAGCACATTGATGTGAGGTGATAGCCTAGTGGTATTAACTCTGCACTGTTGGTCCAGAAACCCTGGTAATCGTCTGGAGACATGGTCCCTTAGCTTACTCCAGTATGTGATAGGCCAGAAACTGGAGGAGTACAAGTATCCCAGAGGGCTGACAGACTGGAGGAAATATAGAGATCGCTTGACAAGAGGCCATAAAGGATTTGAAAACAATTACCAAGAATCAGCCCCACAGAATTACAAAGCAGCAGAATGGACCTTGGTCACAAAAGAATGAAGAAAAACTCGCCAATTAAATACTGAAGACATCTTAGCTCAGTTCAAAAGATGTGCAGGTTAGGTGAACTGGCCATGCTAAATTGCCCGTAGTGTTAGATGTAGGGGAATGGGTCTGGGTGGGTTGCTCTTCGGAAGGTCAGTGTGGACTTGTTGGGCCGAAAGGCCTGTTTCCACACTATAAGCAATCTAATCTAAGTAATCTAAAAAAAAATAGATGTGGGATAGGTAGACGGGAGGGGTGGCAGTAATCTGTTTTGTGGTGGGGTGCGAATTGGCCAGGGCACTGGAAATAACCAGGAGAAAGTGAGGACTGCAGATGCTGGAGATTAGATTCAAGAGTGTGGTGCTGGAAAAGCACAACAGGTCAGGCAGCATCTCAGGAGCACGTGGAATCTGTGTTTCGGGTATAAGCCCTTCATCAGGGGTTCGGGCAGTGTAGCACTTCCCTTACTGCACAGTGACTGTCACTCAGCAAACCATGGAGTGGCACTTGAACCAAGAACCATGTGACTGGGAGGCAGCTCGCTATAGGCTCTCACATGGAGGAGTGGGCCGAAGGGCCTTTTCTGAGCTGTCTGACTGTGAGAGTGAACTCTGGGTTAGGCTTGGGATGAGGGGCTAATGCAAATGCTAGCAATCGTGAGATTGGACCCAAAACAGTGCGGCAAAGGAAGAGAGAGATAAAGATAAGACACCATTGTTAAATGACTCACCCTTAGCCCTGTGACATCGCCTTCGAGGGGGAGAATAGAAACCTGACCAGTCCCAGTGAGTAAGTACTGGTAATATTCCTGTAGAAATCGCAATTTCGTGGGCTCTATCCCGATCACGGAATCCTCGGGAACAGCATTCGCCAGGAAGTCTTCCACACGTTTCTGGTTTTCCGCGCGGCAGCTTTCGAGGGAGATGAAGCAGACTTGGTCGCCCACGTCAGCGACACGAGCCTCGCAGCATTTCAGTGACGCCAGAAGCCTTCCCCAGTCGGGGGAGGTGACAGCGTATAGGTGCCGGTCTGAGATCGAGACACTGAATTGGCAAAGCTGCTGCTCTATCACCAGGGCAACAGCCCGTGCTGCAGCGAGAGACGAGGCGCTGACCGTCATCACACTGCCCAAGACGGAATAATAAGTGGACAAACCCTTCTGGAGTAGCATGTGCCGTAAGTAATCCCGAATGTCAGCCCTGGACAGGAAGCGTGCCTGCTCCTCACTGATGGGGACATCCACTTGGGCGATGTTACTGAGGTATTCCAGGATCCGGCTCTTCAGCCTCCCAATCTGGACTGCGTCCGTCCCGCAAATACGGACACAGTTGTCGTCGTCGACGCTCAGGGACAGTTCCGGACAATCGGCCCTCAGCTCGCCAAGAAAGCTGCTGGATCGCAGGATATCCAGCTTCTCTCTGTCAGGTACATTGACCAGACTGGTCAGTTCCGCCATCTCCTCAGCTCTGGTTTCTACTGCCGTTCCCTGGTCACATTCCTGATCCTGACCCTGACCCGGATCCTGATCCTGATCCTGATCCTGATCCGGATCCTGATCCGGATCCTGATCCTGATCCTGATCCATGCCGGACGGCTGCAGGAAGTCGTAGTAAGGCCGAACGAGCAACTCGCGTTCCTGCAGCTTCTGACTCTTCTGAAGAACCCGGTCAACAGCTGGAACAGAGACAAGCGAAAGTGTTCAGTCATGGGCAACCCAAACTCACCGGCACTACAGCAAAGGGTCCCTTCACAGCTCGGGGTGAACCAGCCTGAGATTGTCCTCCTGATAAAAGCAGAACTGCTCTCCGATCCCAAACAGGGAAAGGCCAGTTAAACTCTACCAACCTCATGCTCCATACAAGCCCCCCCTCCCAACTTGCTCCATCGCATTACTATATCCTCCTATTCCTCCCTCCAGTTACGGTTTCACCAGCTTCTCTGTGAATGGTCCTGCAACATTTACCTTCAGCTGCTGCATGTGGTAGACAGCTCCACACTCTCACCACTCTCGGAGCAAAGAGGTCTTTCCCAGAATTCTACTTTGGCATCGTTAGTGACCGTTTTATCAATTTTTTTCATTCATTGCTGGGTCATGGCTGCCTTTAGTCGGTCCTGCATTTATTGCCTGTCCCTAGTGATGACCCCTTTAACCTGAAAACATTCAGTGTTTTGGCCTCAGCCACTTCCTGAGGCAGAGGATTCCCCCGGCTCCCCCACTCTCTGGGTGAAGACATTTCTCCCCATTTTAGTCCTCACTGGCCTACTCTGTGTCCTTACCATGACCCCTGATTCTGGGCTCCACTAGCATGAGGAACATCCTTTCTGAGTTTACCCTATCTAGTCATAGAATCCCCACAGTGTGGAAGCAGGCCATTTGGCCCATCGAGTCTGCACCTACCCCCACCCCCACCCAACCTCAAACCCTATCCCTGTAACCCTGTATTTCCCATGGCTAAGCCACCTAACCTACACATCCCTTGATACCATGGGCAATTTAGCATGGCCAATTCACCTAATCTGTACATCTTTGGACTGTGGGAGGAAACCAGAGCACCCAGAGGAGACCCAAGCAGATGCAGCGAAAATGAGCAAGCTCCACACAGACACTCGCCCGAGGGTGGTGCTGTCAGAAGGCATTGGTGACAAGTGAACCACCCTGCTCCCCCAAGTCTGTTAGAAGTTGCATAGGTTTCTATGGAATCACCCCTCAGTCTTCTCAACTCCAGCGAAGGCAGACCTAATTGATCCAATCTTTCTCTATTCGTCAGCCTTGCCATCCCAGGAATCCGAGTAAACCTTCACTGCACTCAATCCATCCTGCCTCAGATAAGAGACCAGAAGTGCACAGAGTACTCTTGGTGTGGTCTCCCCAAGACCCTGTGTGATTGCAGCAGACATCTCTGCTCCTGTCCTTGAACTGTCCAATCACTCCCTCCTCCCCCTCTCGGAGATTGGGTACATTTTGCTATCTCTTCCCTTGCTGATAAGGCCAAATCTCACTGTGCAGGGAGCCACAATTACAATGTTTCATCTTCCAACCAAATAGATTTTAAATGTTATTTACTCATGGGCGTCGCTGGCTGGGCTATTGCCCATCCCTAACTGGCCTGGAGGAGGCGCTGGTGAGCTGCCTTCGTGAAAAGTGACAGTGTGTGTGGAGTGAGATGAGGTTTGAGCTCTGGCTAATGTGTCCCTCCCAGGTAAGGACACACTGCACTTCCTGAACACAATGGGAGATCTTTCCCAATTGGAAAGTGACCTATCCCTAACATGGCGGTTTTCCCAGACTTGGGGCATTACTGGGTGAGGTTTTTCTGCTGCAAAACCTTTCACAGGTTAATTCACAACCTAACTGAGTTGCTTAAGAGGACTAAAGGATTCCAACAGCAGGGAGGTGGGGGAGGGTGAGGCAGAGGGTGAGACTGCTGGAGGAGAACATAGAAAGGGAGCAAGCCCTGAACAGGAGAGCTCAGCTGCTCCACGGCATTATCAGGAAAAACAAAAGTAAAAGCTGGGTTTTTTAAAAATATAGTACCAATCACCTCAGAAAGTGCTTCTTAGCCAATGACTTACTGTGCAGTGTGGAAACCGTGGTGATATAGCATCAGCCAATCCGCATTCAGGCAAGTTCCCACCATCAGTGATGCAATGTCTATTCTGGGGTAGTGACTAAGGCAACCTGAGCTATGGTCCTGCTCATCAGCTAAATGGAATCTTACATATCCACTCAAGCCAGTAAACAGGGCCTGGTTTAATGTCTCATCTGAAAGACAGCACCTCCAACAGCCCTTTAGCACTGCACTGCATATAGCTGTGACTGACCTAGATACAAAGCCAGCAGATATAGGCATCGCTTTCTTGCAATAAAGGTTTGTTACTGAAGGATAATCAGGTTGACATGGTGATCCGCCACAAGTTAATTGAAAGATCTGAAGGAGTAATTGGTTGCTTCCCAGTCCCACACAGCCACTGAATCAGGGAATTAATTTGTTGTTCTGGGCTACAATTTCCTTGAAGCACAATTAGATGATAACCCCCAACAGCTTTTCCCAGGATAAAAACCAATAGAACTGTGGATGCTGTAAATCAGAAACAAAAACAGAGGTTGCTGGAAAAGCTCAGCAGGTCTGGCAGCATCTGTGAAGAAAGATCAGAGTTAATGTTTCAGGTGTGATGACCCAAGGGTCCAGGCCTACTGAGTCTTCCCAGGATATCTTCCCGATCTTTCAGATTCGGTTCAAATGAATTTCCTGATTAGTCAATGTGGGATTTGAACTGATCAAATATGACGAGCTCTCTAAAACCCAGGCCAAATATCCCCTTGCTTGGAGACTGCCTGGTGAATAAATTAATCCGTGAGTAAATACCTTCCCATTCCTGGAATAGCACAATGGCCCTTCCTCCAGGCAGCATGGTAACATTCAGCACGGTCCCTCCGTTGCTACGGCGACGGCTCTCGAAGTAGAGACTCAGGATGTCCTCATCATCGGTGGGACCGAGGTTCTCCACCAGGATGCGGTCAGTGCGGGGAAGTTGTCTAATATCCAAGGTGGCACCCTGTAAGCTTCGGTTTCTGGCTTTCACCTTCAGGGCCTCAAGGTCTGGAAAATCAGAAAAAGAGCAAAATGGAACAAACTTTCCAAATCTGAGATGAGAGCCAGAGTCCAAACCTCCCTACGCCAGCTGTGACAGGCTCATTCATAACACAGAAACATACCAAATAAGCAGAGTGGGCCATATAGCACAGAAATAGACCCTTCGGTCCAACTCGTCCATGCTGACCAGATATCTCAAATTAATCTAATCCCACTTGCCAGGCCCATATCCCTCTAAACCCTTCCTATTCATATACCCATCCAAATGCCTTTTAAATGCTGTAATTGTACCAGCCTCCACCACATCCTCTGGCAGCACATTCTACACATGCACCATCCTGTGAAAAAGCTGCCCCTTAGGTCTCTTTTAAATCTTTCTCCTCACACCTTAAACCTATGCCCTCTAATTTTGGACTCCCCCACCCCAGGGAAAAGACGGTGTCAATTCACTCCCTCATGTTATAAGGTCACCCCTCAGCCTCCGACACTCCAGGGAAAACAGCCCCAGCCTGTTCAGCCTCTCCCTGGAGCTCAGATCCTCCATCCCTGGCAACATCCTTGTAAATCTTTTTTGAACCCCTTTCAATTTTCACAACATCCAACTCAGTCCCCTGCTCCCGCTTTCTCCCCCATATCCTTTTAGTCTAAGGACCACACCTAACACCTTCTTGAAAACATTCAATGTTTTGGTCTCAACCATATTTTGTAGCAGACAATGCCCCTGGCTCCCCACTGCCTGGGGAAGATATTTCTCCACATTTCAGTCCTCAGTGGCAGACCCTGAATCCTTAAACTGTGACCCTTGGTTCCAGACACCCCTAGCATCAGGAACATCCTTTCTGCAGTCACCCTGACCAGTCACGTTAGAATTTTATGGGTTTCAATCAGATCCCCCTCATTATCCTAAACTCCAGTGAACATAATCCTAACCAATTCAGTCTCTCTTCATTCATCAGCTCTTCCATCCCAGGAATCAGCCTGGCAAATCTTCATTGCACCCAATCCATAGACAGGACATCCTTCCTCAGATAAGGAGACCAGAAGTGCACATAGTACTCTAGGGAAGGCCTCCCCAAAGCCCTGCATGATAGCAGCAAGACATCCCTGCTCCTGTCCTCAAATCCTCTCCATTGTCCAATCTCTCCCACCCCCCCCCCAACACTTGGCTATCTCTTCCATTGCTGATAAGGCCAGGTCTCATTGTGCAGGGAGCCACAAATACAACGTTTCATCTTCCAACCAAATATATTTAAATTTTATCAACTCATGGGATGAGAATATCACTGGCTGGACCAGCATTTATCGCCCATCCCTAGTTGACCTGGAGGAGGTGCTGGTGAGCTGCTTTCTGGAACCTGAGTGGAACTCGAAACAGAGTCCTAGTCGTTCAGTGTGTAATGTAATTGGGTGAGGAAGAGAGAAGGGCTGATTCCTGATGAAGGGCTTTTGTCAATTTTCCTGCTCCTCGGATGCTGCCTGACCTGCTGTGCTTTTCCAGCACCACTCTAATCTGGACTCTGATCTCCAATATCTGCAGTACTCATTTTTGCCGAGAGAGGGAAGGGGCGATGAGAACATAAGAAATAGGGGCAGGAGTAGACCATGTGGCCCTTCGAGCCTGCTCTGCCATTCACGGCTGATCTTTTCGTGGACTCCGCTCCACTTACCCGCCCTCTCACCGTAAACCTTAATTCAATTATTGTTCAAAAGTCTAGCAGCTAGCTGTCTGATCTGATAATGGCTCAGTCTCTCTTGTTCCTGAAGTTTAAAGGAGTACACAAACTGCTGCGAGGGTTAACACAATAAAAGATAAACAAATAATTGATTAATTAATAAAAGCACAATTAAGTCACAGTGGGTCACAGTGAGAACTCCAGACTGCTGCAGTGACCTGGCTAAAGCACTCCTGTTGTACCTTCGTTCTAGGTCTGCCTCACAGCTAACGAGTGGGAACCACAAATACTGATTCAGGGAAGGGGGGGGGGGGGGGGGGGGGGGGGGGGGGGGGGGGGGAGGATAGTTTGGATATTGTTGAGGTGGTACAAGGCTCTGGTCAGACCCGCATTAGGAATGTTGTGAGCAATTTTGGGCCCCGTATCTAAGGAAGGACATGCTGGCTTTGGAAGGGGTGCAGGTGGGCGGCACGGTGGCACAGTGGTTAGCACTGCTGCCTCACAGCGCCTGAGACCCGGGTTCATTTCCTGACACAGGCAACAGACCGTGTGGAGTTTGCACGTTCTCCCCGTGTCTGCGTGGGTTTCCTCCAGGTGCTCCGGTTTCCTCCCACAGTCCAAAGATGTGCGGGTCAGGTGAATTGGCCATGCTAAATTGCCCGTAGTGTTAGGTAAGGGGTAAATGTAGGGGTATGGGTGGGTTGCGCTTCAGCGGGTCAGTGTGGACTTGTTGGGCCGAAGGGCCTGTTTCCACACTGTAAGTAATCTAATCTAATCTAAGAATGATCCCAGGGATGAAGGGCTTGACATATGAGGAGCAGCTGAGGATTCTGGGTCTGCACTTGATGGAGCTTAGAAGAGTACACGGGTACCTGATTAACACTTACAGAATACTGAGAGGCCTTGATAGAGGGGATGTGGAGAAGATGTTCCCACTAATAGGAGAGAGTAGGACCCGGCGGCACAGATCAGAATGAAGGGATGATCCTTTAGAACTGAGATGAGGAGGAATTCCTTTAGCCAGAGTGTGGTGAGTCTGTGGAACTCATTACTGCAGAGGGATGTGGAGGCCAAATCATTGAGAGTATATAAGACAGAGATAGGCTGTTAATGAGGCGGAGGTGGGTACTGTAGATGCTGGAGATTAAAGGCAAGATCAGACTGGTGTTGGAAAAGCACAGCAGGCCAGGCAGCATTCGAGGAGCAGGAAAATCAATGTTTTGGGCAAAAGCCCTTCATCAGGAATCCTGATGATGGGCTTTTGCCCGAAACGTTGACTTTCCTGTCTGGGCTCTTAATTAGTAAAGGTATCAAGGGTTTCAGGGAGGGGGTGGGGGGCAGGAGAATGGGGTTGAGGGCGGCACGGTGGCTCACACTGCTGCCTCACAGCGCCAGAGACCCAGATTCAATTCCCATCTCGGGCAACTGTCTGTGTGGAATTTGCACGTTCTCCCTGTGTCTACATGGGTTTCCTCCAGGTGCTCTGGTTTCCTCCCACAGTCCAAAAATGTGCAGATTAGGTGAATTGGCCGTGCTAAACTGCCCATAGTGCTGGGTGAAGGGGTAAATGGAGGGGAATGGGTCTGGGTGGGTTGCTCTTCGGAGGGTCGGTGTGGACTTGTTGGACCGAAGGGCGTGTTTCCACACTGTAAGTAATCTAATCAAACATATCAGCCATGATAGAATGGTAGGGCAGACTTGATGGACTGAATGGTCTAACTCTGCTCCGATATTTTATAGTCATATGGGTGTTCCAATTTTGTCATGACACAGGGAAGGCAGGCAGTGACGGCAGCTGAGGGAAGGAATCAGGCAGCGGTTCACCAGCCTTATCCTTCGTCATTGTCCATCAGGTTTGAGGTTCTTTCAGTTTAGACTGAATGAGAATGCTGTAGAATCGATGAGCGAAGGGAGCATGACCATGTGGTACAGGGAGCCATTGATCTGGGGTGGGGTGGGGGAGAAACCAACAAAGGTAGGGAGGGCTAGTGAGGGAGAACAGAGTGGGAGATGGTCAGCCATTGCTCTGTGCAGCCAGGAACATGAGTTCAGAACGCTATGTTGCCAACCCGGTGCCTGGGTTCAGGACACCTGATCAATGCTGGGCAGGAACTCGCTGTGGAAGATAGAGGGCTGGAGAAACCAGATTTCTATGTAGATACCTCTTCCAGAACTGTTGGAAGTTCTGAAGAAGGATCACTGGACTTGAAATATTAACTTTGCTTTCTGTCCACAAATGCTGCTAGACCTGCTGAGTTTCTCCAGTTTTGGATCCTGAGCATCTGCTGTTCTGTGTTTTTCTTTAAATGGTAGATACCCTGATAGAATGAGAATGAGGGAAGGGATTCTGCCTTTTGTTTTGTCGACAGTATGTGAATGAAGCAGCAAATTGAAGAGCAGAATCTCAAGGTAATTTATTTTACTCACTTGAAGCTTGTGGGAAAGGCGAGCTGGCTGACACTTATTGACCCCTGTCCCCAGTTGCCTCCTTCAGAAGGTGGTGGTGAGCTGCCATCTTGAACCACTGTAGTCTATGTGCTGTGGTTGACCCACATTGGGGTGGCATGGTGGCTCGGTGGTTAGCATTGCTATCTCACAGCGCCATCCTCCGGGCGACTGTCTGTGTGGAGATTGCACATTCTCCCCGTGTCTGCGTGGGTTTCCTCTGGGTGCTCCAGTTTCCTTCCACAATCCAAAGATGTGCAGGTTAAATGGACTGGCCATGCTAAATTGCCCATTGCGTTCAGGGATGTGCGGGCCAGGTGGGTTAGCCATGGGAAATGCCGGGTTACAGGGATAGAATGGGTCTGGGTGGGCTGCTCTATGCAGGGTTGATGTGGACTTGATGGGCCAAATGGCCTGTTTTCACACTGTAGGGATTCTATGAATGTCCTGAGGGAGGGAATTCTAAATTTTAAAACCAGCAACAGTGAAGGAACAACAATATATTCCCAAATAAGGATGGTGAGTGGCTTGGAAGGAAAACTGTGTATTAATGGAATATATATTTTGCTGTAAATTATAACTCTATCTGGTTAGCCACTGAGCCAAATACTGTACAAATGCAAGGTGTTTAAGGTATATTTCCTGAACAGTTGCAGATCTATCCCATCCGTTTTCTGATGCTTCAAATCATAAAGGTAACCGACTGTGAGTGGGACTCTGGGGAATCTGTAATCTGAAGAAATTATGTCCAGCAGGCTAAGATAAAAGGTAGGGAGGAGGGACTTGGGGGAGGGGCGTTGGAGATGCGATAGGTGGAAGGAGGTCAAGGAGAGGGTGATAGACTGGAGTGGGGTGGGGGTGGAGAGGTCAGGAAGAAGATTGCAGGTAAGGAAGGCGGTGCTGAGTTCGAGGGATTTGACTGAGACAAGGTGGGGGGAGGGGAAATGAGGAAACTGGAGAAATCTGAGTTCATTCCTTGTGGTTGGAGGGTTCCCAGGCGGAAGATGAGGCGCTCTTCCTCCAGCTGTTGTGTTGTTATGGTCTGGCAATGGAGGAGGCCAAGGACCTGCATGTCCTTGGTGGAGTGGGAGGGGGGAGTTGTAGTGTTGAGCCACGGGGTGGTTGAGTTGGTTGGTCCGGGTGTCACCCCATGGCTCAACACTTCAACTCCCCCTCCCAATCCACCAAGGACATGCAGGTCCATGGACTCCTCGCCAGACCATAGTAACACGATGGCTGGAGGAAGAGTGCCTCATCTTCCGCCTAGGAACCCTCCAACCACAAGGGATGAACTCAGATTTCTCCAGTTTCCTCATATCTCCTCCCCTCACCTTGTCTCAGTCAAATCCCTTGAACTCAGCAGCGCCTTCCTAACCTGCAATCTTCTTCCTGACCTCTCCGCCCCCACCCCACTCCGACCTATCACCCTCACCTTGACCTCCTTCCACCTATCGCATTTCCAACACCCCTCCCCCAAGTCCCTCCTTCCTACCTTTTATCTTAGCCTGCTGGACACACTTTCCTCATTCCTGATGAAGGGCTCATGCCGGAAACGTCGATTCTCCTGCTCCTTGGATGCTGCCTGACCTGCTGCGCTTTTCCAGCAACACATTTTCAGCTCTGATCTCCAGCATCTACGGTCCTCCCTTTCTCCTTGAATCTGTAATCTATTCTGTATTATCCAGATCATATCAGAAATCACTGAGGTACAGATTAGTGGTGGGCAGCTGTGAACTGAAATCTTCTTTTAGAAACAAAATTCACATTTTCACATCCATTTACTGCTCCCCTCTAGTTATTCTCAGTAGATAGTGATAGACTCTATCTGTTGTAGTCATTTGATAGAATGGACTGGATTGCTATGCAGCTTCAGAGATGGTTAATATCAATAGAATGGGATTGGCACCATGAAGTAGGCAGACTGGGGCAAAGAGAGCAGATTAACCTCCCTGAAGGATAGTCGGGAATATAACTGCAGCAATCTGACAGTTTCCAGATAGTTATTTTCAGATTTTACAGAAAAATAGATTGAAATTAAAGGGACATGCTTTCCAGATTACAAACCCAGATTCTGGATTATTACTCTCAGCACAATCGCTCAGCAGAGTTCAGACGTGGGTTTTGTTTTGGGAGGGGGGAATTGAATTCTCTGTCGCGTGTGCATAAGCTCGAGTTCTCACGGACACGCTTACCTTCCACAGAGAGGGCTTCCTGGAAGTTAACAAGGGCCAGTTTCCTGTCTGGATCCCAGTGGACAGTGAACTGCTCACTGCTGCGGTTAGTGATGCACTCTAGGTACAGGGTGAGCATGTCTTCCTCGATTTGCGGGTTCAGCCCGGTCAGCACAATCTTCTTCGGGTCCCTGGGTGGAGCCCTCTTCACCACCAGCTCGACGTTCTGCAGTTTGTGGCCACGCTTGGACAGGACACTCTCAGCGTCTACAATCAACATCGACCCAGCGAAGGGAAAAAAAAAAGAGGAAGATGTCAGGTCAGGAATTGTTCAGAAAACATACACCACAGACAGAGCTGGACCATGTGCACTCACCATGTTTAGCTCAGGGGGTCGGAGTGGGGCTCGCACAGAGAGGCTGGGGGTTCGGGGGGGGGAGCTCACACAGTGAGGCTGGGGGGTCGGGGTGGGGCTCGCACAGAGAGGCTGGGGGTTCAGAGGGGGAGCTCACACAGAGAGGCTGGGGGTTCGGGGGCGGGAGCTCACACAGTGAGGCTGGGGATTCAGGGGGGAGCTCACACAGAGAGGCTGGGGGTTCGGGGGGGGGAGCTCACACAGAGAGGCTGGGGGTTCGGGGGGGGAGCTCACACAGAGAGGCTGGGGGTTCGGGGGGGGGGAGCTCACATAGAGAGGCTGGGGGTTCAGGGTTCAGGGGGGCAGAGGGCAAATTGGAAACATTTTGGACATGCAAATCTTACTCCGGCATAGGTCCAAAGTTTGTTTATTTCAATAAAGATGAGAGAAATAATCACCCAAAGAGCCTGTCCATGTGAAATCACAGTTTGGGGCACAGCTGCAGGATATGTTAGGTCTATAAGCGGCTGTTTTTCAGCTCTGTCCCTTTTATTGGGAGAGCAATAAGTGCTCCCCATGTGGGTACAATCAGGCTCCCTCACCCTCCAGCTCTGACTTAACCCGCATTTCACATCCGCACATCTCTATCTGTCAGTGCCAGCCATCCCCAGGAACCTGAACTTTCAGAGGCAGTATAGGAAATAACTGAACTCTCTAATGGCAGAAGGGGCACAGTGGGCCAGACTGACTACTCCTGCTCCTGTTCCTTATTGAACATAGAACAGTACAACACTGTCCAGGCCCTTCAGCCCGCAATGTTGTGCCTATCTTTTATCTTACTCGAAGATCAGACTGACCTTCATACCCTTCATTGTCCTATCTTCCATGCGCCTATCCAGGAGTTGCTTAAATGTCCTCATTGTCTCTGACTCTACTACCACAACTGGCAGTACATTCCACACACCCACCATTCTCTGTGCAAAGAACGCACCTCTGACATCTCCCCCAAACCTTCCTCCAATCACCTTAAAATTATACCGTCTTCACTACAGCATTTCCACCCTGGGAAAATGTCTCCGGCTATCCACTCTATCTATGCCTCTCAACATCCTGTACACCTCTATCAAGTCACACCTTATCCTTCTTCATTCCAGTGAGAAAAGCCCTAGCTCCCTCAACCTTTCTTCATAACACATGCCCTCCAGTCCAGGCAGCATCCTGGTAAATCTCCTCTCTAAAGCTTCCACATCCTTCCTATAATGAGGCACTCAGAACTGAACACAATATTCCAAGTGTGGTCTAACCAGGGCTGTTTAGACTTATCTGTGCTCATGTTTTTCAAATTTTTCAGCAAATCCTCCTTAACATCAACACGTTCTACCGTATCAGTCTGTTTCACACTGCCCTCACAAACGACAAGGTCCCCCTTATCAGTGAATACTGAAGCAAAGTATTCATTAAGGACCTCCCCTATCTCCTCCAACTATCCCTGATCGGCCCTACCTCCACTCTGCCCATCATCTTGTTCCTCACATAAGTGTTCTAACTAAAACAAAAAGTACAGTGGTCTCAGCCAGGCTCCAACCATTCACGTCTCTCCTGATCACTGGAAACTAACCAGATCACACACACATCAATACTGTCATAAATGGTTGATTCTAAAGGGAATGCGATGGCCTTGTGGTATCACTGGACGATTAATCTAGAAACTCAGCTAATGTTCTGGGTCTGAATCCTGCCACAGCAGCTGGTGGAATTTGAATTCATTAAGATTCTACTGATGACCATGAATCTATTGTCAGGAAAAAAAACCCTAACTGGCTCACTAATGTGCTTCAGAGAATGAAACCTGGCATCCTCATCTACATGGAGGCTGAGGGAGGGGTGACCTTCTAGAGGTTTATAAAATCATGAGGGGCATGGATAGGGTAAATAGACAAGGTCTTTTCCCTGGGGTGGGGGAGTCCGGAACTAGAGGGTTTAGGATGAGAGGGGAAAGATATAAAAGGGACCTAAGCGGCAACTTTTTCACACAGAGGGTGGTACGTGTATGGAATGAGCTGCCAGAGGAAGTGGTGGAGGTTGGTACAATTGCAACATTTAAAAGGCACCTGGATGGGTATATGAATAGGAAGGGTTTAGAGGGATATGGGCCAAGTGCTGGGAAATGGGGCTACACTAGGCTGGGATATCTGGTCAGCATGGGCGAGTTGGACCAAAGGGTCTGTTTCGGTGCCATACATCTCTATGACTCTATGTGACTCCAGATCCACTGCAGTGTGTCTGAAATGGCCGAGCAGGCCACTCAGTTCAATGGCAGCCTGGGATGGGTAATCAATGCTGGCCAACCAGCAATGCTAACGTCCCATGATGGAATTAAAAATAAAACCTCAATCATCTGGGAATTAGAGTTGGGCACAGTGCTGCAGCTACCGTAAACCATGGGACCATCGCTACTTGGCAGCTAAAGAAGAGCAGAACACAATAGGGAGAGAATTGTAACCATGGACTCATTCTCGCTCTCTCGCCACTTTACCTGCGGGTTTCTCGAAGGTGATCACAGCATAGTTGCCCTGTCGTCTAATAGAGGTGATGGCCCCTCCTCCAGAGCAGCGCTTACTCTCAAAGTAAAGGGTCACAAAATCCAAGGGCATGTCATCCGTGATGCCATGCACCTCCAGTACCACGTCATCTGTGGGTTGTTCCATCTTGCTTTTCTGTGATCGTAGAGAACACACAAGGAGAGAAACCTCAGTTACAAAGAAACCAACCTTGGCCTGGGCCTGGGCCTGGGCCTGGGCCTGGGCCTGGGTCTGCCAACATCCGGATTGCTAGCAGGAAATAGAAACATCAGTTCGAAGCACAGAGTGTTAACAGAGTGAAGGTCACCAGTAAATCCAGCTCCCAGAAGATTGCTTGGATCAGCGAGGATTGAGAAAGACTTACACACATATGATTAAAAGGAACAAGTAGACCCAGAGCTTATTCTACCATTCAATCAGATCAGGGTACATCCAATCACTCCCCCTTCACTCGCTTTTAAAGAATCATGTTGCAGCACATGAGGAGACCACTTGGTCCATCTGATCCACACTGGCTCCTTATTACATTCCTGAAGAAGGGCATACACCCGAAACGTCGATTCTCCTGCTCCTTGGATGCTGCCTGACCTGCTGTGCCTTTCCAGCAACACATTTTTCAGCTCCTTTTTACAGCAATGCAGAATGAATCCCATTGGCCTGCACACATCCAACATGCTGCTCTCACTCACTTCAAATATTTACCGTGTTCCCTTAAACGGGGCAGTGGACTCTGCTTCAAACACTCACTGCTCCTAAAACACTCTTTCTCAAGACCTCAATGTGGAGTTTGCACATTCTCCCTGCGTGGGTGTCCTCCGGGTGCTCTAGTTTCTTCCCACAATCCAAAAGATGTGGAGGTCAGATGAATTGGCCATGCTAAATTGCCTGTTGTGTTAGTCAGAGGGAAATGTAGGGGAATGGGTCTGGGTGGGTTATTCTTCGGCGGGTCGGTGTGGACTCAGTGGGCCAAATGGCCTGTTTCCATACTGTAGGGAATCTAATCAAAACAAAAAACTGGCCTCTCCCTCCACTCCACTCCACTCCACTCAAGTGACAATTTCAATTTGTCGACCACTTCTGATTGGCTGTCTAGTCAAGAGAAGTCTCAGATTCTGCAGAAACTGGAAATCGGAAATACAAGCAGCCAGTCTGCACAGTGACAGAAAAAGGACACGAACTCCAATTGTCTCTTGATGAGTAGTTTCAGAATTGCCTTTTCTTATTTCAAAAATAAATTTGCTGCATTGTAAAGGGCTTGCTACAACAGCACAGGACAAAGGTGAGACCACACCTTTCGGACTCTGCACTGTTTTGCTGTCCTGACTTGAGGAAGGACAGTCTGCTTCAAGAACGCTGTTTCAAGAAAGCTGATTAGGCTGATTCCTGGGAAGAAGCTGTGGCCTTATGACCAAGGCACGGTCAGTTTGGAGCTTTAGCAGCTGAAATTTAGATGGATGGGAAATTATTTTGTTAAAACATTACATTGTTTCTCCTTGTGGGAGAGTCTAGGGGGAATGAGGTAATTACACATTTGAGATAAACATGAGGAGGAATGTCTTCTCTCAGAGGGTTGTGAATCTGTGGAATTCTTTACTGCAGAGGGATATCGAGGCTGGGTCATTAATTATATTTAAGGCTGAGATAGGCAGATTTTTACTCAGTAAGAGAATCAAGGGTTGCAGTGAAAAGGCTGGACTGTGAAGATGAAGTTTATCGGATCAGTCTTGAATTCATTGAATGGCAGAATAACACAATAAACACACAATTATGCGATGACTTATTGGTGGATAGAGAATGTTCTGCCCCATGGAACTCGGAGACACTTTAGAAATAAGGGGGTCACACATCTGAGCTGAAAATAAGGAGGAATTTCTTCTCTCAGAGTAGAAGTGGAATTCTCTACCCCAACCTCTATGAGGCACCTTCTTTGAATTTATTCAAACAGATTTTTGATTGACAAGTTTTCTGGGAAGCAGGCAGCCAAGTGGAGACAATTAAATTATTAGTGAATGCTGGAATAAGTTAGACAGATACTGTCCGTACTTATATCATCTTTACATTCCCACTAAATGGCACAGTGGTTAGCACTGCTGCCTCACAGCGCCAGAGACGCAGGTTCAATTCCCACCTCAGTGTGGAATTTGCACGTTCTCCCCGTGTCTGCGTGGGTTTCCTCCGGGTGCTCCGGTTTCCTCCCACAGTCCAAACACATGCAGGTTAGGTGAATTGGCCGTGCTAAATTGCCCATAGTGCTAGGTGAAGGAGTAAATGTAAGGGAATGGTTTTGGGTGGGTTGTGCTTCGGCGGGTCAGTGTGGGCTTGTTGGGCCGAAGGGCCTGTTTCCACACTAAGTAATCTAATCTAAAAAAAATTAAATGAAGTTTACAGTCTAGCTATTTTTGTTGGAAAGACTGTTGTTCTAATCTTTTCATTAAGATTTAGATTTTAGATTTTATTATCACATGTACTCACGTACAGCAGTACAGTGAGAAATATATACTGTATAATGAGAAGTGTATAACTACAAGTTGAGGGGTGATAGATTTATGACAGATGTGAGAGGCAGGTTCTTTACACAGAGAGTGGTAAGGGCGTGGAATGCCCTACCTGCTAATGTAGTTAACTCAGCCACATTAGGGAGATTTAAACTATCCTTGGATAAGCACATGGATGATTTTGGGATGGTGTAGGGGGATGAGTTGAGAATAGTTCACAAGTCGGCACAACATCGAGGGCTGAAGGGACAGTTCTGCGCTGTATTGTTCTATGTTCTGTCACCACACACGGCACCATCATAGGTCCCAAGGTACAAAGAAAAAAACATATATACAAGGTAGTAAGAATGAGAGTTAAAACGTTAAGCAGTACCTCAGAGAATAATAATAAAAAAAGAATAGATAAGATTAGATTAGATTAGATTACTTACAGTGTGGAAACAGGCTCTTCGGCCCAACAAGTCCACATTGACCCGCCAAAGCGCAACCCACCCATACCCCTACATTTACCCCTTACCTAACACTACGGGCAATTTAGCATGGCCAATTCACCTGACCCGCACATCTTTGGACTGTGAGAGGAAACCCACGCAGACACGGGGAGAACGTGCAAACTCCACACAGTCAGTCGCCTGAGGCGGGAATTGAACCCGGGTCTCTGGCGCGGTGAGGCAGCAGTGCTAACCACTGTGCCACCGTGCTTAAAGTCTTTTGCTGTTTAAACTAGGAACATAAAGGAATAAGTTAGAAGTTCAACAGTGTTCATAGAGTCATAGAGATGTACAGCACGGAAACAGACCCTTTGGTCCAACTTGTCCACGCTGATCTCATCCCATTTGCCTTCACTTGGCCCATATCCCTCTAAATCCTTCCTATTCATATACCCATCCAGATGTCTTTTAAATGCTGTAATTGTACCAGCCTGGCAGCTCATTCCACACATGCACCACCTTCTGCATGAGAAAGTTGCCCCTTAGGTCCCTTTTAAAATCTTTCCCCTCTCACCTTAATCCTATGCCCACCCCAGGGAAAAGATCTTGTCTATTTACCCAATCCATGCCTCCAATGATTTTATTAACCTCTATTGATGAGTCCTCCTCTTTTTATTTCTCCATTTCCTAACTTGTTCCCAAGATCTGTAATGTTGGACATGTTATTTCTTCATTTTTCTCAGTGTTTTTTCTGAAAGAACATGTACTGAAAAGCCTGTGTCTAGGTACCTTGTACCTAAGAGAGCGACTTATAAACCTGTCATTGTACTCATGTGAGTACAGGTGATAATAAAGCTCATTCTAATTCAAGTCTTGCTTTGTTTTGGAACTTTGGGAAAAAACAGTCAAAACAACAGCAGTTTAAAAGGGAGAAGAGCAGATAAAGGAAGCACATGGTGAGGACAGTGCAGAGAGAGAGAGAGAGAGAGAGAGAGAGAGAGAGAGAGAGAGAGAGAGAGAGAGAGAGAGAGAAAACCTGCACAGTTACTGCCTTTGCTGTTTTTGAATTCATGTGTCGCAGTGAATTTCACAACTAATCTTGGAGGAACCGGTTTGGACGAAGTTCACAACAAAGAATCAGATAAGTTAACTGTTGTTTTAAGTCTGTCCAAGAGAAAGGCTGTATTAGTAAGTACAGTGGGTTCTTTCTTGATTATGTGTTTTTGGAGATAAGTCTCTTGATTAAACTTAAAATATAAGCCACAGCTCTTAATTTAACCTGGGACAGTGTTTTGTAGAGGAATAAGACGGTGTTATTTTCTGGGTCTGGAGATTGTGAAGGAGCAAAAATGGCCTTTGCAGTGATATGTACTTCTTGTCAGATGTGGGAGTTTAAAGAGAGTTTAAGGGTTACTGCGGATTATATCTGCCATAAATGCAATTGGACGCGAATCTTATCAGATCGAGTGGATCGGTTGGAGAGACAGATAGAAGCGATGAGGAATTTGCAACAGCAACAGTATGTGATGGATGGCAGTTATAGGAAGGGGGGAAAGTCTCAGATACAATCACATAGATGGGTTAACTCCAGGAAGGGTGAGAGAGGTGGACACCTGGGGCAGGAGTCTTTTGTGGATGTACCCATTTCAAACAGGTATGCTGTTTTGGAAAATGTAGGGGTGATGGATTCTCAGGGGAACGTAGCACAAACAGCCAAGTTTCTGGTGTTGAGATTGGCTCTAATGCAATGAGGGGTACATCGGCTTCAAAGAGATCAATTGTATTAAGGGATTCTGTAGTCTGAGGTACAGACAGACGTTTCTGTGGCCAGCAGAGAAAAAGCAGAATAGTGTGTTGTTTCCCTGGTGCCAGGATCAAGGATGTCTCAGAGAGGGTGCAGAATGTTCTCACGGGGGAAGAGGGGCCAGCAAGAGGTCATTGTCCACATTGGAACCAACGATATAGGAAGGGAAAAGGTTGAGACTCTGAAGAGAGATTACAGAGAGTTAGGCAGAAATTTAAAAAGGAGGTCCTCAAGGGTAATGATATCTGGATTACTCCCAGTGCTACGAGATAGTGAGGGCAGGAATAGGAGGATAGAGCAGATGAATGCATGGCTGAGGAGCTGGTGTATGGGAGAAGGATTCACATTTTTGGATCATTGGAATCTCTTTTGGGGTGGAAGTGACCTGTATAAGAAGGATGGATTGCATCTAAATTGGAAGGGGACTAATATACTGGCAGGGAAATTTGCTAGAACTGCTCGGGAGGATTTAAACTAGTAAGGTGGGGGGGTGGGACCCAGGGAGATAGTGAGGAAAGGGATCAGTCTGAGACTGGTACAGCTGAGAACAGAAGCGAGTCAAACAGTCAGGGCAGGCAGGGACAAGGTAAGACTAATAAATTGAACTGCATTTATTTCAATGCAAGAGGCCTAACAGGGAAGGCAGATGAACTCAGGGAATGGATAGGAACATGGGACTGGGATTTCATAGCAATTACAGAAACATGGCTCACAGATGGGCAGGACTGACAGCTTAATGTTCCAGGATACAAATGCTACAGAAAGGATAGAAAGGGAGGCAAGAGAGGGGGAGTGGCATTTTTGATAAGGGATAGCATTACAGCTGGGTTGAGGGAGGATATTCCTGGAAATACATCCAAGGAGAAATAAAAAAGGGATGATCCCCTTATTGGGATTGTATTATAGACCCTCTAATAGTCAGAGGGAAATTGAGAAATAAACTTGTAAGGAGGTCTCAGTTATCTGTAAGAATAATAGGGTAGTTATGGTAGGGGACTTTAACTTTCCAAACATTGACTGGGACTGCCATAGTGTTAAAGGTTTAGATGGAGAGGAATTTGTTTAGTGCGTACAAGACAATTTTTTAGGTCAGTATGTGGATGTACCTACTACAGAAGGTGCAAAACTTGACCTACTCTTGGGAAATAAGGCAGGGCAGGTGACTGAAGTGTCAGTGGGGGAGCACTTTGGGGCCAATGACCATAATTCTATTTGTTTTAAAATAGTGATGGAAAAGGGTAGGCCAGATCTAAAAGTTGAAGCTCTAAATTGGAGAAAGGCCAATTTTGGCGGTATTAAACAAGAACTTTCGAAAGCTGATTGGAGGCAGATGTTCACAGGTAAAGGAACGGCTGGAAAATGGGAAGCCTTCAGAAATGAGATAACAAGAATCCAGACAAAGTATATTCCTGTCAGGGTGAATGGGAAGGTTGGGAGGTATAAGGAATGCTGGATGACTAAAGAAATTGAGGGTTTGGTTAAGAAAAAGAAGGAAGCATATGTCAGGTATAGACAAGATAGGTCGAGTGAATCCTTAGAAGAGTATAAAGGAAGTAGGAGTATACTTAAGAAGGAAATCAGGAGGGCAAAAAAGAGACATGAGATAGCTTTGGCTAATAGAATTAAAGAGAATCCAAAGGGTTTTTACAAATATATTAAGGACAAAAGGGTAACTAGGGAGAGAATAGAGCCCCTCAAAGATCAGCAAGGCAGCCTTGTGTGGAGCCACAGAAAATGGGGGAGATACTAAATGAATATTTTGCATCAATATTTACTGTGGAAAAGGATAGGGAAGATACAGACTGTAGGAAAATAGATGGTGATACCTTGCAAAATGTCCAGATTACAGAGGAGGAAGTGCTGGATGTCTTGAAACGGTTAAAGGTGGATAAATCCCCAGGACCTGATCGGGTGTACCTTAGAATTCTGTGGGAAGCTAGAGAAGTGACTGCTGGGCCTCTTGCTGAGATATTTGTATCATCAATAGTCACAGGTGAGGTGCTGGAAGACTGAAGGTTGGTAAACGTGGTGCCACTGTTTAAGAAGGGTGGTAAGGACAAGGCAGGGAACTATAGTCTAACGGCAACAAAATCTCTTGAGAAGTTGGAATATTCTGGGGTTATGGCCAGCAGGGTGTCAATTTGCTGTGTATTCTCCCATGCAAAAATTATCAACTTGTTTTTTACGAAAAGAAACACAGCACTGAATCAAAATCTGGCACTGGGTGTAAGCACAAGGTGACTGACAGGCCTGACAAGACAGTGCTATTCCTGAGAAACTGCTGCTGCAGAGAAAAGCAATTTGCAGCTGAAAGTGTGCACTTGTTTGACATGCAAATAATCTAGAGAGAGAGAGAGAGAGAGAGAGGAATAATCAGTTAGCAAATGGCTGCTCACAGCAAGTTTCCCAAATCTGTAGGCCCAAGGCCTCAGCTTAGATACCAGTGCACATTCTCTAACAAGATTATTGGTCAGGTATTTGAAAAAAAATTAATGCTACTGGTCTTAAGGGGGGGGTGTGGGGTGTGGTGGTGGAGTCAGAGACACACACACAAACATATAGAGAGAGAGAGTGACAGAAATTGCATGTTGTCTCAGAAATATTATAAAGCACAAAATATTCAATTAAATCTATATTCAAATAATAATTATGAAATAATAGTTGAACAATTAAATACAGATAAAATTATTTTAAGAATAAATAATATTTTTAAAACAGAGCTGGGAGCACTTGTAAACATGAACACAATTAAAACACTTGTCCCAGTTTATAATTTTCATCCACCAAACGACTGTCTGGAACAGACAGTGGATAAATAACAAGTTAAAATGACCGGGCATGTTCCATTTCACCTGCTCTTGATCACACCCAAACATCAAGTTCCAGATCAGCTCTGGCAGAAGGGAAGAGTTAAACATCACCTCCCCCCCCACTTCTCTTGAAGATAGTTAATGGGGTTCAATCTTTGCCACAACTTGCACTCACATAATCTTTTAACCATGTTGAAATAAAATCAGACAGAACCTCATGGGTGTAGAATCAAAACCGATTTGACACCTTTCAGTGGGACCCGAACCCAGGAGGCTCTGAGTCAAGTCCCACCTGCTCCAAAAGTGTGGAGTCACATTTGCCAACAAGTTAATTCAAAAATATCCTTAGCCACACTGTGCAGAGGATAATTAGGGCAGGCGACTGAAGGAGTGAGGTTCAGGGGCCGACCCTGTCCCCAATTCCACATCTTAAAGAAGTAGAGAGGTTCAGGGAGGGTATCCCAGAGGGGTAGCCATTCCTGATGAAGGGCTTTTTGCCCGAAACATGGATTCTCCTGCTCTTCAGATGCTGCCTGACCTGCTGGGATCTTCAGCACGACACTCTTCAACATCACTTTCTCCTAGACATTCCTGGGGCCTAGACTCTAAAAGGGATGTAAAGATCAGAGTTGGAGGGGCACAGAGATTTCGGGTAAGGAGGCAGGAGGTGGCTACAGGACTTTTCCCTCACCATTATCCCCAACCCCGGAGGTGGGAGGGGCAGGTGCCAGGTGAACCCAATCCACCAGTCCTCGGGCAGGGACAACTATCTGCCAGGTGTGACCCCAGTTCCACTGCCCCCCCAGGGGGGACCCCTCTCCCACAATGCCCCTCCTGGGGGGTTCTGTGGGACTGATACCAACCAGACTGTAGCAGCAGAAGCAGAGTTGGGGGGGGTGTCTCTCAGAGAAACACATCGAAATCTCCACTGGGGGGGCAAGAGGAATCCATGGATCTGGGAGACGCGAGGTTGCGAGCAGCAAGTACAATGGTTGGTCCAGGAGCTGAAATGCAGACGTTTTCCTTTAATTCCCGGCTATACCGTGGGAGGGCTGTGTCCCTGTAAAACTGGGAGAGGGAGAGAGAGACCCAGGCTCCGGGAGAATGTCCTCTTCCTTGTTCCTCAAACTGGGGACGGCCAGAAACGAAACCAAAAGTGAAATCTGCAGCGCAAGAGAGAAAAAAAACTCCCCGAGGCCCTGGTGCAGAATTACAAAGGCAGCATTTCGCTAACATTTATAACCTGGCCGCTTTTCCCAGCTCAGCCCCGGCTGCAGGAGACACTGCGGGTTAATCCCCCTGAACTGAGGCCGATCCCCTCCCGGACTCCCCTCTCTCTCTGAGTCTGTGTGTGAGGGGTCACTCCTGTGCGTGTCTGTAGCAGTTCCGCGCCCTGTTGTAAAGTTGAGGAATACTCACTCATCCAGCCGCTCCCCCCTCACCCCGGCCAGGGGTTTTCCACTGGGACAGAGAGAGCAAACCACCAGGAACAGTTCCCAGGCTCAAGTCCCCGCCCTTTAACACACATACACACACACACAGACAGCAAATACACACACAGAGATAATACACAGGCAGCAAATACATAACACACATACATATACACACACAGGCAGCAAATACACACACACAGAGATAACACACACAGGCAGCAAATACATAAACACACACGCAGCAAATACATAACACACATACGTACACACACAGACTGGTAGGAAATACATAAACACACAGAGATCCTGGCAGCAAATACAGAAACACACATACACACACAGAGAGACCAGCAGCAAGTACACACACACACACAGACTGCCAAAAACACACCAAAGCCACCTCCAAACAGATCCCACCACTAGGGATATATTTCCCTCCCCATCCCTTTCTGCCTTCCGCAAAGACCATTCCCTCCGTGACTACCTGGTCAGGTCCACGCCCCCCTACAACCCACCCTCCCATCTTGGCACTTGCCCCTGCCACCGCAGGAACTGTAAAACCTGTGCCCACATCTCTATCCAAGGCCCTAAAGGAGCCTTCCACATCCATCAAAGTTTTACCTGCACATCCACTAATATCATTTATTGTATCCATTGCTCACGATGCTGTCTCCTCTACATTGGGGAGACTGGGCGCCTCCTAGCAGAACGCTTTAGGGAACATCTCCAGGACACCTGCACCAATCAATCACACCGCCCCGTGGCCCAACATTTCAACTCCCCCTCCCACTCTGCCGAGGACATGGAGGTCCTGGGCCTCCTTCACCGCCGCTCCATCACCACCAGACGCCTGGAGGAAGAACGCCTCATCTTCCACCTTGGAGCACTTCAACCCCAGGGCATCAATGTGGACTTCAACAGTTTCCTCATTTCCCCTTCCCCCACCTCACCCTAGTTCCAAACTTCCAGCTCAGCACTGTCCCCATGACTTGTCCGGACTTGTCCTACCTGATTGTCTCCTTTTCCACCTATCCACTCCACCCTCTCCTCCCTGACCTATCACCTTCAATCCCTCCCCCACTCAACCATTGTACTCTATGCTACTTTCTCCCCACCCCCACCCTCCTCTAGCTTATCTCTCCACGCTTCAGGCTCTCTGCCTTTATTCCTGATGAAGGGCTTTTGCCCAAAACGTTGATTTCGCTGCTCCTCGGATGCTGCCTGAACTGCTGTGCTCTTCCAGCACCACTAATCCAGACTCTGGTTTCCAGCATCTGCAGTCATTGTTTTTACCTACCAAAAACACACACTGACCTACCTCACCTTGCTAAGAATATGTCCTAACAAAAGATGTCCATGTACTACATAATTATTCTTAATCAGCCACACAACTTATAACACACCTCCTCATTCCTGATGAAGGGCTTTTGCCCGAATAGTCGACTCTCCTTCTCCTCAGATGCTGCCTGACCTGCTATGCTTTTCTAGCACTACACTCTCGGCTCATTTCCAAATGAGGCCAAACCCTGACAATATCCAGGCTTGGATTAACAGGTCATAGAGTTATACAACACAGAAACAAACCTTTCAGCCCTGGCAAGTAACATCCAGAGAGTCATAGAGATGTACAGCATGGAAACAGACCATTCAGTCCAACTCGTCCATGCCGACCAGATATCCCAACCCAATCTAGTCCAACCTGCCAGCACCCGGTCCATATCCCTCCAAACCATTCCTATTCATATACCCATCCAAATGCTTTTTAAATGTTGTAATTGTACCAGCCTCCACCACTTACTCTGGCAGCCCATTCCAGACACGTACCACCCTCTGCATGAAAATGATACCCCTCATGTCTCTTTTATATCTTTCCCCTCTCACCCTAAACCTATGTCCTCTAGTTCTGGACTCCCCGACCCCAGGGAAAAGACTTTGCCTATTTACCCTATCCATGCCCCTCATAATTTTATAAACCTCTATAAGGTCACGTCTCAGCCTCTGACACTCCAGGGAAAATCAGCCTCTCCCTATAGCTCAAATCCTCCAACTATGGCAATACCTTTGTAAATCTTTTCTGAACACTTTCAAGTTTCACAACATCTTTCTGATAGGAAGGAGACCAGAATTGCATGCAATATTCCAACCGTGGCCTAACCAATGTCCTGTACAGCCACTACATGACCTCTCAACTCCTGTACTCAATACTCTGACCAATAAAGGAAAGCATACCAAACACCGTCTTCACTATCCTATCTACCTGTGACTCCACTTTCAAGGAGCTATGTACCTGCACTCCCAGGTCTCTTTGTTCAGTAACACTCCCCAGAACCTCACCATTACGTGTTTAAGTCACTCAACCACTGAACAATTATCATCTTCCATGAGAGCAAATCGAACCATCGCCTGGACAAGTTAGACTCAAGACTGAAAATGTGTTGCTGGTCAAAGCACAGCAGGCCAGGCAGCATCTCAGGAATAGAGAATTCGACGTTTTGAGCATAAGCCCTTCATCAGGAATCTTTCTAAGTTAGACTCAAGGGTCCGTTTCCATGCTGTACATGTCTATGATATTCAGTGGTGTTACCATGACTGAATTTCCCACTACTATTATGACGCAGACAGCAGAACCAAACCAGCCTTTCCACCTCTGTATTCACAACACAGTAAAATTGAAACCTTCAAAGACTCTCAAAACTGACTATAATGGTTTCTAACTAGACTTTTGATTAATCAGTCCCAGACTTTACAAATAATCAATTTACTGCATAACAGTGGGTGATACAGTGGCTTAGTGGTTAGAACTGCTGCCTCACAGCACCAGGGACCCAGGTTTGATTCTAGCTTCGGGCAACTGGGTGGAGTTTGCACATTCTCCCCGTGTCTGCGTGGGTTTCCACCGGGTGCTCCAGTGTCCTCACACAATGCAAAGATGTGCAGTTCGGGTGAATTGGCCATGCTAAATTGCCCATAGTGTTAGGTGCGTTAGTCAGAGAGAAATGGGTCTGGATGGGTTACTCTTCGGAGTGTTGGTGTGGACTGGTTGGGCGGAAGGACTTGTTTCCACACTGTAGGGAATCTGATCTAACCTAAAAAGTTCTGCTTGCATTGCTATAGTAAGGATATTATTAAACTGGAGAGGGTGCAGAAAAGGTTTACCAGGACTAGAGTGTTTGAGTTATAAGGAGAGGCTGGGTTTTTCTAAAAGTGGAGCATAGGAGGTTGAGAGGTGACCTTATAGAGGTTTATAAAATCATGAGAGGCTTAGATAATATAAATAGCTAAGGTCTCTTCCCACTGGGTAAGGAAGTTCCAAATGGACGGGGGTATCATTTAAGGTGAGAGAAGAAAGATTTAAGAGGGACTTGAAGGGCAACGTTTTCACACAGAGGGTGGTTCGAATTGGAATGACCTGCCAGGGGGAATGGTAGAAACAGGTACAGTTACACTTAAGATATTTGGACAGGTACATGAATAGGAAAGGGTCAGTGGGATATGGGCCAAAAACAAACAAGTGGGACTCGTTTTGTTTGGGCAACTTGGTGAGCATGGACATGTTGGACCAAAGGCTCAGCTTCTGTGCTGTTTGACTCTTTGACTCTGTGACTTGGCAATTTATTAAGACCATAAGATATATGAGTGGACGTAAGGCCATCGAGTCCACTCCGCCATTCAATCATGGCTGATGGGCATTTCAACTCCACTTACCTGCATTCTCCCCATAGCCCTTAATTCCTCGAGACATCAAGAATTTATCAATCTCTGCCTTGAAGACATTTAGCGTCCTGGCCTCCACTGCACTCCGCGGCAATGAATTCCACAGGCCCACTACTCTCTGCCTAACAACATAGTAATTTTAACAGAGCAAAAATTAAACGACAAAGAAATCTAATTCCTGGAGGGATTAAATGAATCCACAGTATCAAAGCGTCTGATCAGGACCCAACCTGCAAGTAACGTCCAGGCCTGGCTTTATGAATAATCCAAAGCCCATGTGGTCTGTTTTCCTTTAACACAAGCTGCTCCTCACAGGCCAAGAGTGACCTTTAATTCACCCTTCCCAGTTCACAGCGTCAATTCAAAATTAATAAAGGAACACAATAATGAAAAGTCAGTGTGGGCTCTAAAACTATCAACATCCTGTGGCTTATCATTAACCAGAAACCGTACTGGCTAGCTGTATAAATACAGTGTCAACAAGAGCAGGAATACTGCGGTGAGTAACTCATCTCCTGACTCCCCAAGACCTGTCCATCATCTACAAGGCACAAGACAGGAATGTAATGGGATACTCCCCACTTGCCTGGATGGGGGCAGCTCCAACAACACTCTAGAAGCTTGACACCATCCACAACAAAGCAGCCCACTTGATTGGCACCGCATCCACCTTCAACAGTCACTCCCTGAACGACTGACTTTCAGTGGTAGCAGTAAGTACCATATGCAAGATTCCACATGACAATCCCAGCTGATGCTAATGCTGGACAAGAAAGCTCCCAGAATGAAACCTCATTGAGGTGAAAGTGAGGACTGCAGATGCTGGAAATTACAATCAAGATTCGAATTGTGCTGGAAAAGCACAGCAGGTCAGGCAGCACCTGAGGAGCAGGAAAATCGACGTTTCGGGCAAAAGTCCTTCATCAGGAATGAGGTTGGGAGCCTCCAGAGTGGAGAGATAAATGGGAGTCCCACAGCCCCAGCCTATTCAACCTCTCCCTATAGCTCAAACCCTCCAACCCTGGCAACATCCTTGTAAATCTTTTCTGAACCCTTTCAAGTTTCACAACACCTTTCTGATAGGAAGGAGACTAGAATTGCACACAATATTCCAACCGTGACCTAACCGATGTCCAGTACAGCCGCAACATGACCTCCCAACTCCTGTACTCAATACTCTGACCAATAAAAGAAAGCATACCAAACACCTTCTTCACTATCCTATCTATTTGCGACTCCACTTTAAGGAGCTATGAACCTGACAGTGACAGAAGTAAGATTCTGTAACAAAATAGTTTTATAAACCCTGGCACCAGATGAATATCAAAACAGCCTCAGGATCCTGTTTGCAAAATGTAACTTCAGTGTGTTCAGCTAAAACAAGAATGCAATCAGCTCTGCAAGCCTTGAAACTGGAAGTTGTTGTCTACGTTTAGAAGTAACTTTATTCCAATCCTGACTTGCACATCAGTATCAGGTAGTCAGCCTGCATGCTTTCTAGTCCATGAAAGGTACAGTGTTGTAGTCAGTAACCTTAGTATTCTAAGGTCAAGTTTACACTAAAATACAATTTAAAGATTTACGTAGACTGTGCAGTCATGTTAGGCTAACTATTTTTATTTTGATTTTTACTGACCTTTTTGGTGCTTCACTCATAACTCTGCTTTTCCCATCAGAACCATTATTATTATTGCATAATTTTCTAATACACTGGTTGCATGAGAACACAACTATTGTGTTATGGGAGAACTACCTGGAAGAAGAGCATTTATTTAGAACATTAGCTTTCAGAGCACTGCTCCTTCATCCAGTAGCTGTAGAGCAGGACCATAAGACAATTTATAACAAAAAATTATAATGCTTCCAAATAAACCTGTTGGACTATAACCTGATGTTGCATGTTTTTAACTTTGTCTACCCCAATCCAACACCAGCTCCTCCCAACGTGTAAGGAGAGTAAAATTGCGCATTACTCCACTGATTGTTTGTCCACACCTGGAGGGTTATTCAGCAAATCCTCATGGACAGCAGGTATCCCAGTATGTAGTGTAACTGTGGGAGAAGAGAAACCATTTTGACAGCGGAAGCCATTTTCCCTGCTTAGAGGAGACATGCTAGCCACTCACAGGAATTGGCTGTGACAGCCATTTCCCTGACCACAGGAAACACATTAGTTAAGTAACCCGCTAACTGGGTTCTCTCACTGACAATGTTGTTGTACCTCTGCACCCATTGATAAGTCCTCCGAGGGGTCTCTCTCTCTCTCCCTCCATGGGAGCTCCAGCTAAAACAATACCCCTGCAGACGTCACCGAACTATTCAACATTGGTAGTCTCTGACTACTTGCTACTATGAACAGGATGATAGCTGATCAGTTCAGCTAATCAATGTTGTTAGACCAGTAACATTGTTAGCCTTTTCTAATATTGTTAAACTATTGTCGTTAGACCTGTATTGTTCTGTAATAAAAATCAACCATTTATAACCCTTTATAAACTGTACCTGAAGGAAGAGGTTAAGACTCATCAGTGCCGAGTGGTCATTGACCTCTTCCCACGATATTGTGAAAGAAACAAATGTGTCAAATTCACAAGGTCTGCGTAAAGTTCTCCAACAGTAACACACTCATCAGCTGAGAGGCTGGGCAGTGAAGGCCTGCAAACCCATAGTAATGGGAGGGGGAGTTGAAACTGTCCATGAGATATACTGTAGAGGAATCCTCAATGCAGAAGCGCTGAAAACTGTATCACACTTCAGGCAGGCAGTGTGGGAAGCCTGTTATATTGAAGGACAGATCAATTGTAATAAGCTGCGAATCTAGTGTTCATCCAGCAGTGGGCTTATTGTTAGAGAGGAAGGAACATGTCATTGAACCAGAACGTAACTGGGGGAATCCCAGGAACCCTGAGGGAAGGTGAGTTAAAAGATATGGACATGTCCCAATCCACATTTGGAGTTTGGACTGGATGGCCTGTTGTCAATGGAGAAACATTGGTGTTATGGATGGAGGAGAAAAAAGACTCAGGAAGCAGTCTCAATCCTCAGGATTCACATGGATAATCCTTTTTGCTCGCCAGGATTCTCTATCCTTTGGTTTCTTTGGGTTCTTTTCTCCTTTTCACCAGAATCACTGGTGATAGATCCTCTAATTGCAAATTCTCTTAGGTACTGCTTTCACAGCAACTGGTAAGAGAAATTAAGCTGGTTTTCTTCAGGAGTTACATATTTTACTGGAAAGCAAGACACAGCATCTGCATTTTGCCAAAATCTAAAGGCTTCTGCCACTACAAAGAACAAAGAACTAAGAAAGCTACAGCACAGGAACAATAAGCCGTCCTCCAAACCTGCACCAATTCAGATCCTCTATCTAAACCTGCCTAAGGATCTGTATCCCTCTGCTCCCTGCTCATTCATGTATCTGTCTAGATACATCTTAAATGACGCTATCGTGCCCACCTCTACCACCTCTGCTGGCAACGCGTTCCAATCACCCAACCCCCACTGCGTAAAGAACTTTCCACATACTTCTCCCCTAAGCTTTTCCCTCCTCACTTAGAACTTGTGACCCCTAGTAATTGAGTCCCCTACTTTGAGAGGAAGTTCCTTATTATCCACCCTGTCTACCCCTCTCATGATTTTGTAGGCCTCAATCAGGTCCTCCCTCAACCTCCACCTTTCCAATGAAATTAATCCTAATCTACTCAACCTCTCTTCATAGCTCGCCCCCTCCATATCAGGCAACAGCCTGGCCAACCTTCTCCGCACCCTCTCCAAAGCATCCACATCCTTTTGGTAATGTGGCGACCAGAACTCTACACAGTATTCCAAATGTTGCTGAACCAACGTCCTATACAACTGTAACATGACCTGCCAACTCTTGTACTCAGTATCCTGTCCAAAGAAGGAAAGCATGTCATATGCCTTCTTGACCAATCCACTGACCTGTGTTGTCACCTTCAGAGAACAATGGACCTGAACACCCAGATCTCTTTATTGTATAGTTTGCTCTTGAATTGCATCTTCCAAAATACGTCACCTCACATTTGTCCGGATTGATCTCCATCTGCTATTTCTGTGCCCAACTCTCCAATCTCTCTATATTCTCTGACAGTCCCCTTCACTATCTGCTACTCCACCAATCTTCATGTCATCTACAAACTAGCTAATGAGGCAACCTACATCTCCCTCCAAATCATTTATGTCTATCACAACAACAGTGGGACAATACAGGTCACGGGTCTCCATTTTGAGAAGCTCCCTTCCACAACTACTCTCTGTCTCCTGTTGCCCAACCAGTTCTCTATCCATCTAGCTAGAACACCCTGGATCCCATGCAAATTCACCTTCTTCATCAGCCTACCATGGGGAACCTTGTCAAATGCCTTCCTAAAGTCCATGTATATGATGTCTACAGCATTTCCCTCATCAATCAACTTTGTCACCTCTTCAAAGAATTCTATTAGGTTTGTAAGACATGATCTTCCCTGCACAAAACCATGCTACCTATCACTGATAAGCCCATTTTCTTCCAAATAGGTATATATCTTATCCCTTCATATGTTCTTCAATAGCTTCCCTACCACTGACATCAGGCTCGCAGGTCTGTAATTACCTGGATTATCCCTGCTACCCTTCTTAAACATTATTGTGTACATCCGCAAACTGTTCCGCAGCCTGGGAATCAATCAGATAGTTGTTGTGATCCACATCTAGTCACAATCACACAAACCAATCTGTAACCTGTTACTGGTCAAAACTTGCTTTGTACAAACACTCCCGTGCTAGCCCGTCTACCACCCGCCTCCACCCCACTGCTTGAACAAAGTAGCAGTGTAAACATGACTTCCAATGAATTTCAGTAACTTCCTTTTCAAAAGTGCCTCAGTCCTTGGTTTTAAAACAATCCTTTTTCCCCATTTCAGTCTGCAATCAAAACTGTGGAAAATAAAAAGAGATGGCCTTTGTAGTTATCCTGGGAGGAGCTTGTGTGCATGAGGTGATTGTTAAGGAATTAGTGGAGGATGTGAAACTGCCATTACAGGCAGAGGTACTAGAACATAGCAGATCCCACTATACTGAATCATCAAAGGACATGTGCCAATTGGTCTGGGGTGGCAGCAATAGAATCCAGGCAGGTGAATATGGAAAATCTTCACAGGCTACTAGACTGGGTGTGATTGAGGTTCACAATGAAGAGGTATTAGAAATCATGCAGAATGCGAAAATAGATAAGACCCCTGGGCCAGATGGGATTTATCCTAGGATCCTCTGGGAAGCCATGGAGGAGATTGCCGAGCCTTAGGCATTGATTAGATTAGATTAGATTAGATTACTTACAGTGTGGAAACAGGCCCTTCGGCCCAACAAGTCCACACCGACCCGCCGAAGCGCAACCCACCCATATCCCTACATTTACCCCTTACCTAACACTACGGGCAATTTAGCGTGGCCAATCCACCTGACCCGCACATCTTTGGACTGTGGGAGAAAACCAGAGCACCGGAGGAAACCCACGCAGACACGGGGAGAACGTGCAAACTCCACACAGTCAGTCGCCTGAGTTGGGAATTGAACCCGCATTGATCTTTAAATCCTTATTGTCTACAGGAATATTGCCAGAAGACTGGAGGATAGCAAATGTCGTTCCCCTGTTCAAGAAGGGGAGTAGAGACAACACTGGTAATTATAGACCAGTGAGCCTTACTTCAGTTGTTGGTAAAGTGTTGGAAAAGTTTATGAGAGATAGGATTTATCATCTAGAAAAGAATAATTTGATTAGGGATAGTCAGCACAGTTTTGTGAAGGGTAGGTCGTGCCTCACAAACCTTATTGAGTTCTTTGAGAAGGTGACCAAACAGGTAGATGAGAGTAAACCGGTTGATGTGGTGTATATGGATTTCAGCAAGGTGTTCGATAAGGTTCCCCACAGTAGGCTATTGTACAAAATGCGGAGGAATGGGATTGTGGGAGATATAGTAGTTTGGATCAGTAATTGGCTTGCTGAAAGACAGAGGGTGGTGGTTGATGGAAAATGTTCATCCTGGGGTCCAGTTACTAGTGGTGTATCGCAAGGGTCGGTGTTGGGTCCACTGCTGTTCGTCATTTTTATAAATGACCTGGATGAGGACATAGAAGGTTGGGTTAGTAAATTTGCAGACGACAATAAGGTCGGTGGAGTTGTGGATAGTGACAAAGGATGCTGTAGGTGATAGAGAGACAGAGATAGAGCTGGGCTGGGAGGTGGCAAATGGAGTTTAATGCCGACAAGTGTGAGGTGATTCGCTTTGGTTGGAGTAACCGGAATGCAAAGTACTGGGCTAATGGTAAGATTTTTGGTATTGTAGATGAGCAGAGAGATCCTTGAAAGTTGCCACCCAGGTTGACAGGGTTGTTAAGGAGGCATACAGTGTTTTAGCTTTTATTAATAGAGGGATCAAGTTCCGGAACCAGGAGGTTATGCTACAGCTGTACACAATTCTGGTTCAGCCGCACTTGGAGTATTGTGTACAGTTCTGGTCACCACATTATAAGAAGATTGTGGAAGCTTTGGAAAAGGTGCAGAGGAGATTTACTGGGATGTTGCCTGGTATGGAGGGAAGGTCTTACGAGGAAAGGCTTGGGGAACTTGAGGCTGTTTTCATTAGGGAGAAGAAGGTTGAGAGGTGACTTAATAGAGACATATAAGATAATCAGAGGGTTAGATAGGGTGGACAGGGAGAGCCTTTTTCCAAGTATGGTGATGGTGAGCACGAGGGGGCATAGCTTTAAATTGAGGGGTGATTGATATAGGACAGATGTCAAAGATAGTTTCTTTACTCAGTGAGGAGTAAGGGTATGGAATACTTTGCCTGAAACGGTAGTAGATTCACCAACTTTAAGTACATTTAAGTCGTCATTGGACGTACATGGAATAGTGTAGGTTAGATGGGCTTCAGATTGGTATGACAGGTCGGTGCAACATCGAGGGCTGAAGGGCCTGTACTGCGCTGTAATGTTCTATGTTCTATAAGTGAGAAGCGAGAGAGAGATCAGAGGGAAAAGGAGGCAGTCAAAGGCACAGCTGGAGTTTAGTGAAGGGTGGGAAAAGTGGCAGTGTTAAATATATACAATAGAACCTCCCAAAAATACACCACAAAATTACCCACCATGGGAGAAGGGCTGCATTTGGAAGGGTGGTCAAGTGTTGGCGCCGGACCCCGGTTCTAACCTTGGGGAACCTGCTGCGTGCAATAGCTGTCTCTGGGGAGGAAGTGGGGCCCCCTGCCCTGTCCTGCCCACCATCACCTGATAGCCCAGGGCTGGGACAGCAAGTGACACAGCTGGCTCTCCCCACCCTTGCCAGGCCCCCTGCCTTCCCCCAGTCAATCATATTCCATGAAAAACTAGAGGGAGGAGCCTCAGGCCCCATGACAACCAGGGCAGGGGGGGAGGGGGCAGCGTTTACCACGGTCACTGTTTCCTCAGGGAAGAGATGCCACCCCCAGGAGGGAGAGGACTTCCTTGTGGCACGCTGATGGTGCTATCCCTCCCCAAGGGGTATGCCCATGGTGGCTCCTGCCTTTCCCGCACTGCGGCCTTACCTACCCAGGGCCCTGGGCGTCACAGCAGGTTCCCCTGATGCCACTATTCCACCAGCCCCCCGGGAACAATTATGTGCCCCCAGTAGGCCGCGATGTGAGCTGTGATCATTTTAACACCGCTGGGTCATTGAGCGGTGGAGGTAAGCAAGGTGTTATCCTCACTCCTCCTCCCTCTCCCACTGTTTTTCTGGGCTCCTTGTCCCTGGGGGAGAACCTTTTCCCACGGAGTTGGGCGAGAAGTGGGGCCCCGAGCCCCCGCTCCCCGATGACCTGACCTCGGGGCATTCCAGGAAGGAGTGTGCTGAGGGGGTTACTGTTGGTGACCCTGGAGGTGGGGTCGTTGGGGGTTTGAGGCCATTTGGCGGTGCCGGGCCAGCTCCCACTCTCTCGAGGGTGACTTCCCGGAGGATGGTTCAGGCTAAATGGTGGGCACTGGGGACGACATGGAGTCTGTCTCCAGTGAGACTTTTGAGTCCCAGGTGCTCCCCATCAGGGAACTCTGGGACTTTATGAAGGAATCCTGCAGTCGGTGAGATAGAGCCCAACTGGCGCTCGACCGCTGGAGCTCCTTCGAGCTGGTTCCTGGTTGGGCCCAGGCTGCTTGCCAAGCACCTGGGCTGGACGTAAATGAGCGAAAGTGTGTCAGGAACTTCCTTGGCGCTGTCCTGGTGAGGGCAAAGGGTTTTTTGTGCCCCTCCCAGTAACTGTTTTAATTGTATCGGTGGTGGTTGTACAATACTAACAGGGGATTTTCACAGAGAGGTGGATACCGCAAGGTGTGGAGTGTTTTATGTCTTCCTCCGACTCCATTTTGATTTAAGTCCCTGCCCACACCCCTTCCCCTTCACCCTTTGATCACTCAGCATTGCTTGTCATTGGTTACCCTGGTGTTTCTTTTCTTCCTGGTGGTGGAGAATGAATAAAGGTTTATACAGCTGTTGTCTTTCACTGTGTCTCACAAAAAAAGAAAAAAAATATAACCAGGAGAAACAATAAACACGACTGCTGTTAGGTGGTAGTCTGGGGGAATTAAAAAAAAAGATTAGAATCTCCTCAGTTCAAGGGAAGAGAAAATAATCAAAGAGATAAAAGAAAAATATAAACAGTGCAGGCAACTGACTCTGAGCTGCCTGGCTACAGACAATGTACTGTGCATGAGTAAATAAAGGGTGATGGGATACCAGCCTCTGTACAATTATTTCACCACAAATTCGCCTATCCATGTCAAAAAATAAGTAACAATAAATATCATCATCCTCAGCAAAAATTGCACATCTATGATTTTTAACCTATTTTTAACAAGCTCTGCTCTTGTTGAGAAGGATGACAGGGGATCTGATTGAGACGTATAAGATTATGAAAGGATTGAACACTCTGGAGGCAGGAAGCATGTTTCCTCTGATGGGTGAGTCCCGAACCAGTGGACTCATTTTAGAACAGAGTTGAGGAGAAACTTCTTCACCCAGAGTGTGGTGGATATATGGAATGCTCTACACCTCCATCCGCCATGACCAGGGCCTCCAAGCCCTCCGTTTCTTCCTCTCCCGACATCCCCAAAAGTACCCTTCCACCGACACTCTCATTCGTTTGGCTGAACTGGTCCTCACCCTTAACAATTTCTTCTTCAAATCCTCCCACTTCCTCCAAACCAAAGAGGTAGCCATGGGCACCTGTATGGGCCCCAGCTATGCCTGTCTTTGTCGGCTATGTAGAACAGTTGATCTTCCGTAATTACACCGGCACCACTCCCCACCTCTTCCTCCGCTACATTGATGACTGCATTGGCGCCACCTCGTGCTCCCGCGAGGAGGTTAAGCAATTCATCAACTTCACCAACACATTCCACCCTGATCTTAAATTCACCTGGACCATCTCTGATACCTCCCTCCCCTTCCTGGACCTCTCCATTTCCATTAATGACTGACTTGACACTGACATTTTTTACAAACCCACCAATTCCCACAGCTACCTGAATTACACCTCTTCCCACCCTACCTCCTGCAAAAGTGCCATCCCATATTCCCAATTCCTCCGCCTCCTCCGTATCTGCTCCCAGGAGGACCAGTTCCACCATAGAACACACCAGATGGCCTCCTTCTTTAGAGACCACAATTTCCCTTCCCACGTGGTTAAAGATGCCCTCCAACACATCACGTCCACATCCCGCACCTCTGCCCTCGAACACCACCCCTCCAACAGTAACAAGGACAGAATCCCCCTGGTGCTCCCCTTCCGCCTTACCAACCTTTGCATAAACTGCATCATCTGCCAACGTTTCCGCCACCTCCAAAAAGACCCCACCACCAGGGATATATTTCACTCCACACCCCTTTCCGCCTTCCGCAAAGACCGTTCCCTCCGTGACTACCTGGTCAGGTCCACATCCCCCCAACAACCCACCCTCCCATCCTGGCACGTTCCTCTGCCACTGCAGTAATTGCAAAATCTGCGCCACACCTCCTCCCTCACCTCCATCCAAAGCCCCAAAGTAGTCTTCCACATCCATCAAAGTTTCACCTGCACATCCACCAATGTCATTTATTGTATCCGTTGCTCCAGATGCAGTCTCCTCTACATTGGGGAGACTGGACGCCTCCTCGTAGAGCACTTTAAGGAACATCTCTGGGACACCTGCACCGATCAACCCCACCACCCCGTGGCCCAACATTTCAACTCCCCCTCCCACTCTGCCAAGGACATGCAGATCCTGGGCCTCCTTCACTGCTGCTCCCTCACCACCCGACGCCTGGAGGAAGAACGCCTCAGAATGCTTCAACCCCATGGCATCAATGTGGATTTCACCAGTTTCCTCTTTTCCCCTCCCCCCACCTTAGCCCAGTTCCAACCTTCCAGCTCAGCACCGTCCCCATGACCTGTCCTACCTGCCTATCTTCCTTTCCACCTATCCACTCCACCCTCCTCTCTGACCTATCACCTGAATCCCCACCCCCATTCACCTATTGTACTCTATGCTACTTTCTCCCCACCCCCCTCTCATTTATCTCTCCACCCTGCAGGCACTCTGCCTCTATTCCTGATGAAGGGCTTTTGCCCGAAATGGTGATTTTCCTGATCTTTGGATGCTGTCTGACCTGCTGTGCTTTTCCAGCACCACTCTAATCCAGACTCTGGTTTCCAGCATCTGCAGCCCCGTTGTTAGCATATGGAATGATCTGCTCCAGATGGCAGTGGAGGCTAAGTCTCTGGATACTTTCAAGATAGATATAGATAGAGCTCTTAAATATAGTGAACTCAAGGGTTATGGGGATAAGGCAGGGACAGGATACTGATTGTGGATGATCAGCCATGATCATAATGAATGGTGGTGCAGGCTCGAAGAGCCAAATGGCCTACTCCTGTACCTATTGTCTATTGTAGATTTCATCATATGTAGGAGATCTCAGGAACAGTTTCTAGACTGATTACTAAACTTAGTGATCTTGAACTAAGCCCCACTCTCTGCAACTGGATCCTCAGTTTCCTGACCCACAGGCCACAATCATTGAAGACTGGAGACAATATTTCATCCTCACTAACACTCAACACTGGAGGCCCCCAGGGGTGCGTACTCAGCCCCCTACTGTACCCATGACTGTATCGCCAAATACCAGACTAATGCTATTTATAAGTTCGCTGATGACACCACCACAGTCAGTTGGTGCTCAGATGGCGACGGAACAGACTACAGACGGGAGGTGGAAGACCTGGAAAAATGGTGTACTGAGAACAACCTAGCTCTCAATGCCGGCAAAATGACGACTTTCGGCGGGATGTTACTCATGCCCCCCTACACATTAACAGCACAGAGGTGGAACGAGTGGACAGTGTCAAGCTCCTGGGAGTGGTCATCCACAACAAGCTTTCTTGGACTCTTCATGTGGATGCACTGGTTACAAAGGCCCAACAATGTCTCTTCTTCCTCAGGCAGCTGAGGAAATTTGGCATGACGGCGAATACTCTTGCCAACTTTTATAGGTGTGCCATCAAGGGCATTCTGTCTGGATGTATCACGGCCTGGTGTGCCAACTGTGCCATTCAAGATCGGAGACGGTTACAGAGAGTGGTGAACACAGCCCGGATAATCACAAAGGCCAACCTCTCATCTATAGAATCCATCGCCCAGGCCCGCTGTCAAGGAAAGGTCGCTAACATTTTTAAAGATCCAACCCATCCTGACAATGTTTTTCTCCAACCTCTACCATCAGGGAGAAGGTACAGAAGCCTGAACACACGCACCAGCCAGTTTCGCAACAGTTTCTACCCTACTGTTGTTAGAATACTGAATGGACTCTCAAACTCTTAACACTTGCCTGTACCTGTGTTTTGGTTTTGCCGCTGTTTACCTATTATTTACTATCTATGCTCCTTAATGATGTGATCTGCCTGCTTTTCACTGTGTCTGGACAATAAATTCAATTCAATTCATTTAGTACCCTGGTGGGTACGGAGAGATGAGACTAGAGACATGTGTTTCTTGTGATTATGTTCGAAGTTGAAGTTCAAATGACGTACTGAGTGTATGTGAGCATTAATGTATTAAAAATACAGGAGTCTGTATTCAGCAGAGTGCTACCCTAGCTAGCCCAGGTCAGACTGTCATTTACATTTGCTTGAATGGTTATCCTGTACTTGAGATGGGTAATCATTGGAAACTACCACAACATTTTAAAAGCCATGTGCTTCCAGATGGAGAACAAATGTGAGCCAGTGTAGACAGGGATGATGTTATCTAAGGGCAGCATGTAAAAGCGAAATAGATAGCAGTAGGTTGAGGGGGGATGAGGGGAGCTGGTTGCAGCAGGGTGGCTATGGATAAAACGCTGGGTGCAGTGGTCAGTGAAGAAAGTTATCTCAGAGTTAAACGAGACCTTAATCAGACAGGCTGAGGAGTGACAGACGGACTTTAGATAAATGTAAGGTGTTGCATTTTGGAAACCAAATTGGGACAGGACTGGTACATTTAATGGTAAGGTCCTAGGGAGTGTTGCTGAACAAACAGACCTTGGAGTACAGATTCACAGTTCTTTGAAAATAGAGTTGCAGTTAGACAGGATAATGAAGAAGGTGTTTGGTATGCTTTCCTTTATTGTTCAGAGTATTGAGTACAGGAGTTGGGAGGTCATGTTGCAGCTGTACAGGACATTGGTTAGGCCACTTTTGGAATACTGCATTCAGTTCTGGTCTCCCTACTATGGGAAGGATGCTGGGAAACTTGAAAGGCTTCAGGAAATATTTACAAGGATGAGGCTAGAATTGAAGTGCTTTAGCTACAGGGAAGGGCTGAATAGGCTGGGGCTATTTTCGGAAGCTGAGGAGTGACCTCATAGAAGTTTATAAAACCATGAAGGGCATGGATAGGGTAAATAGACAAGATCTTTTCCCTGGGTAGGGGAATCCAAAACTAGAGGGCATAGGTTTAGGGTGAGGGAGGGGGGGAAATTTAGAAGAGACCGAAGGGGCAATGTTTTCATGCAGAGGGTGGTACGGGTATGGAATGAAGTGGGGGAAGCTGGTACAATTACAGCATTTAAAAGGCATCTGGATGGGTAGATGAATTGGAAGGGTTTAGAGGGATATGGGCCAAATGCTGGCAAATGGGACTAGATTGGGTTAGGATATCTGGTTGGCATGGACGAGTTGTCTGTTTCCGTGCTGTACATCTTTATGACTAACTTATTTTAAAAAGCCTGGAGCTTATTAATTTGATCTAAAATATTTGCCCTTTGTACATTTCATGGAAATCTGCAAAGACTTCCAATTTTCTGTTTATCTGAATCATAAACAGAAACAATAGGCAGTGAAGAGTCCAGAGAATAACCTTGTAGATTATCACTGGTAACAAGAACCCATTCAGAATCTTTCTTGGGAATAACAATTCTTTATCTCAGAGATTTCAATCAGCTTTATGTCATGACACCTCCCCTCCATACTGCTTGCTGACTGGTATAAGTTGACAAGTTACCATGTTTTCTCATGGCCTGGAAGTTAGTTGTTTCTTTTCCTGTTTGAGGGTTTTTGGAATGTGTTCCAAGCTAATGGCTATCTCCAAGAGGGAGTTAGACTGATTCTTAACTGAGCGAAGATCATCTACAATACAGAGAGGTATTGTAGAGCTTTTCCCCAACTGGCCCTGGTTTTCCCGGTCTCCATGACTACAGAGGTGGTGTGTGCAGGACTGCGAGGTGGGGGTAGAGTGCAAGGGAGAGTTTGCAGGGAGTGATGGAGTTTGAGTTTTTCTTTCTACTTTAATGGAAAGTGTCAAGGCCAGCATTTGTTACTCAATTGCCTCTTGATGTGTTGCAAAGATAAGAGTTATCACTTCCTCATAGTTCAGATGGAACATTGGCAGAGCCTTTTAGAACACAGAACATAGAAAAGTACAGCATAGAACAGGCCGTTCGGCCCACAATGTTTGTGCCGAGAATTATTCCTAATCTAAAATAAAATAACCTAACCTACACACCCCTCAATTCACTGCTGTCCATGTGCATGTCCAGCAGTCACTTAAATGTCCCCCATGACTCTGCTACCACCATCACCGCTGGCAACGCATTCCATGCATTCACAACTCTCTGCATAAAGACCTACCTCTGACGTCCCCTCTGCACCTTACACCTAATATCTCAAAACTATGACCCCTTGTGTTAGTCCATCCTGGCCTGGGGAAAAGTCTCTGGCTATTGACTCTATCCATGCCTCATTATCTTGTACACCTCGATCAGGTCTCCTCTCTTCCTCCTTCTCTCCAGAGAGAAAAGTCTGAGTTTGTCAACCTCTCTCTGTAAGACAAGCCCTCCAGTCCAGGCAGCATCCTGGTAAACCTTCTTTGCACCCTCTCCAAAGCCTCTGTATCTTTCCTACAGTAGGGCGACCAGAACTGGACACAATATTCCAAGTGTGGTCTCACCAGGGACTTGTAGAGCTGCAGCAAAACCTCGCGGCTCTTAAACTCAATCCCCCTGTTAATGAAAACCAAAACACCATATGCTTTCTTAACAACCCTTTGTTTTGGAAATCAGGATATAGAATAAGTTAAAGTTATTGGACATCAATCTGATAGCACTTTTTAAAAATTCATTCACGGGATGTGGACATCGCTGGCTAAGTAACATTTATTGCTGCAAATGTGTTGCTGGTCAAAGCACAGCAGGTTAGGCAGCATCTCAGGAATAGAGAATTCGACGTTTCGAGCATAAGCCCTTCATTGCCCACTCCTATTGGCCCAAAGGGCATGGCTGTGGGTCTGGAGTCACATGTAGGCCAGACCAGGTAAGGGTGGCAGTTTCCTTCCTAAATGGGCATTAATGAACCAGACAGGTTTTTCTGACAATCAACATTAGTTTCATGGTCAGCATTAGATTCTTAATTCCAGATTTTTTAAAAGAAAAATTGAATCTGCCATAGTGGGATTGGAACTGGGGCCCCCAGATCATTATTGGATTAAAAAGCCGATGATATTACTGCCAAATCATTGCTTTCTCTTGCTCCTTTAACAGTCAGGTTAGAGGTAAATCCAGTGCACCTTGATTTTGCTGCAGATGCTGCTTCAAGTCCAAAATAACACTTTTAACTGGATGCTTCCCCCCCATGGACATCCAGTCTCATTACAGAATCCTTAACGCTATCTTATCCACCACCAGTCCTTTCTCTCCATGTGCTCAATATGGTAGGAAAGGCAACAGCAAATAATCATAAAGCAAAAGCAGGAAATGCCAGAAAAAACTTAGCAGGTCTGGCAGAATCTGTGGAGAGAAAGCAGAACATTTCTGGTCTGGTGACCTTTTTTCAGAACAATAAGTAATGCTAACTAGTTCACCTTTGATCTTTGAACCCGTGTCATGATTAGCAGACAGGTAGTTGGAGTTCTGCCTCTCGTGTTCTCTTTCACCTCAGAAGCCTTTCAAAGGTACGTCCAAAATTTGAAGAGAAGAGAATGGTCTGATTCGTTGCTCACCTCTCATTAAACCACCTGATGGGACCCTCTAGCATGCACCTGGAGGGTAATATTTCTCAGCTCTGTCACCTCAGTCGATCTGCCTAGTTCCCTGTTAGCTGAGGGAAGTGGGAAGTAATGATACGGAAAGACTGTTCATTCACTGTTGACAAAGATACTGTTTTGTCAAGATTTGGAGATGCCAGTGTTGGACTGGGGTGTACAAAATTAAAACGTCACACAACACCCTTGATGAAGGAGCTCTGAAAGCTAGTGTTTCCAAATAAACCCTTTGGACTATAACCTGGTGTTGTGTGACTTTTAACATTATTTTGCCAAGTAAAGGAATGAATGTAAATTAAATGCAAAATCTGTTTGTGGCGTAAAACTGCAGGATGGTGTCCTGCTAGACAGGTTAATGCTTTCCTAGCTTCTCCTAGGCAGGCCTAGTCAGAGTAGAGACAACATTGTACATCCCAATCATTGCCTACTCATTTTCCTTTCTCCAAATGTGAACTAATTATGCAATTAAACATTGTCTTCATGGCAATGATTTCAAGAGCCACAGAATTTTCCAATTTATTTTCGGAATGAGGAGGCCACAGGAGAAATAATACTGATGAAACATCCTTCCTGGCTTACTTTTACTGAACAAAAAAGCCCCACCATCATTGCATGCATTGTTTATTAAAAGAATTTAATGTTTCTGTCGTGGATATTCTATTTAGAGAGAAAGTCATGATTTTAGTCCCATAGAAATACTGAAACTAGGAGCAGGATTAGGCCATTTAGCCCTTCGCTGCTACTGTACAATTCAATGTGATCATGGCTGATCCTCCATCTCAACGCAATGAGACGTAGGAGCAGGTGTAGGCCATTCAGCTCAGTCATTCAATTACATCATGACTGATCTGATAATCCTCAACTCCATGTTCATGCCTTTCCCTCATAACCCTGGATTCCCCTACTGATTAAAAATCTGTCTTGTCTCAGCCTTGAGAACACATGTTAGAATCATAGAATTCCCAAGGTGTGGAAGCAGGCCATTTGTCCCATTGAGTCCACACCGACCCTCTGAAGAGCATCCCACCCAGACCCATAACCCCCATCCTATCCCTGAAACTGGGACGCCAGGTGGCTATGATATGAAAAGCATATTTGTTAGTTTAATAGAATTGAGACATTTGTAACCTAATGAGTGAATCTGTTAGCTTAACATACTTTAGACATATTCAACAAGCGATTCTTGTTCTACTGTCCATCTATTTTCTGCCCATTGGAGACTCTTGGGTGATGGCTGGCACTTCGAGCTCAATCTCAGCTCTATCTCAGAGCACCTGGTCCATGGACCTCAGTCAATGTTGCAAGCCCATTGAGCTGGGAAAAGTCCCCAATATTGATAGTATTCTAAGACCATAAGATATACTGAAGAATTAGACCATTTGGCCAACAGTAGCTCAGTGGTTAGTGCTGCTGCCTCACAACTCCAGGGAACTGGGTTCGATCCCAGCCTCGGGTGACTATCTGGGTAAAGTTTGCACGTTCTCCCTGTGTTTGCTCCAGTTTCTTCCCACAGTCCAAGGACATGCAGGTTCAGTGAAGTGGCCATGTTTAATTATCCACAGTTTCCAGAGATGTGCAAGCTAGGGTGGAGGTTAGACATGGGAAATACAGGGTTACAGGGATAGCGTAAGGATTTGGGGGGGATGCTCTCTGGAAGGTCAGTGAAGATATGATGGGCCAAATGGCCTCTTTCCAATCTGTCGGGATTCTAGGAACTCTCAACCTCATTCTCCTGCCCCCCCATGTAAATCTTGATCCTCTTACCAGTTAAGAGCCTATCTATCTCTCTCTTAAACATGTGAGTTGACCTCCACAGCCCTCTGCGGCAATACATTCCACAGATTCACCACCCGCTGGCTGAAGACGTTTCTCCCCATTTCAGTTCTAAAGGGGCGTCCCTTCAATCTGAGGCTGTGCCCTCAGGTCCTAGTCTTCCTATGAGTGGAAACATCTTCTCCACAGCCTCTCTATCCAGGCCTTCCAGTATTCTGTAAGTTTCAATCAGGACAGTAGAAAGTGTTTGATTGAAACAAATAAGATTTTGAGGTGTCTTCACAAGGTTAATATGGAGAAGACGTTGTTAAACTTGAAAGGGTTCAAAATGATTCACAAGGATGTTGCCAGGGTTGGAGGGCTTGAGCTATAGGGAGAGGCTGAACAGGCTGGGGCTGTTTTCCCTGGAGCATCGGAGACTGAGGGATGACCTTTATAGAGGTTTATTAAATCATGAGGGGCATGGATAGGGTAAATAGACAACGTCTTTTCACCAGGATACGGGAGCCCAAAACTAGACGGCATAGGTTTAGGGTGAGAGGGGAAAGATTTGAAAGGGACATAAGGGGCAACTTTTTCACACAGAGGGTGGTACGTGTATGGAATGAGCTGCCAGAGGAAGTGGTGGAGGCTGGTACAATTACAACATATAAAAGACATCTGGATGGGTATATGAATAGGAAGGATTTAGAGGTATATGGGCACAGTGCTGGCAATTGGGGCTGGATTAATTTGGGATATCTGGTTGGCATGGACAAGTTGGACCAGAGAGTCTGTTTCCGTGCTATACGTCTCTATGACCTAAGCCTCTAACATGTCCCCTGCTAAGGGAGGATCGAGAACCAAGGGTCAATTTTTAAAAAAACAAAAGGTGTCCATTTAAAATAGAGATTGCATCAGTCTTTCAATGTGATCCCCCCTCATCTATCGAGTACAGATCCAAAGTCCTCATCTGCTCCTCATATGACCAGCCCTTCATCCCAGGGAGCATTTTTGTAAACCTCCTCTGAACCCACTCCAATGCCAACCCATCCTTCCTCAGAAGCTGGACCCAAAACTGCTCACAATATTCCAAATGCGGTCTAACCAGAGCCTCAGATAGCCTCAGATAGCCTCAGTGGTGCATCTCTGCTCTCTTCTACCCCTCTTCGAATGAGTGCTAACTTTGCATTTGCCTTCTTAACTGCCAGCTGAACCTTAAGAAAATTCTGAACTAGGACTCCCAAGTGGTGTGCTTCAGATTTCGGACGTCTTTCCCTATTTAGAAAATAGACAATGCCTCCATTCTTCTTAATAAAGTGCATAACCTCATTGTATTCCATCTGCCACTTCTTTGCCCACTCTCCTAACCTGCTCAAGTCTTCTGCAGACTCCCCACTTCCTCAATGCTATCTGTCCCTCCACCTACCTTTGTGTTGTCTGCGACCTTGGAAACAATGCCCTCAGTTCCTTTGTCCAGATCGCTAATGTATAAAGTGAGTAGTTGTGTTCCCAACACTGACCCTTGTGGAACTCCACTAGCCATCGCTGCCCCCTGAGAATAACCCCTTTACTCCTACTCTCTGCCTTGTCCAGTCAGGCAATCCTTTATCCATATCAAAACTTTGCCCCTAATATCAATGGGCTGTTACCTTACTTGGCAACCTTCCCTGCGGCACCTTGTCAAAGGCCTTCTAGAAATCCAAGTAGATCACGTCTCATGATCTTATTCTGAATTAGAATCCCTACTGTGTGGAAACAGGCCCTTCGGCCCAACAAGTCCACACCAACCCTCCGAAAAGTATCCCACCCAAATCCATTCCCCTACATTTACCCCTCACTCATGCACCTGACCTACACATCTCTGAACTCTGTGGGCAAATTAACACGGTCAATTCACCTCACTTGCACATTTTTGGATTGTGGGAGGAAACCCGCACAGACACGGGGAGAGTGCGCAAACTCCAAACAGACAGTCACCCGAGGCTGGAATCGAACCAGGCCCCTGGTGCTGTGAGGCAGCAGTGCTAACCACTGATCAACCATACCATCCCATCTCTGAGTACGTTTCCCAAGATTTCCTTAATGCTAAAACCGGTCCAGGTCTCTCTATGTCTTTTTACAATGGTCTGTTTCCAAAGCCAGCCAAGGTCATTTCAGTAAGCCTTCCAGCTAAAAAAAGCTGTTTTTAAACTATGCCTGTTTTTCACATACTTTTCTTCAACTGCTTATTGCCATGTCCAATTAGCCCTTACCAGTTATTAACCCTTAACAATCTGGTTTGGAGATATCATTTTTAAGCCTAACCCCACACTCTACCCCTTGATATCTTCAAAACAGATGATCAAGACCTTACATCAGCACATTCATAGGGTCATAGTCTCAGGGCTTCACAGCAAAGAAATAGACCCTTCGGTCCAACTCGTCCATGCCGACCAGATATCCTAAATTAATCTCATCCTATTTGCCAGCATTTACCCCATATCGCTCACAACCCTTCCTGTTCATAAACCCATCCAGATGCCTTTTAAAAATTGTCATTGTACCAGCCTCCACCTCTTCCTCTGGTAGCTCATTCCATTCTATGGAAAACATTGCCCCTTGGGTACCTTTTAAATCTTGCCCCTCTCACCTTAAACTTATGCTCTCTAGTTTTGGATTCACCCACCCTGCGGAAATGACCTTGTTTATTCACCCTATCCATGCTCCTCATGATTTTATAAACCCTTATCAAGTCACTCTTCAACCTTTGATGCTCCAGTGAAAACAGCCCCAGCTTATGTAGCCTCTCCCTATCGCTCAAACACCCCAGCCCTGGCAACATCCTTGTAAATCTTTTCTGAACGCTTTCAACTTTCACAACATCCTTCCTATAGCAGGGAGACCAGAAGTGCATGCAATATTTTAAAAGTGGCTCAACCAAAGTCCTGTACAGCTGCATCATGACTTCCCAACTGCTATAATCAATGCACTGACCAATAAAGGCAAGCATACCAAATGCCTTCCTCATTGTCCTGTCTACCTGTGACTCGACTTACAAGGAACCCTTGCAAATTTTGCAGCGCCTTTCCTACAGCAGGGAGACCAGAATGTTGCATTTTCACATATTCAGTTTAAAACTGTCAAAATCTTTTTGAAATTTCAAAGTGGCATTTTAAATTCCTATTGTTTGAAAGAAAATCTTTTCTAGTTCTTTCCTTGAAACACACCTTCAAAAAGAAACAGTGTAAATGTACAGGGAAAAAAAAAATTTCTCATTCCAAATTCAGACTTCAAATTGAATGTCCTTCAAAAGTTTTTTCTATGTTTTCAGAACAAGCTAAGCCATTTGTTCCCAACATCTTTTCTACTACAGTTTTAAAAAAAACACTTTTTAAAGTTTTCAATGGAATAAGATTTGAAAGTCTTGAACCCATGATGCTTTCAGGCTACTTGTTTTAGAGCTGATTTCAGTCAAATGGAAGAGAGCTCTCCTTGTAACTGTCATGGGAACTCACTGGGGAGCATTACCCAATTTTCACAGAGAGCTTCTTTAACTTCACTGGGGGAAAGGAACGTTTTGATCTCTTCCTTAATTGTGCCTAAGGGTCTTACTCCTTTGTCCGCCACTTCCAGCTCCTGAGTAACATTGACTTTGTCTCACTATGCAGGGATGGAACAGTTGAGGAAATTCTGCTAACTCCATTCTCAAGGTCACCTGCCTTGCCTTGCAAGATAACAGTCCCAGACACAGGCTGTTCACAGCTATCTGTCTGGCATGTTTTGATTTGTCGATCTCATCATCAGTGTTAACATCAACATCCAATGCATCCAGTCACAATATTGGGGCTACCCACTATCTTTTCCTTGTTACTATACATGAAAGGTGCAATGCTTTCCTGTTGGTAATCATTTCTATCCTGCCCTTCTTTTGCAGGTTCCCACGGGTTTTTTTTAATCTTCCCTATCCAACTGCAAAGCGCACAAACAAGCTCTGTAAGCTAAATTATTCTGGACAGTTTCTAACTCAGTTTCATAACCTCTAGCGAAAACCTATCACACTCATAATTACCATCTCATATTTCTACAATTTCCATTACAGCTCCCACTGCCAATGATTCTATCTTTTCCATTAAACTGTCTACCAGTTGAATCTTTGAACATCCCAGTGACATGATAACTTCATGTAAAGACCACTGCTTCTCACAGTTTCTTAAACTTAAAACAATTAAACAGTTACTCCTTTGATACATTAGTTAGTTAGATGAAGAATTAACATAACTGTGACAGTGGTGGATCATTCACTGACACAAGAGGACATACACAGTCTGTCGGTGCAGAATGTTTCGGTCTTGTTAAATGGAAGGTAGCATCCAGCTCTCCAGCTGTGGTGTTCGGGAATTCTTCACTCAGGGTCTTGCATCTGTGCTTTTTCCTTCTTGAACATTTAACTCAGACCCTGCTCGCAGCGTCAAGTGTATTTTTAGTCTGAAAGTGCTTAACTGGTTCTTTAAGGTCTGATTAAAGTGAATACAAGAAAACACATGCATGTTGATACATTCCTGCACGGGGTGGTGGTGGTGGGGGAGGAGGCAAAAAGCGAGTAACTGCAGGCCCATTATTTTAACATCTGTTGTTGGAAAAGTATTGGAATCAATTATTAAGGAAGTAATAGCAGAACATTTGGAAAATCATAATCAAATCAAACAGAGTCAACATGGCTTCATGAAAGAGAAATTGTGTTTGACTGGTTTATTAGAGATTTTTTTCAGGAAGTCTCAACCAGAATAGTTAGAACAGAAACAGTAGATGTGCTGTATTTGAACTTCCAGAAGACATTTGGCAAGGTCCCTCACAAAAGGTTGTTGGAGGTAATATATTGGGATGGATAAAGGATTGGCTCATGGGCAGGGAATAGCAAGTGGGGTGAAGGGGTTCTTTTTCAGCTTGGTGACTATAGCTAGTGGGAATTCACAGGGATCAGTGCTGGACTGCAGCTGTTTACAAGATAGCTCAGTTGGGAGAGTCTTAGATTTAAGATCTAAAGGTCCTAGGTTCAGTTCCAGGTTTCAGCCAAAAGTGTGTTTCCTGATAGCTCTAGCCTTCGTTCAGCTGTGATTGAGAGTGACTTGGAAGCTCTGCACCTCGCACTGCTGGCTCAGTGATTGGTTTGATTGTCTCTGCTGCTCTCATTCTGCATTGCACCCCTGCAATGATTGGTGTGTCATTCCTGACCTTTCACTTCTTCATGGGCGGCAGGGTGGCATGGTAGCTCAATTGGTTATCACAGCTGCCTCACAGCACCAGGGTATGAGGCCAGCCTCAGATGACTGTCTGTGTGGAGTTTCTCTTCGTGTCTGCTGTTATGAAGATGTGGGTGTACTTTAAGAGAGTTAAACGCAGTAGAACTACCGGACACAGCACCAAGTGTTCTCAATAAGGTAACAACATAACACTTGGTCAAACAACTTGATTAGCTCGTTGCCTGGAGACAAAAACAAATTAAAATTCAGCCAATCTATTTAAATAATGCCCCAGAAAAAAATCAAATTCCAATCCAGTTTGAATTGAGCATATTGACAATATTAAAAGCCAATGACACAATCAGGTGCTTTGAGGGTATAAGACTGGGGAAAATTGAACAGTTGAGCGCAGAACTGACAAGCCCAGCATGTAAACAGACTGCCTGAAAAATGGTTCTCTTAAAAAGGTACCGTTTCAATCTGTGATGCAGAAATTCTTAAGAAGAAAAGAAGACATAGGAAGATTGGAACGAAGAACGAAAACTGCCTTAAGAAATGTGACTTTGTAAATTGGGAGTTTTATCAGACTAGTATTATAGACGAGAAGGTAAAAGGTATGTTAGAGAAAGAAATTGTAAATAGTGGTTAGTTAATTATTCTTGGTTATACTTTAAGAAGTAAAGTTGTGAATATTTACTTTACATAGTTCTTGGCCACTTGAATTTTTACAGATTACTGCATGGGATAAATCTTTTCTGTCTTGCTGGTTTTAAATTTAGCAGGAGGGTTTACCTAGTGTTGTAACACTGTGTGGGGTTTCCTCTGGGTGCTCCAGTTTCCTCCCACAGCCCAAATATATGCAGGTTAGGTGAGTTGGCCATGCTAAATTGTCCATAGAGTTCAGGGATGTGTAGATTAGTTGCATTAGTTAGGGGTAAATGTAGAGTAATAGGGTGGGGGAATTGGGTCTGGTTGGGTTACTGTTCAAAGGGTTAATGTGGACTTGTTGGGCCAAATGGCCTGTTTCTACACTGCATGGATTCGATGATTATGACCTGAAGGAAGGAAGTGAATGGACTGTAGTTAGGTTTATAGATGACACAAAAATAGGCAGAAAGGCACATTGCAAGAGGGATACAAACAGTTTACATAGAGACAAAAACAGAAATTGTGAAAAAATAAAAGTCAGCAGGTCTGGCAGCATCTGTGGAGAGACATCAGAGTTAACGTTTTGGGCTCAGTGACCTTTCTTCAGAATTGTTTTGAACTGTTAGGAGGGAGTGCCTCATGAGCAAAACTTAAACAGGGTTGGGACTCTACTCACTGGAGTTTAGAAGAATGAGAGGTGATCTCATTGAAAAGCCGATGTTAACTCTGTTTTAACTGGATGAACATTTATTTTTAAAAATTGATCCTTGGTTCTAGATCCTCTCTTAGCAGGAAGCATCTTCTCAATATCTATGTTAGTCAAGACACCTCAAAAACGTATTTGTTTTAATCAAGTCACTTTTCTTTATTCCAACAGGTACGAGTTTAGTCTGTCAGATCTTTTCTCAAAAGATAATTAGCCATTTACAGGTATTAGTCTGGAAAACCTTCCCCAAACTGCTTCAAAAACATTTACATCCTTCCGTTAATAAAATGATCAATACTATACACATTTCTACAGGTGTCATAGAGTCATAGAGATGTACAGCACGGAAACACACCCTTTGGTCCAACCCGTCCATGCCGGCCAGATATCCCAACCCAATCTAGTCCCACCTGCCAGCACCCGGCCCATATCCCTCCAAACCCTTCCTATTCATATACCCATCCAAATACCTCTTAAATGTTGCAATTGTACCAGCCTCCACCACATCCTCTCGTGGCTCATTCCAAACATGCATTACTCTCTGCGTGAAAAAGTTGCCCCTTTAGGTCTCTTTTATATCTTTCCCTTCTCACCCTACACTTGCGCCCTCTAATTCTGGACTCCCCCACCCAGGGAAAAGACTTTGTCTATTTATCCTCTCCATGCCCCTCATAATTTTGTAAACCTCTGTAAGGTCACCCCTCAGCCTCTGAAGCTCCAGGGAAAACAACCTCAGCCTGTTCAGCTTCTTCAGCTCAAATGTGGTGCCACAATCCTTGTGTAACTGAAGCATAACCTTCTTACCATTATTTATGATTTCCCTTACAATAAATGAGAATATTTCATTGGGTTTCCTAATTGCTTGTGTACCTGCATACTAGGCTTTTGCAGCTCATGCATGAGGATGTCCACATCCCTCTGCATCACCATTTGGATAATATACTTCCTTGTTAAGCCAAAATGAACAATATCATATTTTCCACATTACATCCTGATGCAGTCCTTATCTGTTCTGGCCTACAGAGCCACAGCAATGTGGTTGACTCTCAGCTGCCCTCTGAAATAGCCTAGCAAGCCGTTCCGTTCAAGCACACAAGAGTTTGGGGAACAAATTCCGGCCTTGTCAGTAAAGCCAACATCTCATGAAAGGCTAAAGAGAAAACCAAGTAGAAGAAAATCCATCTTGGATGAAAAGAAAGGAAGAATGGCCGGCACAGTGGTTAGCACTGCTGCCTCACAGCGCCAGAGACCCGGGTTCAATTCCCGACTCAGGCGACTGACTGTGTGGAGTTTGCACGTTCTCCCCGTGTCAGCGTGGGTTTCCTCCGGGTGCTCCGGTTTCCTCCCAAAGATGTGCAGGTCAGGTGAATTGGCCATGCTAAATTGCCCGTAGTGTTAGGTAAGGGGTAAATGTAGGGGTATGGGTGGGTTTCGCTTCGGCGGGTCGGTGTGGACTTGTTGGGCCGAAGGGCCTGTTTCCACACTGTAAGTCTAATCTAAAAAAAAGTTTGACAAAAAAAAAGTGGATACTGAAAATCGAAACAGAAACAGAAACAGAAATTGATGGAGGAACTCAGTAAGTCTGGCAGCATCTGTGGAGAAAAAGTAGAATTAACTTTAACCGACCAGTATGCATAATGAAAAAGTTGTTCCGGTAACTGTTGCACATCTTTAACATAACTTGATCTTTCTTTGATTATAAGTAAAGCTACAGTAATCATTTCTGCCAAATTATTGCCTAGTCAATGCCATCCACATGTAATTTTTGAGAAAGCCTTTCCATAAATTTATGTCACATCTAAGGGGTACTTTGCATAAAAAGGAACAGATATACACTCTCCACAAATTCCATTTATGAAGCCTTCGGCTTTCAATGTGCTCTCTGGAAGAGGTTCTGGATGGAATCCTACAGGGGCCTGCACTTTGTGGGCTATTTGGGATTCCTGTCAGAATTGGATGAGAAGTCTGGTGATGCCTGTCCTGATGCCGAGTGAATCACTGTGACATTTATGCATCTGTTGGGCTTTGAGGCAACTTTCCTGGTCAGCAGAGCAAATTACTAATGAAGTGTTGCCATGGTGACGGCAACAAACGTAAGCTCCAGGTGGGACATGGGTACAGTGACAGAGTCAGAGTGAGTGTGAGGTGTCTGGGAGAAGGTGTTAGCTTTTATGCTGGTGGAGTGGGCAAAGTCATTGACTTTCTTCCTAAATTGCTGGGTATTCTTCCATGCATTTTTAAAATTCATTCATGGAACATAGGCATCACTGGTTGGAGCAGCATTTATTGCCTGTCCCTTATTGTCCTTGAAAAGGTATTGGTGAGTTGCTTTCTTGAACTGCTGCAGTTCATGTGCTGTCGGGTTGATCCACAATGCCCTGTGGGAAGAGAATTCCAGGATCTTGACCCAGCCATATTGACGTATCAGCGATATATTTCCAAGTCAGGATGGTGAATGTCTTGTAAGGCAACTTGCAGGAAATGGTGTTCTCATGTATCTGCTGCCCTTCTCCTTCTGGGTGGAAGTGATTGTGGTTTGGCAAGTGTTGTCTGAGGGTCTTTGATGAATTTCTGCAGAGCATCTTGTCGATAGTACACTCTGCTGCTACTGAGCATTGGTGATGGAGGGAACGGATGCCTAAGGATGTGGTGCCAATCCAGAGGGCTGCTTTGTCTTGGATGCTGTCAAGCTTCTTGAGTATTCTTGGAGTTGCACACATCCAGACAAGTAGGGAGTATTCTATAATAGTCCTGGCTTAAGCCTTGTAGATGCTGGACAGACTTTGGGGAGTCAGGAGATGAGTTACTCGCTGCAGTATTCCCAACCTCTCACCTTGTTCTTGTAGCCATTGTATTTATATTAGATTAGATTCTCTACACAGTGTGAAACAGGCCATTTAGCCCAACAAGTCCACACCAACGCTCTGGATAGTAACCCACCCAGACCCATTCCCCTACTCTATATTTACCCCTGACTAATGCACTGAACACTATGGGCAATTTAGCTTGGCCAATTCACCTGACCTGCACATCTTTGGATTGTGGGAGGAAACCGGAGCATCCGGAGGAAACCCATGCAGACACGGGGAGAATGTGCACATTCCACACAGACAGTCGCCCAAGGCAGGAAACGAACCCGGGTCCCTGGCGCTGTGAGGCAGCGATGCTAACCACTGAGCCACCATGCCGCCCTAAGTGGCGAGTCCAATTGAGTTTCTGATCAATGGTAAGCCCCAGAATGATGATTGTGGAGGATTTACTAATGGCTACACCACCAAATGTCAAAGGGTGGTGATTAGATTGTCTCTTATTTGAGATGGTCATTGTCTGGCATTTGTGTGGCACGAATATAACTTGCTACTTGTCAGCCCAAGCCTGGAAATTGTTGGATTAATGACTGCTGAACTGAGTGGAAACTCAGACCTGGCTGGCATGGTGGGGTGCTGTGGCCTCCTCTAGTGCGTCTGAGGGAAGAGGACATACTGCCTCTGCGCTTACAAATCCTTACCTGTAAATCAGGGTGCCAATTTCCCCTTGTCTGCCATTTCCAAGGCAAAGACCAGGAACTGTTTGGGCAGCTCCAAAGTAGCCTCTCTGGGTGCTCAACAGCATTTCATGGATTTCGGGAATGCCGATTAGTTCTGAGACCTTCCAGTAATGACAAGTTATTCCTGGAACGGGACAAGGAAAGATTGTGCTCGAATTGGGTGAGAGGGACAGCATAGGAGCAGGTAGGTAGCCAATGACTTGGATTTAGTCAGAAGAAGTGAGAGATCTCGCCATATACAGTGAAAAGCACTCCAAAAAACTGCTGTCACTTTGCCAAAAAAATGTAAGGTTCAGCGCTGTCTTTCCCCAGCAAAAAAAAATTGAGTAACAAAAATGGAAATTGCTGGAAAAGCTCAGCAGTTCTGGCAGCATCTGTGGAGAGAAATCAGAGGTAATGTTTTGGGTTGAGTGACCCTTCCCTCTAATTATGGGTTTTGGTGTATGATTTGAAGAGTAAAGTGTTTACCGTTCCTTTCAACAAAAATCCTTTTATCACTCGTCTACCCTCTTCACCTCTCTTATATTCATAGCTGTGCCTGTCTTCAGTTTCATAAGTTACAGCATTTGCGCTCCTTTTACAGACCCCTCTCTATGAACCCAAGTAAATCTCATGGGCTTTCCACACAATTTCCAGGATTCTGAATGAAAGGGTCCCATTTTTTAATAATGGCAACACTTATTGCTTCAATTCTCCCTCCCAACTTCAGCACTATCCCTTTTGATCTAAAACGAAATTTCTTGGGGATTTCTAGCTGTCCTTTCTTAACCTTCGCTATTTAGTCATAGTTATAGAGATGTACAGCATGGAAACAGACCCTTTGGTCCAACCGGTCCATGCTGACCAGATATCCCAACCCAATCTAGTCCCACCTGCCAACACCCGGCCCATATCTCTCCAAACCCTTCCTATTCATATACCCATCCAAATGCCTCTTAAATGTTGTAATTGTACCAGCCTCCACCACATCTCTGGCAGATCATTCCATACACGTACCACCCTCTGCGTGAAAAAGTTGCCCCTTAGGTCTCTTTTATATCTTTCCACTCTCACCCTAAACCTATGCCCTCTACTTCTGGACTCCCCGACCCCAGGGAAAAGACTTTGTCTATTTACCCTATCCATGCCCCTCATAATTTTGTAAACCTCTATAAGGTCACCCCTCAGCCTCCGACGCTCCAGGGAAAACAGCCCCAGCCTGTTCAGCCTCTCCCTATAGCTCAATTCCTCCAATCCTGGCAACATCCTTGTAAATCTTTTCTGAACCCTTTCAAGTTTCACACCATCTTTCCTTTCATTCTCCAGTTAATAATGGGGGCTCAAGTTTTATTAGAGTCTTCTGAAATTTGTTTCATTTACGCTTAAGGAAAACAGGGAGACTTTTCAGTTTACAGTGTTTGAAATATTATGAATACTTACGAAATGTTTGGATGTGGATAGTTGTACAGACCAGTGTTCCTGAGAAGGGATAGATGGAGTGACTTAGGTTACCTTAGAGTGAAAAGATAGTGTTAGTCATAGAATAAAAGTGTTAGGATCAAACCCTGAAGAGGTTACTTAAAACTGAGTACTTTTAAGCTAATGTGGTTAATAACCCAGAGGAGAAGCTGTTTGGAGTTCCAGTTTATGTGTTCCAGTAATAACAGCAGCTGCGTTCATAATAATAAAGTAGGAAAGAAATGGATGGTGACTTGACTTGGATCTGACAAAATCCTTCACTGCTTATCAGGGTAGAGAAGTTTGCTAATAATGTATTTCAATGGTTTGTGTGTGAATAGGAACATAATAGTTTTGAACATGGTAGCAGAAAGCCTTTTAATGATGGGATATGTAAAAGGAACATTAGAACATGGAACTAGGAACATCAGGAGGCCATTAAGCTCCTCGCCATTTGATATGATCATGTCTGATCGCATCTCAGCCTCAGTTGCAATTTCCTGCCCACTCTCTATAATTCTTTTAATCCATAATTAAAAAGCAGTTTATCTCCTCCCAACATCCATATACTCTGGGCTGGTGAATTTCACAGATTCATGACCCTTTGAGAAAAATAACTTCTCCTTAGTTCTGTTTTAAATCTGCTACCCCTAATCTTAGACCTGTCACCTCTCATTTTAGATTGCCCCACATGAGGAAACATCCTATGTCTACTTTGTCAATCCCCTTTAAACCCTTAAATGCCTTGATCTACCTTTTCTATACCTGACATATGCTTCCTTCTTTTACTTAACTAAACACTCAATTTTTAGTCATACAGCATTCTCTACACCTACCAGCCTTTCCTTTCACCCTGACAGGAATATACTTTCTCAAGATTCTCATTATCTCATTTCTGTAGGCTTCCCATTTTCCAGCCGTCCTTTTACCTGCAATCATCTGCCCCCAATCAGCTTTTGACAATTTTTGCCAAATACTGTCAAAATTGGCCTTTCTCCAATTTAGAACTTCAACTTTTAGATCTGGTCTATCTTTTTCCATCACTATTTTAAAACTAATAGAATTATGGTCGCTGGCCTTGAAGTGGTCACCCACTGACACCTCAGTCACCTGCCCTGCCTTATTTCCCAAGAGTAGGTCAAGTTTTGCACCTTCTCCGATAGGTACACCCACATAATGAATCAGAAAATTTTGTTGTACATGCTTAACAAATTCCTCTCCATCTAAACCCTTAACACTATGGCAGTCCCAGTCTATGTTTGGAAAGTTAAAATCCCCTACCATAACCACCCTATTATTCTTACAGGTAATTGTGATCTCCTTACAAATTTGTTTCTCAATTTACCTGACAATTAGGGGTCTATAATACAATCCCAATAAGGTGATCATCTCTCTCTTATTTCTCAGTTCCACCCAAATAATTTCCCTGATGCATTTCCAGGAATATCCTCCCTTAGCATAGCGGTAATGCTATCCCTTATCAAAAACGCCACTTCCCCTCCTATCTTACTTCCCTTTCTGTCCTTCCTGTAGCGTTTGTATCCTGGAACATTAAGCTGCTAGTCCTGTCCATCCCTGAGCCATGTTTCTATAATTGCTATGATATCCCTGTTCCCTGTTCCTAACCATGCCATGAGTTCATCTGCCTTCCCTGTTAGGCCCCTTGCATTGAAATAAATTCTGGGTAATCAAAGATGGAGGACAGGAAAAATTTTTGGCTGTAACAGGCTGCCTCTTTTTTGAGGATTTTAGGTATTGGAGGTGATTTCCTCGAATTCCAGGAGCAACAATTACTTTTTTATATGTTGTTGCATTGTTTTGGACTTGGGAGAAAAAAAAAGTCAAAACAATGGCACTTTTAAAAGGGAGAGGAACAGACAAATTAAGCACATGGTGAGGTCACTGCGGGAGAGAGAGAGAAAGAGAGAAAGAAACGCACACTGCTCCCTGACACAGCAGTGAACCTGCGCAGTTACTGCCTTTGGTGTTGAATTCATGTATCGCTGGACATCAGAGTGCGTCTGGGAAAATTTACCAGAAGTGAAATTCATAATTGATCTTGGAGGGACCTGTTTGGGAGAGGTCATGGCAGAGAGACAGATAAGTAAATAATTTTAAGAGTGGACTTAGGGCCTTGCTGTAAGTCTGCAGTAGTGAATAGAGTGGTTTCTTTCTTGATTATATATTTTATTGAGTTATGTCTCTTGATTAAACTTAAAAATATAAGCCAAAAGTATTAAGTGGAGCAGTGTTTTGCAGAGGAATAAGACAGGGCTATTTTCTGGGTCTGCAGATTGGAAGAAGCAAAAATGGCCCTTAGTATGCTCTTCTTGTCAGATGTGGGAATTTAGGGAGAGTTTATGTGTTACTGAGGATTATACCTGCAACAAATGCTGTTGGTTATGAATCCTGTCAGATCGAATGGAATGGTTGGAGCAACAGTTAGACGCAGTGAGGAATTTACAAGAGCAAGGGGATGTGATGGACTGCAGTTATAGAAAGGGAGAAATTCTAGGAAAGGTAAGAGATGGCAGGTAGTGCAGGAGTTTTCTGCGGCTATCCCCATTTCAAACAAGTATGCTATTTTGGAAAATGTAGGGGGTGATGGATTCTCAGGGGAATGTAGCATGAACAGCCAAGTTTCTGGTATTGAGACTGGCTCTAATGCAATGAGAAGTATGTTGGGTTTCAAGAGATCAATTTTGTTGGGGACTCTCTTGTACGAGGTACAGGCAGATGTTTCTGTGGCCAGCAGTGAAAAATCAGAATAGTATGTTGCTTCCCTGGTGCCAGGATCAAGGATGTCTCAGAGGGTGCAGAATGTTCTCAAGAGGGAGAGGGTCCAGCAGGAGGTCATTGTCCACATTGGAACCAACGACATTGGAAGAGAAAAGGTTGAGATTCTGAAGGGAGATTACAGAGTTAGGCAGAAATTGAAAAAGGAGGCCCTCGAGAGTGGTAATACCTGGATTACTCCCGGTGCTATGAGCTAGTGAGGGTAGAAATAAGAGGATAGAGCAGATGAATGCATGGCTGAGGAATTGGTGAATGGGAGAAGGATTCACTTTTTGGATCATTGAAATCTCTTCTGGGGTAGAAGTGACCTGTATAAGAAGAACGGATTGCATCTAAATTGCAAGGGGACTAATATAGTGACATGGAGATTTGCTAGAGCTGCTCGTGAGGATTTAAACTAGTAAGATGGAGGGGTGGGACCCAGGGAGATAGTGAGGAAAGGGATCAATCTGAGACTGGTACAGATGAAAACAGAAGTGAGTCAAACAGTCAGGGCAGGCAGGGACAAAGCAGAAAACAAGGTAGGACTGATATAGTAAACTGCATTTATTTCAATACAAGGGACCTAACAGGGAAGGCAGATGAACTCAGGGCATGGTTAGGAACATGGGACTGGGTTCAGGAGGGGAAAAAAGGGGACATGAGATAGCTTTGGCAAATAGAGTTAAGGAGAATCGAAAGGGTTTTTACAAATACATTAAGGACAAAAGGGTAACTAGGGAGAGAATAGGGCCCTTCAAAGGTCAGCAAGGCAGCCTTTGTGTGGAGCTGCAAGACATGGGGGAGATACTGAATGAGTATTTTGCATCAGTGTTTACTGTGGAGAGGTACATGGGATGTAAGGAAATAGATGGTGACATCTTGAAAAAGTCCATATTACAGAGGAGGAAGTGCTAGAAGTCTTAATATGCATAAAAGTGGATAAATCCCCAGGACCTGATCAGGTGGTCCCTAGACCTCTGTGGGATGCTAGGGAAGTGATTGCTGGGCCTCTTGCTGAGATATTTGTATCATCGATAGTCACAGGTGAGGTGCCGGAAGACTGGAGGTTGGCAAATGTGGTGCCACTGTTTAAGAAAGGTGGTAAGAACAAGCCAGGGAACTATAGACCGGTGAGCCTGACATCGATGGTGGGTAATTTGTTGGAGGGAATCTGAAGGGACAGGATGTACATGTATTTGGAAAGGCAAGGACTAATTAAGGATAGTCAATATGGTTTTGTGCATGGGAAATTATGTCTCACAAACTTGATTGAGGTTTTTGAGGAAGTAACAAAGAGGATTGATGAGGGCAGAGTGGTAGACGCGATCTTTCTGGGTTTCAGTAAGGCGTTCGACAATGTTCTCCATGGGAGACTGATTAGCAAAGTTAGATCTCACTGAATACAGGGAGAAATAGCCATTTGGATAGAGAACTGGCTCAAGGATAGAAGACAGAGGGTGGTGGTAGAGGGTTGTTTTTCAGACTGGAGGCCTGTGACCAGTGGAATGTCACAAGGATTGTTGCTGGTCCATTACTTCTTGTCATTTATATAAATAATGTGGATGTGAGCTTAAGAGATATAGTTAGTAAGCTTGCAGATGACACCAAAATTGAAAGTGTAGTGGACAGTGAAGAAGGTTACCTCAGATTACAACGGGATCTTGATCAGATGAACCAATGGGCTGAGGAGTGGCAGATGGGGTTTAATTTAGATAAATGCTGCATTTTGGGAAAGCAAATCTTAGCAGGACGTATACACTTAATGGTAAGGTCCTAGGGAGTGTTGCTGAACAAAGAGACCTTGGAGTGCAGGTTCATAGCTCCTTGAAAACAGAGTCACAGGTAGATAGGATAGTGAAGAAGGTGTTGGTATGCTTTCCTTTATTGGTCAGAGTATTGAGTACAGGAGTTGGGAGGTCGTGTTGCAGTTGTACAGGACACTGTTGGAATATGGCATGCAATTCTCGTCTCCTTCCTACCAGAAGGATGTTGTGAAACTCGAAAAGGTTCAGGAAAGATTTACAAGGATGTTGCCAGGGTTGGAGGATTTGAGCTAGAGGGAGAGGTTGAATAGGCTGGGGCTGTTTTTCCTGGAGCGTCGGAGGCTGAAGGGTGACCTTATAGAGGTTTATAAAATCATGAGGGGCATGGATAGGGTAGATAGGCAAAGTCTTTTCCCTGAGGTGGGGGAATTCAGAACTAGAGGGCATAGGTTTAGGGTGAGAGTGGAAAGATATAAAAGAGACCTAAGGGGCAACATTTTGTCGCAGAGGATGTATTGAATAAACTGCCAGAGGAAGTGATGGAGGCTGGTATAATTGCAATATTTAAAAGGCATTTGGATGGGTATATGAATAGGAAGGGTTTGGAGGGATATGGACTGGGTGCTAACTGGTTGAGATATCTGGTCAGCATGGATGAGTTGGACCGAAGGGTCTGCTTCCGTGCTGTACATCTCTATGGCTCTATGACTATGACTCTCATTCCTTCAAATTCCAGAGAATATATGATTCATGGACTAAAGAGCTGAATTCCATAGGTGAGGTGAGATTGATGGCCCTTATAATCAAGGCTGCATTCAACCAAGTGTGGCATCAAGGAGCTGTAGCAAAGTTGGAAGCAATGGTTATCTGGGGGCAAACTCTCCGGCGATTGGAGTCATACCTGACACATAGGAAGGTGGTTGTGGTTGTTGGAGGTCAGTCATTGCAGCTCCAGGATACCTCTGCAGGAGTTCCTCAGGGTAGTGTCCTAGGTCAAACCATCTTCAGCTGCTTCATCAATGACCTTCTCTGCATCCTAAAGTCAGAAGTGGGGATGTTCGCTGATGATTACACAATGTGAATTAGCTTTATTGTCACATATACTTAAATGAGTGCAGTAAAAGGTTGTAAGTTGCCAGTAACAGCACCATCTTAGGCAGAGAGTACCCAGGTACAATCCTTGATTACAGATTAGAGAAATGAAAACATTACTTTACAGCAATACACAGTGTAACCATAGGTCAGAAACACAAAAGTTAAAAAGACAATCATCGAGTCGCTCTCCAAGGGCTCTCCACAGCAGACCCACCCTGGGGGCCTCCATGTGGTCTGACTGACTGCTGGCTGTGGTCTGCCACACTGCGCTGTGTCACTCCAGCCACCGGTGGCGCCACTTCAGGCCAGCAAATGCTGACTGTGCTTTGGAGGCCAGGAGTCGGAGGCCGGAGCCAGGTGTCTGAGGCCGAGAGAAGGGAGGAGAGAGGGAGAGAAAAAAGAGAAAGAAGAATAAAGAACAGGCGTAATGGAGGAGCAATGTCCAGCACCATTCGCGATTCCTCAGACTCTGAAGCTGTCCTTGTCCAAATGCAGCAAGATCTGGACAATATCCAGGCTTTGGCTACCAGGTGGCAAGTCACAATTGCGCCACACAAATGCCAGGCTATGAGCATCACCAAAAAGAGACAATCCTACACAGCCCCTCGACATTCAATGGAGTTGCCATCACTGAATCCCCACTATCAACATCCTGAGGGTTAGCATTGACCAGAAACTCAACTGGACTCACCACGAAAACACATTGGCTACAAGAGCAGGTCAGAGGCTGGGAATACTGTGGTGAGTAACTCACCTCCTGACTCCCCAAAATCTGCCCACCATCTACAAGACACAAGTCAGGAGTTTGGTGGAATACTCCCCACTTGCCTGGATGGGGGCAGCTCCAACAACACTCAAGAAGCTTAACACCACCCAGGACAGAGCAGCCCCTTGATTAGCACCACATTCTCGAACATCCAGTCCTTCCACCACTGACGCTCAGTAGCAGCAATATGTACTATCTACAAGAAATTGACCAAAGATCCTTAGACAGCATCTTCCAAACCCACAGCCACTTCCATCTAGAAGGACAAGGGCAGCAGATACATGGAAACAGCCAAAGCCTGCAAGTTCCCCTCCAAGCCACTCGCCATCCTGACCTGGTCTGGCATACATGTGACTGCAGACTCAAAGCAATGCAGGTGACTCTTAACTGCCCTTTGGGCAATTAGGCATGGGCAATAAATACTGGTTTGGCAAGCAACGTCCCTATTCCATGAATGAATTTTTAAAAAGTGCACAGTGCACAGTGTACGGGTAGATAAGCTTGTAAAGAAGGCACATAGAATGCTCTCCTTCATTGGCAGATGTAAAGAATATAAAGGTAGGGATAAAATGATGAAACTGTATACGACACCAGTGAAGTGACACCTGGAATATTGTGTGCAGTTTTGGTCACCATAATACAGGAAGGATGTAATTGCTTCAGAGAGAGAATGCAGAGAAGATTTCCTCAAATATCGCCAGAGCTGGAGAATTATAGCTGTGAGGAAAGATTGGAGAGGTTGGGATTGTTTTCCTAAGCACAGGGAAGGCTGAGGGGGTGACATGATTGGGGTATATAAAATTATGAGGGTAAAGATAGAGTAGACAGGAGGAACCTGTTTCCCTGGGCAGAGAGTTCAAGATCCAGTCTTGTATAATTTATCATTGTCACATGTACTGAGATACAGTGAAAAGTATTGTTTTACATGCTAACAGACAAATCATACCTTATGTAAGTATATCAGGGTAATAAAACAGAATGCAGAATGTAGCATTACAGCTACAGAGAAGGTGCAGGAAAAGATCAACTCTAATGTATTAGAAGTCCTTTCATAAGTCAAGAGTGTGGCGCTGGAAAAGCACAGCAGATCAGAAAGCATCCAAGGAACAGGAATTGACGAGTTGGGCATAAACGCTTCGTCAGCCCTTCTCCTGCTCCTCAGATGCTGCCTGACCTGCCGTGCTTTTCCAGCACCACACTCTCGACTCTGGTCTCCAGCATCTGCAGTCCTCACTTTCTCCTAGGTCTTTTCATAAGCCAACCTTCCATCCATTAACCCCATCTAACACCTCAAACTGCCTCGGAAAGGCAGCCAAAGTAATCTCTTCCAACCTCTTCTGTCGGACATAAGATACAAAAGGTTAAACATATTTGAGATTGATTAGATTCCCTACAGCGTGGAAACAGGCCCTTCAGCCCAACAAGTCCACACCGACCCTCTGAAGAGTAAACCACACAGACCCATTTCCCTCTGACTAATACACCTAACACTATGGACAATTTAGCATGACCAATTCACCTGCCTTGCACTATGGCCAACACATTAATATCAGCTTCCTCGCCACTGTTATTAGACTTCTGAATGTGTTATGACATAGGGTAAACCCCTCTGTTAATTTAAACCAGCAACACAGAAAAGATTTCTCCATGCTGTAATCTGTTAAAATTCGAGAGGTAAAGAACTATCCTAAAAGTAAAAATTAATAACTTTAATCCTTAAGTCTAACAGAGAATAATTAATGAACAACTATTTACAACTCCTTTCTCTAAACCTACCTCTTATCTTCCCCTCTACATTACTAATCCGATAAAACTCAAGATTATGATTTATAAAAAAAAATCACGTTTCAAAACCAGATAGCTTTGCCGAATGTAGATTTTCCTCTATCTTCTTTTCTTCTTCTTGGGGATTCTGCTTCCCAGGTCTTTGATAGATGAAGGTACCTTTCAGAGAGCAGATCTTTCTGCAAGTAGACTTGTTGGTATTGGCTGTTCTTTGCCACTCTGGGTAACTCTTCAAAGCGTTTGATAGTTATACCCCAAAACATTGGATCATTTCATTGGTTTTAATATTGTCAAAATACTAAATTCAAACTTGATTGGAGTTTGGTATCTTGGGGTATAATTTAAACTGATTGGCTGAATTTGAATTTGTTTTTGTATCCAAGCAGCACAACTCTGCGCAAGTTGTTTGAACCAAATGTTACTTTGTTGTGGACTCTCTGTGCTTCTCTAAGTCCTTGATGGCTTTTCAACCTGCTTAAAGGTACAGAACCCCTACATCTTCATAACAAATGGACTTTTCAAATCTTAAATTTAATAATGACCTTGCTCCTGGTGCACCTTCTGCAGCTGTAACTTTGTGTTGTTCATTCTGTTCGATCACCCTGCGATTTTTATACAGTGTGATCTGCCTTCACTATACCTAAATACATGTGACAATAATACATCAAATCCAATTTTAAAAACCCGATAGCAGAGATATTAGTGCGTGTTTTCAAACTTTTATATCTTCTGACCGTTGGAAGAGGGGGAAGAGAATATATCTGGGGTGGGAGGAGTCTTTGATAATATTGTTTGCTTTCCTGAGGTAGCAGAGATTCATGCTAAGTGCCAGAGGATTAAAGGGGACGTGAGGAGAAACTTTTTTATGCAAAGAGTGTTGGGTGTCTGGAATTCACTGCCTGAGTTGATGGTGGAGGCAGAGACCCTTAACATTTTCAAACAGTGCCAGGATCTGCAGCCTAAGTGCTGTGAGCTGCAGCGCTATCAGCAGGGAAAGGACATCTGAGTATCTTTGATTTGGGTTGGGCAAAATAGGGCTGTATTAATTATAGGGTTCGATAATGTATCAATCATGTGTCCCTTTTCTGCCAAAAGATCCTTCCTAAGGACTTTAATTGGGGGGTAGAGACAATGATTAATGTCAGTGAGCTCCCTCACGGCTCCTCTGGAAGAAATACGTTCCTGCCCTCTGCTGTACCATCACCCTACAAACAACTCAACAAAATTAGATTAGACTTACAGATTAGACTTACAGTGTGGAAACAGGCCCTTCGGCCCAACAAGTCCACACCGACCCGCCGAAGCGAAACCCACCCATACCCCTACATTTACCCCATTACCTAACACTACGGGCAATTTAGCATGGCCAATTCACCTGACCCGCACATCTTTGGACTGTGGGAGGAAACTGGAGCACCCGGAGGAAACCCATGCAAACACAGGGAGAACGTGCAAACTCCACACAGTCTGTCGCCTGAGTTGGGAATTGAACCCAGGTCTCTGGCGTGTGAGGCAGCAGTGCTAACCACTGTGCCACCCACAACAGAATCTTGGTGTTGCTGCCCTATGACCTGAGTTGGAGTGTGTTAATTCTGAGGTTAATACTTACCTTGCATTGGTCTTTGAGAACATTTCAGATCCTTGCTGGATATTTCTCATTGTCCATGGAAACGCGTGATGTGTTAATTCTGCAAAGCCATTTCTCACGGGATAAGATGGAATAGGCGACCCTTTTCATTATTGGGTCACATGGTGTCACACGGTGATGATATGAGCATGTGTCTTAAAAGTATACTGACATACTTGGGGTTGTTGTTGAAAATGTGTTTCTGGTTAAAGCACAGCGGGTTAGGCAGCATCCAAGGAACAGGAAATTCGACGTTTCGGGCATAAGCCCTTCATCAGGAATCTTGGGGTTGTTGTAAGCACAGTGGTAGTATTCCTGACTCTAAGCCAGGAGACCCTGGTTGAAGTCCCACCCATTCCAGAAGTTTATAACAACATCTCTGAACAGGTTAATTCAAAACTATCTAAGTTGATGTATGACCATGATGGATTATTCATCCTTTACATTAAAGGGTGGTCTGGCTAGGCAGGAATGTACTGATCTACAATTGTCAGCAGCTATCTCCTTTGAATGAATTTACTGGTGCAAGACAAATGTCACTGTTCGACTGAGGCCAATACGCGTCAACGTGAGAAACCCTTGTCTGTCTTTTTCTATGTGTTGCCTTACAACATTATATGGATACAGTTTGATGATATATGACACTTGCTGACACTTTGAGTTAAATTACTTCTAACCAAAATTTCAGCCGAGCACACAAATTATTAAAGTGCAGAAACCTGATCCACGTGAAAGTAAAACAAAGACCTGCAGGTGCTGAAGATTGGAAACAAAAACAGAAATTGCTGGAGAAATTCAACAGGTCTGGCAGCATCTATGGAGAGAGAACCAAGTATAACATTTCGAGTCCAGTGACCCTTCTTCAAGAATCTATGTTTTCTGCCAACCTGGGTCAAAAAGGCAGGTAAATTGGGGAGGTCTGCATTATCCTCAAAACCTTTAACCATGCGAAAATTCCTGGAATAGCAAGCCTTGGTTTTCAGTGCACTCCCCCAGTGAGGTACAACAGAATTTGGATCATAAGATCCAATCTTACCAGGTTCTCATGTATGCTGCCATTTGTGCAGGTTGCCTGTTATGCTGCAGTGTGTTAAAAGTTCAGTGCTGAACCCTGCTGTGTTAAATTTCAACACGACAGGTTCTCATGTATGCATGTTTAGGAATGTCTACTTACAGGGCCTGTGCCACAGATATGTCCTTGGCAGAAATAACAGTGCTATGCTGTCCTGTGTTTATCAACTAACAAACTACAATGGAAGTTTATTTCAAAAAGTGTAAGGGGGAGAGAGTGTATGAGGTGTGTGAGCATGAGACAGAGAGAGAGAGTTTGTTCTAATGACCCAATACATTGCTGAGAAGAGAAACATTTTTGCTGAAAACTTTTGTCTTGCACTTGTCAGGACAAATGCAAGAATACCAAATTTTCAACAATCACAAACATTTATACCACAGGAAGACAGTGTACTGATAGGTCAGTAACATGACTCTGGCTGAAACAACTGTAGTGAAAACTCCCAAATCCCTCTCCCACCACTTCTCTCTCTCTCTTCCCCCCCCCCCCCCGCCCACTCCCCATCTCATAGCCTCATAGCCCCTGTTCCTCTCTGCCATTTTACTCTCCCACACTCTCTCTCTTCTGCACTCACCCCCTGATATTCCTCCTCTCACTATCTGCCCCTCTGTACTTACCTTACCTCCCCTTCTTCCACACCTTACCCATCCATGTCATAGAGATATACAGCAAAGAAACAGACTCTTTGGACCAACTTGTCCATGCCAACCAGATATACTAAATTAATTGAGTTCCATTTGCCAGCATTTAGCCAATATTCCTCTCAACTCTTCCTGTTCATATACCCATCCTGATGCCTTTTAAATGTTGTAATTGTACTACTCTCCACCACTTCCTCTGGCAGCTTGTTTCATACACACCACCCTCTGCATGAAAATGTTGGTCCCTTGGTCCCCTGTCTTTTTAAATCTTTCCCCTGTCACCTTCAACCTGTTCCCTCTAGTTCTGGACTCTTCTATCCTGGGGAAAAGACCTTGTCTATTTATCCTATTCATGCCCCTCATGATTTTATAAATGTCACCCCTCAGCCTCCGATGTTCCAGAGAAAATAGCCCGAGCCTATTTGACCTCTCCCTATAACTCAGACCCTTCAACCCTGGCAACATCCTTGTAGATCTTTTCTGAACCCTTTCAAATTTCACAACATTCTTCCAATAGCAGGGAGACCAGAAGTGTAGCAGAAACCCTCATCAACCCACCTCTGCATTCCTCTCACTGACCCTCCCTTTTCCATGCTCTATCTCATTCTTTAAACTCTGTTCTGTGCTTGTCCTGTACCACTTCCCATTTACTTCCCATTCTCCCAATCCCTTTAGCTCCCACTCTCACTGTCAATCTATCCATCTGTGATCCTCTACCACAGACCTCCTCCTACTTCTTTCCATTCCAACTCACCCCTCTCTCCTTCCCCTTTCCCCACCCTGTTCTTCACCATGTGTCTCCCACTGCTCCACACCCTCTCCTCACCACCATGTCTGCCCTCACATCTTTCTTGACTCTGCTTCCCTTTCATTCATCCTCCACTCTCCTACATCTCCTCTTCCCTCCACTCTCCTTCCCACTTGCATCATTCCCCTTTCCCTTCACTCCCCATTCCCCTCTCCTGTACTCTCCTTCCCCTTCCCTTCCCTCTTCACTCCCCTTTCTCCTTCTCCCTCCTGTTCACTTCCCTTCACTGCCCTTTTCCCTTCCCTCCCTTCCCTCTCTCTTCACTCCTCTTCCACTCCACTCCTCTTCCACCTCCTCTCCATTCTCCTTCCCTTTCACTCGCCTCCCTACCCATCACTCAGCTTCAGCTTCCCCTTCACTCTCCCTCCCCTTCCTCTCCCCTCTACTCCACACACCTTCCCCTCTCTCCCCTTATCCCCCTTTTCCACCCCTTTATCCCATTCAC